>NW_017296201.1:6832289-6939348 GCF_001594075.2 Trachymyrmex cornetzi
TTTTTTAGCCGATATAAAAAAATACGTATCAAATATTTTCCATTAAAGAATATGTAGACCAAATTTCAAGACGATCGGTGATTAACACTTGGGTAGTGTTACTTGTTAGTTATTTAATTTTCTCACGTTTTGAGAGACACTGTTTTAGTTATTATATCATTAATGTCTTATCTTGAAGGAGTCAGATAAAAAACAAAGATATATATCTCGCGATTAGACATATATTTATTATCGTCATATAATCCGCGCAAAATTAGTTGTGTGCACGAAATCCTACTTGACTGTAATGATATAATGTGGCTATAAAAGAAGAAAGATTCGTTTATTTTATAACAGTAGGTCATAAAGCAAGTGCCCAAAAAGTATTCAAACATAAGCATTCGTGCCGACGAATTGTTAGTAAGTGCAACAATTTAATTGCTATGATAATTATTATTTTGCAAATTTTATAATAATATGGTAACAAAAATTTAAATAATTAAATTAAGTGTGGCTGCTATTTCAAGGTGTCTCAAAAAATATATATACACATATAACACAGATATTAGAATAATGATAGAAGATATGAGAGGTATCTTGTAATCATTTTAGAAATATAATTTATATTGTTCAAAAGTTTCAGCATATTCTTCATTCATAAAATTTTCAATTTTAATACAAAAAATAAAATATAGTTTGCATGCATTATTTTTTTTAATTTATTATTTTCGTACAACATTTTTACTAAAATTAGAAAAAGGAACTTATTTTTTCCCAGATTTTGATTTCTTTTTAAGCTTAGACCAAGAAAATCTCTTAGACCAAGAGGCCATTGTAGTGATTTTGTTACTCATAGCGACAAGTAAAGGAAGAAAATAAGCTTTTATTTCATATAAATGATAAAAAAAATACATGTATATTTAAGCCCGGTCGCGGTCGCTTGAAGGGGAGGTGGGCTTTCCAAAATGTTGCAGATTTTGAACGTTTTTACTGAAAGCGATAAGGTTGAATGTTATTGCAATCGATTAATACCCTTATTTCAAGACGGGCTTTCATACCCCTCAGAAGGATGCAAGAGATCGCCATAATGAATCAAAGTAAATTTTGATGATAAATTTTTTTTGAAAAAAGTCGATAGCGACAAAGTTGAATTTTTGTCTACTACTTAATTTTGATAGCAATTGTCGAGAAATATGATTCCCATATCTTTTGGATGGCCACGAAGGTAACCATATCTACTCGACATGTACAATTTTTTTACTCCATATATGTTGATAATGACAAGATTAATATTGGAGAGGTAACTTTTTATGATTAAGTAACTACAGAATTTTTTATTCCCATACTGATAGAGTATAAAAGCAAGTGTGAAACCCCGGGGAAATTCAATGAAATTGAAGGGACGCGATATTTCGACGAGGCCATTTGTTTATTCTGCGACGCATGCGCGCAATTGTGCATACGTCCTTAATTAAAGTACGATGACGTGTAATAACATGGAGGTACAGTTCGCGCAATTAATGCCTTCCAAATCTATGATACCACGTCTACTGGTGAAGTATCGCGTTTATTTTCATCGGTCGTTTTTATGTTCATGGCCGTAGTTGAACGGACTAAACCTATAGAAATTGGAGAAACTCGCGTATTTCGCCCATGAACGCAAAAATAACCGAAAAAGTAACACGCAATAACAAAATAGTATACGTATTATATACGTATTATGGTACGTATCCACTGAGCGCGTCACGCGATGCGAAAGAGAGAGAGTGAAGTTTATACCCCTCTTTTTCTCTCTTTCGCGTCGCGTCGTGACGCGGTGGACGATGCGACACGTGACGCGCTCAGTGGATACGTACCCTTATTGAATTATTCGGAATTATTCTAGGTAATTATTGGAATATTCCCACCTCAAATCTTAATAAAAATGTACTCATTCGACGCATATTTACTTAGAACGAAAGAATCTGACAAAAAATGGTCTGCCTCACAAAACAAATTATTAAGCTAATGTTAATGCTAGAGACTTAGAGATTATTAAGAACTTTTATTGTTTAAAATTAATTAGGAAATTTAGGTTAAAAAATTATTAATATAATTTGTTTATAAACCTTAAAAATGTGTTTATTTAAATGTGTTTATTTCCTTTCTCTCATATCTATTTCATAAAAGTCTTTTTACTAACACATAGTGCAAAAAAAAGAAAATCGGAGAAAAAAATTATAATTGATAATGGAAAGTATGGATTGGAACGAACACAATTATCAAAATTATCAAATTAATTATTTATTTTCTTGATAAATGTTTATGCCAATTCTTTATCTAAATTTTAATACTTGTCAACTTTTTGAATAAAAATTCATTGTTCCGATAACTATATATATACTTTTTAGCAATTTTATATGATTAAAAAATGAATGTTATTATACAGGGTGTCCC
Source organism: Trachymyrmex cornetzi (assembly GCF_001594075.2). Taxonomy (NCBI): domain Eukaryota; kingdom Metazoa; phylum Arthropoda; class Insecta; order Hymenoptera; family Formicidae; genus Trachymyrmex; species Trachymyrmex cornetzi. The sequence continues at coordinate 6,834,705 of NW_017296201.1, forward strand.
GAAAGTTTTTGCCAATAGCTTTTGTATAGATAGTGCGGACTAAACTGAGTCGAAAAGTCCTCTACTATTGCCAAATATTGGTTTTGACTAATTTTTTACTCAAATACTATCAACTTTATAGAAAAGCTGCAAGAGACAAAAATAATTTATTTTCTTTTCATAAAGTTCTGAGAATTTTTTCAGAATTTTTTAATACCATATTTTCTCATGTCGGTAAAAATAAGAAAATGCAGTACTAAAAAATTGATAAAAAATTCTAAAAAAATTCTTAGAGAAAATTCTATGAGAAGAAAATTAATGATTTTTGTCTTTTGCAGTTTTTCTGTAAAGTTAATGATATTTAAGTAAAAAATTATTCAAGACCAATATTTGGCAATTTTTAATAATTAATATCTTGTTAATTATTGCGAAAATTGCAAAATGGTAGAGAACTTTTCGACTCAGTTTAGTTCGCTCTATCTATACAAAAGCGATTGGCAAAAACTTTCGGGACACTGTATAGTATATACAGGATGTCAGGAAATAATCGCAAAATGTTTTGTGCGTGGGTAGAACAGACTAAGCTGAGTCGAAAAGTCCCGTATCATTTTGCAAGTTTTCCCAATAGTTAACGAGATATTAATTCTTAAAGATAACCGAATACGCGCGTCCGCCCGACCTACTACTGCGAAATGTACACGCCTACCGAACGCTCGGCGCGCGAGCCGTGGGGAGTGGGGATAGCATTGGCAAGCGCGCCGTTCGAGCTATGGAGGCTTGCGGCGGTGTGCGCGGCGCAGGGCTCTTGCCAGGCAGTCCCCGCTTCCCACGGCCCACGCGTCAAGCGATCGGTAGGCGTATACACTTCGCAATAGTAGGCCGAGCGGGCGCGCGTATTCGGCTATCTTTAATAGAGATGTCGCTTTCTCCTAATTCTCTCCCCCTTCCCGCTCTAACTCTACTTTTTGTTTCCCTCATTATTTTCCCCACTCTTTCTACCAACCCTTCCCTTACCCCTCTCTGCCTCAAAGCCTCCACCAATATCCCCTTATATATGTATACATAGTATATATACAGGGTGTCTGGAAATTACCGCCAAATGTTTCGTGCGTGGGTAGAACAGACTATACTGAGTCGAAAAGTCCTGTACCAATTTGCGGTGTCAGCAATAGTTAACAAGATATTAATTACTAAAAATTGCAAAATAATGGTCTTGAATAATTTTTTACTCAAATACTATCAATTTTACAAAAAAACTGCAAGAAACAAAAATCATTTATTTTCTTCTCATAAAGTTCTGAGAATTTTTTCAGAATTTTTTAATACCGTATATTTTCTCATGTTGGTAAAAATAAGAAAATGTAGTACTAAAAAGTTAATAAAAAATTCTGAAAAAAATTCTCAGAACTTTATGAGAAGAAAATTAATGATTTTTGTCTCTCGCAGTTTTTCTGTAAAGTTGATAGTATTTGAGCAAAAAATTATTCAAGATATTTTGCAATATTTTGCAATTTTTAGTAATTAATATCTCGTTAACTATTGCTGATACCGCAAAATGGTACAGGACTTTTCGACTCAGTATTGTCTGTTCTACCCACGCACGTGTGTGTATATATATTATGCATATTATTATATGTATATCTAATCTATAAAGTTATTATTTAAATTTAGCTCTAACTATAGATCCCCGCCCGTTGACCACTCCACACATATAAAAAATTTATTTCGCCGTTCCTGTTGCTGCATATTATACATATACTATACATATTCTCATGTTCGCAATTTCAGTCCAACTTGAGTTCATAGATAATGCTTATGAACAGATAAGAAGATTTAAAAGCCGTTAAGCTTTGTTTACGCTTTTTAACAAAACGTTTCGAAAACAGTTTTGCAGATATACTAAGTACAGTTTTATGATATTATTGCAATACAAGTATAAAAGTTTCATTAAATACTAGACCCTCGATAATAAAATATTTATCGCAAAGGCTATTAATATTTAAAGACAAATGATTCAGTATTTAAAATATTATATTTTTGTAGCACTGCAAAAAGAATAATTCAATTATATCTATTTAAATAAATAAAATTTGTAACATCAAGTTATCGATTGAGAGCGAGTGTGGCAGAGTAGACAGCGCACTGGTCTGCTATGCTAGGGATCCCGGGTTCGATTTCCGGTAAAACCAAAATATTTTCATATACTCGTTCTCCTCTCGGAAGGAAGCGACAACCCACCGAGAGTATCCTTGCCAAGAATACTTCTCTAAAGAAAAACTTCGTCGTTCGGAATCGACGTTAAACTGTAGGTCCCATGTGAACTGTGTGCAACCAGCGTGCGCACTACAGTAAATGAGAAAAGTCACCACACTCGGATATGAGCAACAGGACTAAAGAGATTAAGTTATTGATTACTTTTTTAAATTTAGTTATATTTATCCTTTATCTCTCATAAATCTAACATTAAACTTCCATCTTTTATCTCCTATATCTCCTATATCTTTTAAAATAAACCATAAATTTTTTCTTTTAATGCTATTTATTTAAAGAATGTAATGAATCCTCTATACAAATATTATTACACATTTATGTTGTCACATAAGTAATTTTTTATAATTCATTTTTAAGATCCAACAAAGATGAAGAGTATAATAACGCTTTGTGCGATATTACTATTGTCTAATCTTGGATATAGTAAATCTACTGCAGAATGGTGGCAGTCAATGTCCCTTTATCAAATTTATCCTAGAAGTTTCAAGGATAGTGATGGTGACGGTGTCGGAGATCTTAAAGGTATTTTTCAAAAGTTTCTTTTTATATTTACAATAAAATCCTAGAGAAAATTACTAATTTTTATAAAAAGGGGGAGGAGAGACAGACAAACAGAGAGAGAGAGAGAGAGAGAGAGAGAATTTGTTAAATTATATTTCGGGTTTTAAATATGTTTCTTATTGAAGAATTGTATTAAACTCATGAAATCCAATGTTAAGATAAGAATGTTATCAAGGAAAACATTTTTTTAGTTTGGTTTGTCAGATAAATTTATTATCTATTTGTAACTTTGTATTTTGGCGGCGTTTATAGCGTACATATACTCTGCAAACGGCATAATACGCAGTATCGCCGCAAGATGGACTCGTTTTCCATAAGGAGAAAATGACGCGGATCCCTATAAATAGGCATATGTATTAGGTGTTAAACTTAATTCCTGCCGTTTTTCGTCTTCAAAATTGATTTGTTTCGAAGGGAAGATGAATGAATACCTTAATCAAAGTAATTTCCTCCATTTTCTACTTTATTACTAATTAATAATACTTTATTAATAATACTTTAATTAAGATATTTCCCTTCGAAACAAATCAATTTTGGAGACAAAAAACGGCAGGAATTAAGTTTAATACCTAATAAATGAAATTCGTTACTTACTCTCAGCTTGATCAGAGTGTGCTCGTAGAGTCTCTGAAAGCGCTTTTTTAAAAATAAAATTATTAATAGTTTCTGTGATGCATACTCGTTTTCTGCATTTTGTATCTTGCCGAAACGCGGATATATAGAAGATCTTAGCACTACTCAGCATTACTGAACACTTCTGCACTACTACTAGTGTAATAGTACAGTAGTGCTGTAATACAGTAATGCCTCAAAATAATCCTAGTGCTCAGTAGTACTTTTCTACAAGGACTGACAGCAGATTGCGAGCAGAAAACAAGCAGAGCTTGCCCTGGTGAAAATTTTTCTCATACTTTTTATACGAATTAAAATATTTTTCAGAAATACTCAGAAATATTCGGAAAGTTTACATCTGCTCTCAGAATTTTTCATACAAGTGAATTCTGAAATATTCTGAAATTTCTCATCCCATAATTTAAAAAAAATATTTAAAAATTTTTTTAGATTTTATAACATTTCATCAGAAATTACAAAAAATCTTAGAAATCTTACTGTATTTTATAATTAACATATATGAAAAATTATAAAAAAAGATGTAAATTTTCTGAGAAATGTTCTAATTTGTATAAAAAAATGCGAGGAAGTCATAAAGTTATATAAACATTCTGAAAAATTATATAGAAATTCTGAAAAATTATATGAAAAATTCTGAGAAAAATTTTCACCAAAGTGCTGATATAACCTGACAGCAGATTGGCAGCAGAAACCGAGCAAGATCTGCCATTTTCATATAAACAATAGAAAACGACCAAAACGGTATGAAGAGTTTGTACACTATAATCGCTCGTGTGTGATCAACCCCCCGATTTTTTTTAATCATTCAGACTCTTCTGATATTAACTATCTTGATAATTTGATTGATTATCATATCTACGAAAAAGTTAAATACTTTTAAAATTAAACGGCTATCGTGTCTATTTTTACTTAATCGTACACTAAAAAAATTAGCAAAAAAATGTTTCGCGAAAAGAATTGGCAAGTTTTTATATATACAGGTATCATAAGCAAACTGGAACATCTCAGTGAGTCGAATGTTGATGCTTTCTGGTTATCTCCGATTTATCCTAGCCCAATGGTTGATTTTGGTTACGATATTTCCGATTTTGTCAGTATCGACAAAACGTTTGGCACTATGAAGGATTTTGATGTACTCGTAAAAGCCACGCATGCTGCATCAATGAAGATTATTATGGATTTTGTTCCTAATCATTCATCGGATCAACACGAATGGTTCCAAAAAAGTTTACAAAGCATAGAACCTTACACTAACTATTACGTATGGCATAAAGGCAAGGTGCTACCGAATGGAACGGTTACAGTGCCGAATAATTGGGTAAGTAATTGGGTAACTCGAAGCTATATGTAACATGACTGATTGTGAGAAGACAGCGGAGACTGACGAGGCGAGAAATGTGAATGGCCGTTGTTAAAGTCGGTAAATTAATCCAAGGCTGAATACGTGAGCGCGCACGCGATGTTCAAATTTCATGTATCCTCTTTCGTGCTCTCTGAATGAGATTAAGCGTAGCTTTTATTATTAATTTCCTATCTCGCAGTGTGATATAAACAATGCATAAGAGGATTCTAAAACAATCTGTATTATCGACTAAATCATGTAATTTTTGTATAACAATTACTTTTTTCCTCTTTTACAGAATTTAAAATCCTTTTTCAGGATTAAAGTACGCATCTATGAAGTGGAGTTTATACTGAGAATATAAAAAATTCAAAAATTGAGATCTTTACTATTTCTTAATTTGATGTAGCGCTCTAGAATAAATGTTGTCACATTGTGACATTTGCTTCATATAAAATCTGTATTTACAAAATAATAGTCCACAGACTATTTAGTCTGCACAAAGAAACAACGTAGAATTCCTAGAATTGGACTTAGACGTGTAATTAAAATGTTATTGTTATACGAAAATTTATGTGTATGTGTGCGTGAGATAGATGTACACCCGGTCAGAAAGGTTGCAACACTTTTTTTTCGATGGGTTTCGGAATGCAATCTTCTCACAGAGCGATTGGTTCTTATTTATCGATCTATAAGTAGGAATCAATGAGCAAGTTGCATTCTGTAACCCATCGAAAAAACAGTATTGCAACCTTTCTATGACCAGCTGTCTACGTATATAGTGATGTGTCAGTGACACATAAATCGTCTGTGTGTAAATCCTACTTACACTATGATCAATTGTCTTTAGAATTCCCTTAATATTAGAGGGTATTTGAGCCAAGCCTATAACCTAGCCTATAACATTCAAATATCGTATAATGTACTTATTAACTGTCTTAGGCCGACCACATACATTTAAACAAACTTGTCACGTATGCTTGTACAAATTACATGAACGAGTGTAATGCCTTGCGATAACTGTACAGTTCTGTCATCTACACGTTCCAATAAATTTGCTCAAACATGTTTATACAAGCATGTACACTCGTCAGCAGAAAAGTTGCAACACATTTTTTCCGATAAGTTTTGGGACTCACAATCAGCGTTGCTCATATAGGATAGTTATACGTAAAGAATCATTTATACTGGCCGTAATTTGTTAACTTGTGCCGTAATCTGTAAGAATTGACTAATCACGAGTGTAAAGTCGAGTGTAAACAGAATAATTAACTATGATTGGTATATTAATCATTATTGGGTATTTAATATGCGCTTATACATTTAACTTAGCTAATTTCATGTACAACAATTTTTTGTATATACTAATCCAGTTAACGCAAGAAATTAAATTTGTTATTATGACTAAACGCGTTAATTAAGCTCTAATTAAGATCTGTTTGTGTTTAAAATTACCCAAAATTTTTACATTTAAAATAAAATATACATTCAGGTTAAAGAAAGAGAAAGCGAAAATGCTGAGTACAAAAAGTGCAAGCAATACGTGAACAGACATTCTGATTAGATTTTAAAAGTGCCACACTTCGAAATATCCGAATCCGACGAGCTAATTCGCGCAAAAGTTAAAATGTTTAAAATTTTTTTTATTTTTTTTAAATTTAACATATAACTTTAATAACTTTAATTTAACATAACTTTAAATTTAATTTTTTTTATTTTGTTAGAAAAACGAATAATAAAATTGCTTTTAAATGAAGTCATGTAAAATACATTTTCTCATTAATATTCAAAGAAGATCATAGAAAGACCGAAAAAGGAAAAATTTTAGTCGAAAGCGATTTTCGACTAAAAATGCATTTTTTCATCATTTTGTTCTACGCTAATCGTTTTAATTTGATCATTCTCTCATTCAGAGATCAATTTTACATGGAAATACATAATTTTCAGACAATCGCAAAATTTCATCTTGCGCCGCAGACGAAATGACCTCCTCTAAACTTCAAATGCGCACAAAAAACACAAATAATTTGATATCGCCAAACGAAATGCACGCTGGTACTAGATTTTATCTCTACTTTCACGGACAATTTGATTTTTTCATGCGTAAAAAATACTGTCGCACAGTATAATACATTCGAACTGAGCAACCCTGCTACATTCCAGCTGATACAAACGCATTCTTTTAAACATCCCTGTTGCGGGATTCTCTAAACGTTTTATCGACAATTGTCGCTATTGTTAACTAATGATAGCCAATGAGCACCACTTTTTCTTCCAGGATTGTCCTGCATTGGCTGTCGCTAGTTAACGATAGCGACAATCATCGATAAGACGTTTAGAGAATCCCGCTACTGGTGTACTTGTTTTATATCTATATTTCTTTGTGCATAACATATATATATGTATAACAGAATAATTGTACAATTATTTGCATGCATAGGTGAGTGTGTTTGGTGGACCAGCATGGACCTGGCGTGAAGAACGACAAGCGTATTATTTGCATCAATTCGCACCACAACAGCCCGATCTCAACTATGAGAATGAGAATGCAGTGAATGCAATGAAGGTACGTACAAAATAATAATCATGATGAAGTTTAAGTCAATATTTCACGCTAAAGTATTGTGACAGACTAATTGTTAAATATAAAATTATGATTCTGTATTAGTATAATATATTTTGCAAAAAAATTGGTAATCTTATAAGTTTTATAACAAGAGTTCACACGCTAGAAACTGCGGTGAATTTCCGGTTACTTATAGGAGATAAGACAGCTTGTCAACCAATTTTAATTTTGTATTTAATAACTTGGAGGCAAAATCCGATAAGTGGCCCAATCGCAACTCGATGTGAAAAATTATCGCTAATGAAATATCCAATTCTCTCGATCAGAACTTAGATCAAAACTGATATCGGATTATCTTGTTATTTCGTTGTCTTGGGGAACCACAACAGCAAAGCTGCGTACGGACGACAGATTACAGCATGTTGTCCATGTCACGAAGGGTGAAAATAAATCCGGTCTGTATATATCGTACAAGGACATCGCTTTTTCCGTCATCATCGCCCTGTGCGCGACAGATTTTCCGTTCATCGTTGCGCCGCGAAACGAAAAGCAAACATCGTTCTGTTTTTTTCCACTCTTTCAGTAATTTGCTCAAAATTATTAGCATTTCAAAAAAATTACGATTACGATAAAAATCGATTGACAGTACGATATACGTAATATATATTGTATTTACTGTTGTATAAAGTCGCATTTTTACATCAAAAGTAATCACCTGGCACATAAATCAAGATAAATCGTTAAAATATATGTATATAAAATGAATGGGCAAATGTTTTCTTGGATCGCGTTGCCGCATTGACAGGAAAACGAACGCAATTAATTGCTCGTTGCGCAAATGCGATGAGCGTAAAATTATGCTTGCGGAATGAGTCAAAAAGCAGGTATACTATTTGCCAATTTTTTAAAGATGTGAACACTTAAAATATCGCTCATATACGCCACACTAATACGATTTAACGAAGATAATGATCGTCCGACTGTACGGTGACAAATGTCCAGCAGGCGTGAAGCGAGATAATTACGATCAATTTAACAAACAAAAGTTCGCCGAGCTGGAATAACAACTTTGAAACAAATTATTTGCACATCGTACTTAATTAAAGGCTAAAGGTCAAGTTTTCTCGTGGCCATTATAATACTTTTTCTCTTCTTTTTATGTTACAGTACAGAGAATTAGTAGAATTATAGTACACATGAAAGTTTTGCAAGCATTCAGATTCTACGATCAAATCCTGTGCGCGTAATTTGAGAAACAGTGAAATGGTGAAATATCCAGCTGTAATACCAAAAGTTGTAAAGTACACTGGTACACGCAATAAAATCCGGATTGGACAAACTATCGTGTAGTGAATAAAGCGGCAAGCTCGCGTGACGCTACACAATCTACATCATTTTTGCACTGGTCTTAAAAATTCGGCGAAATTCCAAATGTGTCTTTCGTTTGTTTTATTTAATAATTACAAAAAATCTTTTCTCTCATTGCGTATTCTTTTCATTAAAACAGTATGTAAAAAAAATTTTTTTGTCATTGCATTTCGTTGCTCGTGCACGACAGATGTTAATATTTTATGCAATTTCTTTTCTTCTGCAAAAACTTTTTTAAGCATCTTATTATAGTCTTAATTCTTGAAAATCTTTTATGCCACAAAATTTTCTCAAAACGTGCTACGTCCATAATGTAAAGCTAGATCGAGATGACAATAAGAATAAACTGCAGCATTAGTTTTCTTTGGATATTTATATACATGTATATATTTATATACATGAGATATATACTATCTCAGCAAAAATATATTAGCTAATCGGGAATGATAGCATCAATTTAATGAACATTGTAGCCTTTTTCACATTTCTTATTGTTAGTAATTCAATCTAATACGAAATTACAAAAATAATCATATATACGTTATTTATACTAATCAAAGCACTGTAAATTATGTTATAATACTTATAAATTACTATATATGTTCTGATATTCATAACAAACTAACAATTTAATTTTATGTAAAATAAAAGAAAATAATTAAATCAAATAAATAATATAAAAGAGGGCTATGAACCACGCTGGATGTTATGTGCTAATAACTTTTATAAACATACAAAAATACAAACAATATTAAAACAAACGTTTCGACTCATGATTGAGTCATTTTTAATGTTAAAATAATTTAAATTAATACTGATAACGACACAAGAATGCTCCCATATAAAAATACAAATAATCGCACAAATACTTGCATATTAAAAATTGATTGAAATGAAGCGGTGCAATATGACGTGTTCTTGCATGGAAGCAGTCTCATACTTGTAGGTGTTAGTACTATTAAAAGTTATCATCTGTGTCCTAAATAAATCTACTCCCAATAATAGAGTCGGCCGATACAAAAAAATAACATTTAGCGTGGTTCGTAGCTCCCTTTTATATTATTTACTTAAGGAGGTTCTCGCGTTCGATAAAATCTAAGATAAGTCTAATATATACATGTAATCTAATATATACATGTAAAGTCAATAATATACATGTAATACATATGTTAATAATATTAATAATATCTAAAAAAAATGTCATTGACTTTTACTGTACCATTTTGAAGATATTTAATTCTAAATTTATAGAATTGTACATTACAGGTTGAAGGTATAACCTCATTCTGTAGATATTTTCTTTCAAATTAAGACACTTGCCGTATAAGACAGCAATTTAAAAATCATTATAATTATAAAGTAAACACTTAAGTTTGTTCTCGTAAAGTTTCATTTAAACTGACCGTACAGTTTACAAGAAATTTATATTCTTCAATGAAAAAAACTATAATATATGTCAAATGGACGATGCTTATACATCAAATGAGAAATGAGCATCTTACAACTTTTATTTTGTCATTTTGAAAATATTTAGTAAAATATAAAATTAATAATAATTATGTATAATGGCATATATAAAAGGTATTGTTAGTAATCTTTTTATTCCATTATTTTAATTGTTTTACGTATTATTATGAGTAAACTGTCTATTGACTAGGAAGTAGCGCGAGAACCTCCTTAATTTAAATTATTTGAACCGTTTTTCTATTGAATTATAATTAAATCATCTTATACTTCTTGTACATCAACTATTATTTTGAACGAGTGTATCTTGAGGAACACATAGTCTTAGTAGTAGTTTAATCCACTTGAACATACATATAGGTCGCGTAGACATATAGATGATGTACTTAAGTATATATGTATGTATCGTGCTCTCTACTCCTGCCCTCAGGATGTCATGAGATTTTGGCTCAACAAGGGGGTGGATGGCTTCCGGATGGACGCGGTGCCACATTTGTGTGAGGACGTCAGATTCTTGGACGAACCACTCACGGGTAATCCAAATCCTAATGATTACGGTTACACGGACAAGATATACACGAAGGACCTTCCGCATACCTACGAAGTAGTCAAAGGATGGCGAGAAGTGTTGAACGAATATTCAAATGAAAAAGTTATGATGATCGAGGCTTACGCAAACATGACGATGACAATGAAATATTACGTATACGGCGCACACTTTCCCTTCAATTTTGGTTTTATTACCGATACGAATCAGGATTCTAAAGCAATTGATTTCAAGAGATTGATTGATAGATGGATGGTAAACATGCCTATTTTGAGAGCAACTGCTAACTGGGTGGTAAGTCGAGTAAAAGAAACTTGTCTTTCGAATCTAGAAGGAATCAATCTCCAAATATCTCCGCTTGATTAAAAGCTTGATATTTTTTTAAATATTATGCAATATGCTTTTTTTTTAAACACTTAACAATTCGAGGTACGCTATCGTATATAAACATCTTAAGCTCTACTTTTAAAATTAGTAATAAATTAAATCTATAATATAATTCATATTGTATTATCTTTTTACAGGCAGGAAATCATGACAAACCGCGATTGGTCACTCGTTACGGACGATATCGAGCGGAAGTTATAACCATAATAACTTTACTGCTTCCTGGAGTAGCTGTAACTTATAACGGAGACGAAATCGGGATGGAGGACACGTGGATCTCATGGGAAGACAGCAAAGATCCGCAAGGTTGTAATGCCGGCAAAGATGGTTACGAGAAAGCATCTCGAGATCCTGCAAGAACACCGTTCCAATGGGACAACACCACTTCGGCTGGTATACGGGTTTACTTAAGCAATTTCTAAAATCGTTATGTCAATCTATCAGTTAAATTGAACTAAAACGCAATTTAAGTTGATTATCTGTAGTAAAAAATAATTAGAGTCCGACCGGAACTTTTACCAAAACTGAACCAAAACACTCGGCTACATGTCAATTTCAATCGAAACCGAAATCAAAATTAAAAAATAGGAATCCTATAAAGGCCGTATGTATATACATATCATACACTTTTTCTTCATAAATATCGTAATTTATCGAAATAATAATTAAATTTCGGCCGAAATCGAAAACTGAAATTTATGTGTCAATTTTGGCCAAAAAATATAAATACTTGTTCTTCATAAACATCATAATTTAATTATTAACTATATATAAAACAATAATATAAAACAATAATATATTACACATATTAAAATTAATATTTATGAATAAGAGCTATATGGTTTCAGTCGCGGAACTAACACGTAATGAGTATTCGTTTTCAGTTTTGGTAAAAGTTTCGGTTGGACTCTAGTAATAACTATGAAAATTTACGGAAGCAGTTGATAAATAGAAACTAATTGTAAGCTGATAGCAAAATTTAAAGTTTTCGTTAGTTTAAATAATAAAATATTTAAATCGTCGATAAAAGAATATGTTGCTTGTCGTTTTGTTAATAATTTTAAAGTAGAAGAATATATTAGTGTTATTATCTGCTTTGAAACTTTAATATTGACAAAGTTAAATTTCAATTTGGTCACGTTTGCGAACAGATTTCTTCTCAAAAAATCGATTAATGATTGACCTGTTAATAAAGCGAGAAATTTCATTAAGTATCGGGTCACTATGAAAACTGGTTCATATCAAACGAAATACGTCGTTTTAATGTCAGTCTCGTGTCATGACCCACATATTAAAAATCAACGCGATATGTTTATTAGGTCACGCATCACATTTTGAGATTACGAAAAGAAAGTGGGTGAAAAATTCAGGATGAAACAGGTTGCTTACGATCAATTGTATCACAACGTACTCTATCGTTGTCAATTTGAATTTGTCATTTGTAGCAGCTTAATCTTGAAAAGGCAATACATTCGAGAAACTTATAATATCATATCACATCACATGCAATATTGAAATCATAATTGAGCTTAGACGTGGTATACATAATTATAAAATTTCTCTATGTTAAAGAAATCTAATTTACATTTATAATTTCAGGATTTTCCACGAATCAGAAAACGTGGCTGCCAGTGAACAAAAATTACGTGACGCTTAATTTAGCCGCGCAAAAAGAACAGAACAACTCTTACAATGCCTTGTATAAAGCAGTTTCTGCTCTGCGAAAATTGCCTGTGGTTAAACGTGGAGTCTTAACCACGACATTATTGAATAATGATGTTTTCGCTTTTATTAGGTACAGTAAATATGTAATCGTAAAATATAATTTTTAAAATGCAGTTATCTTCTATTGATATTGTTTAAGTACATTTTAGAAATTTAAAAATATATTTCATTTTTTTACGTGCTAGCATAATGTATATGTACCTATATATATTTAATATTTAATTTTTCTAACGAGATAATGTGTTTAAAGTTGAATATAAAAACATAATGTACTACTTACAGGAAACTTAATGGAGAGGTAGTTTACGTAGTAGCAAACTTTGCAAATGAAGAAGAAACCGTTGATTTATCAACGCTTGTTTATGCATCAAGTCAATTAAACGTTTATTATGCCACTACTAATGCTCATCATCTCATTGGGTAAGTATTTTTTTCTGTACATAGTATATCAATTACACACTGTTATAAAATGAAATATTGTTATACAATATAGGTAGCATTAAAGCATAAGAGAGTAGGCGTTATATGTATTATGTCTTTATCTCAAATGTGTACTTATGTTTTTACTTCTTTTCAAATATAGAAACATTATCAAAGATGTTCGTGCCGTAAAAATTCCTGCATCAGGAGCTGTGATATATACTAGCACCATATAAAGCTAGGTAAAAAGCCATGAAAATGGGTATTCAATAGAGGCATCATATTTTTTCAAAGTAATTATATTGTTTTAAATGATTTTAAAAATATTGAATTTTGAAAAAATAGTGCTTATCTGAAAAAAAAAATTCATTTTTCGGTAAAAAAATTTCACTGTAAATTGTTTATAACAAAAAAAGTTGACAAAAAATATCAAAAAACCCCTACGTACTTCTTTAGCCAATCATATATAGTTTTCAAAAAATTTTTGTGTTTTGTTCTAGATTAAAAATTGTGGGAGAAACTTTTCCGGCCCTTCGACGAGAAGTGATCTCGAGTTTCGTATCATGTAGCCGCTATTTTATTAAAAAATGTTAATTAAAAAATTTTTTTATTTATTTCAGAACATGTATAATAAACTCCTATAAACAGATTTTTCATTTCCTTTATTGTATCTCCGTAAAAAATTATCAAAAACACATCTTTTTTTCGAGCTCTAGAGTGGCGTTACCCATATATAAATTATATAATCGTTATTCAAATCAAATCACGATATTAACATAAAACTTGTTTCATTAAATGCCTACTTGATATAGATTACGTTCTTATAATATCAAATTTAATCAATAAACGTGAATCACTTACACATATGCGCTCCTATAAGATGACAATTATCGGCTGCGTTCGGGAAACGCGCTATTAATCCTATTGTATCATTTTATCCTTGTTTTCCAATAAACGACAAAGATAGAATGACACAATAGCGCTGATAGCGCACCCCTCCGAATGCAGCAATCGAGAGTAGTTAAATTATAGTTGAATTATTTTAAATATAATTATTAGTAAATATAGACATGTGTATTCAATTAACAAAAAAAAAGAATATTAAAAAATGTTTTTGCAATGTGATGAGTGTTAGGGTTTGATTATGTCTAAATAGATATCATCTATAATCATCTATATATTAATAATTTTGTGAATAAAAGATAAATACGCAATATATATCGTAAGCAAGAGATTACCGTGAGATATGGAATTTTCAAGACTTCGTCATATGTGTATACAATATTTATTAATTACATTTTGTTAAGTATAATTAAGAAATATTTTTCTTCCTCTCTCTAATATATAATTAAACTTTAATATTATACAATTAATAAACTTTAAGCTTTTCTTAAAGAAAAACTGCTCGCGATTTAATTAAAGATTGGATCTTTCCATTTTCAATAAACGGACCGGCAATTCAAACTATAATTAAATTTTCTTATAGAAGAAATGTAATAAAAAAACTCATACTGAATAAGGGAATAGACAAATAAAATGAAATTATCGCTGCTATTATGTGCAAAACGAAATTTCAGATCGCTAGAAGTTCAAAGTGCTTAAATTCTTTTTCTTTTTTTTCTTTTTTCTGAATTTATAGGATTGTTACATCGAATAACAATCCGGATTTAGATAATTATATCTTTTTTCAATGTGTACATTTCATTGTCAATTTTCAGAAGACATATTCTTTACGCAATTTCATTCGCGTGAAACGGCAGATTTAATCACTTTTTAAAAGAGAAAAGAGAACAATTGCTGTGATAATATAATATGATATCAACGATATCAAACACACACGCACACGCGCCATAATACTGCTAGACGTGACAGTGACATACTACGGCGAAGAAATTGGAATGGTTGATAAGATGGATATATCTTGGATGGATACGCAGGATCCTCAAGCTTGTAACGCGGGTAAAGATAAATATAAAAGTCGATCTCGCGATCCGCACACCATACCAATGGAACTCTTCCAAAAATGCAGGTACCAATCATATAAAATTATAAATTTATCTTTATTTTAAAATTTCATTACCTCTTATATACGTAAAAAGTTAAAAACGAGAGAATTACATGTGTGAAAATTTCATAATATATAAAGAGTCATTTCGATTCCTAAAACATCATAGATATTAGATAGACGATTTCTAAAACATCATAGATATTATATCATATGTATATGTCAAAAGAAATCAAATATTACTAAAAAAGTTTAAATATGAAAAAAACAAAATATTTCTAAATATTATTAATAAACTAAACATTTAAAAAGATTAATTTTAAGTTATAAAAAAGAATTGCTCAATGATAAAATCTCGTTTAATCGTATTGACAGGATTCAATAAGGCTATTAAAACTTGGTTACCAGTTCACGATAATTATACTCTAACGTAAATTTATTACTACAAAAAAATATTGAAGACACTCACTATCATGTTTATCGCGCTCTGACGCAACTACGTAATACATTGAATGAACTCAAATATAGATCATTAAATACCAATACCATAAACAATACCGTTTTATATGCTCTACGTAAAACGAATAAAGAAGCTGACATTATTAATAAATTTTTCAGACGAAGAAAAACAAGAGATTGATTTAATAAAAGTCTGAACGGGATTTAAAAACGGTACAATTAAAGTAGTGAGGTTCCTGAATAAAGCAAAAGTATCAATGTTTGATAACTCGTTGATAAATTGAGACAATTAAAATTTGATATATACTACAATAAATCACTGTAAAAGAATTGATCTATTATTTCTGTGTTTTTCAGTCAAGTTGTTGAGCTAAACAAAGTTAATATATCCCACCGACAAGTTCAATCTTTCTAACTAGCTCTAAAGCTTCATCAAAAAGTATATTGCTTCGCTTTAAACGATCTACTATTACTATTTTCTTTAATAATAACGTTGTACAAATAAGAAATAATAATTAACGAGATATTTGCTCTATATAATCATACTAATTATACTTATAAAAGGTGTTGTTTGGCTTTATTAATTATAGGTATTAATAACATCAGTATTAAATTTATCTTTTTATATATGATCGATGCAAGGAATGTTGAATTCAAAAGTACAGTATAAGTGCAACAATATATCATAAATGTGCAGTAGTTTAATAATTGTCTTTCAACATGCATACCAAATCTGAAAAGTTTCTTGATTTCTTCCTTTTGTATTTAACGTATCATAGACTTTTCTACAAATATTTTAATGTATATGAGTAAAACATTTTTTTTTCTAAATATAAAGTTTATTCGGCCTTTGCGAGCAAATTCGTTACAAGAATGGCAAAACTGTAGAACCAATTTTTACATATAATCCCGAATGATGAAAAAATATCTGCGTACGCAAAAAGCTTCATGAGAGATTGAGAATAGAATCAAACAGCAAATACGTGTGTACATGTATGCGCGCGCGCGTGTGTATGTGTGTGTATGTGTGTGTGTAGACTTTGAGAAAATAATGTGCTAAGTCTTCCACCAAGATTACATTTTAGGCCTCAAAATTCAATAACGCTATGTAAAAATAAAAAATCATTTAATATATCAGTATTTTTAAATGGGCATTAGATTCTAATAATGCTTGATTAAACTTGCAAAATTCGTAACAACTCGGCATATAATCGTAATTAATGGACAATAAATATAGACTGCTTATCGGATAGTCTTCGCCTCATGGCATCCATTCTCAACGCCGCTTTCAAAGCATGAATTATGCATTTCGCGAGAACATCAATAAATATTGCTCTTGAACAGAAGACGTTCAAACCACACTATTACAATAAAAAATGATTTATTGTTCCTTTTCTCTCTAGCGTAATAAACTTTCAAACTTTTGTTGTGACTGAAATAATCAAAGAACGCATCAGAAATGGATAATGATCTGTAACATAATGATTTTCTTATATTCACTTTATTTTAACAAATACTCATAGCTAACACATTGATATCACGGAGAAACATAAAAAATTTTTATATCGTTTAAAAATCTCATATCTTTACGCAAAAATAAAATTTAATTAAACAATTCTTCGTTAATAAAATAATATCGAGAATATGATATAAAGGACGAAATTATTTAAGAGTAATTATGGCAAAAATAAAAAGAGAAAACCAAAGATGGGAACCGTTACTTTTACCATCACTCTTACTTTCTACATTAATAACGATTTAACAATGATATTGCAATTTTTTATAACGGTAAGAGTAACTAACTAAAAACTAAGATTGGAAAAGTCACTTTAAAAAAATAACTTGTCACCATCACGCATTATTTATTGAAAAAAGTAATTGACTCATTATTTGTAACACATCGACTCGTTACAAATAACGAGTTACTTTTTTTCAATAAACAACACGATGGTGAATTAAGTTACTTTTCAAAAATGACTTTTTTCTAGCTTTAATTTTTAATTAGTTATTGTTATCGTCACAAAAAAATGCAACATCATTACTAAATCGTTATTATAAGAAGTAACGATAAAAAGTACTAAGTTACTTATTTTTCATCTCCGAAAATCAGCACATACGTATAAAAAGTCTACCCCATTTCTACTCCATTATGCTGGAATTTTTTTTAAAACATTCAACGTTAGTGAATCATCTTACAAAAGTTACATAAGTTTCAGGTAAAAATTGAAAGCCTTGTTTTCATGACAAGTTAGATGAATTCGTTATGTATACGCGTTACATGATCGTAGCAGCTATTAATCTCTAATACACACGATGGTTTTTAACATCTTTACCACACACGATAAGTCTTCCGTGTTCTGAGTTAATTTTCATCACTTTTACTGTTTACAAGAATATAAAGGAACTTCTGATGGGGAACACTTCGTAGAGGGTAGGAATCCAAAAGATCATGCGATTGTCATTCAAGCAAGAAAGATTCGAAACGACTCACTGATAACGGTTAAATATAAAAAAATATATATTTTAGACTTTGTTATAATTTTCTTCGTTCTTTTACTAACGCCTCATGTGCGTGACGATGGTAGATAAGTAAGCAGGGTCACCAATCTCCCCTCTTATGCCGAACGTTACCAGTATTTATGGCGACCTCATAGTTATGACACCCGGAAATGAGGAACTAATATTCAATATGGCTGTCATCGTTTCCGGTACATTTCGGGCGGCATCTTTATCGTCATATTTGCCACATGCTACGTTTGATTACATTGGGTGCATTCAGCGGACTCAACAGTTGAGTGAGCGCTCACTGTTATTAGTGTATTCTTCTAAATCTAAAATTCTGATTGAATGAGCTAAAAGAATAAATACACCAATAACAGCGAGCGCTCACTCAACTATTGAGTCCGCTGAATGCGCCCATTGTGTTCATTGCGTTGCGTTAAGGGGATCCTAAAGATCTGTATTACCGACTGAACACGTATAATTTTTGTATAACGAATACTCTGTTTCTCTTTCACGGATTGGAAAATCCTTTTCCAGGATTAAAGTATACGCATTAATACGTATTTGTGAAGTGGAGTCTACGCTGAGAATGATCAAAAATTTCGAAATCGATATATTTTTTACCATTTCTTAGTGTAACATGGCATCTCAGCTGTCAAGTCGTGACAACATTTACTTAATATGAAAGCTTTGTAACCCGAACGTACGAAATAATAGTTCCCAAACACGTAATTTGCACGAACATACAACGTAGTTTCTCTTTTACGGATTGGAAAATCCTTTTCCAGGATTAAAGTATACGCATTAATACGTATTTGTGAAGTGGAGTCTACGCTGAGAATGATCAAAAATTTCGAAATCGATATATTTTTTACCATTTCTTAGTGTAACATGGCATCTCAGCTGTCAAGTCGTGACAACATTTACTTAATATGAAAGCTTTGTAACCCGAACGTACGAAATAATAGTTCCCAAACACGTAATTTGCACGAACATACAACGTCGAATTCTTAGAATTAGATTTAAACGCTTTATCGCGACAAATTCGTTGTAAAAATTGACACGTATGTGTGACTGCGTATATCATAGGCTGCGTGAGATATTGCTGCGGTAATATAAAAAGACATGTCGATGTGCGGCGCGCGGCGCGACATCTAGTGATTTTGTCGGAGTTCGAGCTTTGCTTTAAGATCCCCGGCTTCATTGGTTTTTGTACGCTTTTGTGTAGTGTTGCGTCGATCGCGTCGTATCTGAATACGGCAGCCTTGCTAGGATGCAAACGACAGCGAAAAGGTGGACAGGTAATCATTAGAGAAAATCGAGGGAGAGTGGAGTGTAGAGTGTTTCTCTTCTCTGATTTGTTCCGCCATTTGTAGTGCACATCCGCAAATGTGCATGTGTGTGTATAATGTATGTCATATATATCACACACAAACTAGTACGATACAATACATGAAGTAAGAATAAGGAAACCTGAGGCTAGGTCCACAACCTTGCTTTAAGAGGCCGTAAGCCGTAAAACCGTAGGAAATTAACCAACCACAGTCAATTATTTTTCTCATATGTAATTGTGATTAGGCAATTTCTTAAGGTTTTACGGCTTAGGGCTTCTTAAAGCGAGGTTGTGGACCCAGCCTAACTAGATAGGATAGGGAGAAAAAAGTTGGTCACAGAAAATATTCCGTATATACTGCCAGGTTTGCTGAACGGAATAACTTGCAACATTTCGTCGCTATATGCTCATATATATATACATATATATACGATGAATGTATATACATACAGGGTGTCAGCCGAGACTTCTCCCACCACCCACAGGAAGGTAGATGGGATCGAAATAAACATAAAATCTTTTATCGTTTAGCGATATTCGTAATAATAATCGAGATATTAATGTTTGCAATTGTACCAATGAGAGCGCACCGATAGAAACGCTCCGGCTGCTCGAGGTATAGCCCAGCCCAATTTGTCAAACGATGGATGCGCCTGCAGCGCGTTGGAGAGGCAAGAGGGGAAGCGCACCGTTGCTTAGCGCCCGGCATCGCCGCTCACACGTCTCACCGCACCGCACCAAAGGACTCGCATCAATGGCCGCTACGCACATTCGCAATTACATATGTAATAATAACACTGCAAAAATAGAACAAATACAAATCATAATAAACTTCGATGAATAAAAATGTCGAAAGAGAGAAAGCGATGAAATCTATGGAAATCTACGGAAAATTAATTAATTTCTAACGTAATCTCTCGGTTCTCTAAATCGAAAGGAAAAAATTTTAAGAAAAAGGTATCCGAAAGAAATAATATTCTCCACCATTCTCTATCGTTTCCTGTTAGGAGAGTATGATTTCATCGGAATACGATAAAATATCAATAAAGACGTAATGTGTTTCATTGCAAGTTTTGTTGGAATCTCTTTCTATGTATACTTAAAAAATCACTGAAAATGTGCTATAGTTAATAGTGTATTTACAATAGTAGAAATTCTAAGTTCATTATCGCATATTTATTAAACGAGCTCTTTGTTGTTAACCATATCAACGATATTTGAAATAGCATTGTGCTCTCAAGGTATAATTAATTATCGTAGGCGGCTCATCGTAATCTATTATAAAATCAATAGGAAACGATAAGGAAACGATAGATAATAGTGGAGAATGATATTATTTCCTTCGAATAACTTTTTCTTAAAATTTTTTCCTTTCGAGTTAGAGAAGCGACAGATTACGATAGAAATTAATTAGATTTTCCGTAGATTTCCATAGATTTCATCGCTTTCTCTCTTTCGATATTTTTATTCATCGAAGTTTATTATGGTTTGTATTTGTCTTATTTTTTTGCAGTGTTATTATTATATATGTCATCGCGAATGGGTGGCACCCAGTTGGATACGGCTCAATTGGACACGAGCCACTCACAGCGCTTGAGACTACAAAGCTCCTAAGCACCGGTCGCTGTGGTTGGTGGTGTCCAATCGAGCCGTGGTCAATCGGGATCACCCCATCGCGAATGTGCGTAGCGGCCATCGACGCACTCCTTTGGTGCACGGAGAAAACTGCGCAGCAATGATTACTGTGCCGAGAAAAAATTTTCACCGCACTGTGCACGCGCTAGTCATCACTGTCCAAACAGCGATCATCGCGACAGCGATGACTAGCGCGTGCACAGTAATTGTTACTTTGTGCGGTGAAAATTTTTTCTCGGCACAGTAATCATTGCTGCACAGTTTTCTCCGCGTGCAGTGCGGTGAGACGTGTAAGCGGCGATGCCGGTCGCTAAGCAACGGCGCGCTTTCCCTCTTGCCTCTCCAACACGCTGCCGGTACATCCATCGTTTGACAAACTGGGCCGGGCTATACCTCGAACAGGCGGAGCGTTTCTGTCGGCGCGCTTTCATTGGTACAATTGCAAACATTAATATCTCGATTATTATTACGAATATCGCTAAACGATAAAGGACTTTTATGTTTATTTCGATCCCATCTACCTTCTTGTGGGCGGTGGGAGAAGTCTCACCGGACAACCTGTATATATATATATATATACTAAACCATAATGCGAGACTTCCAAATTAACAATATTCTCAACCAGAGCGGCTGAAGTTCCACTGAGAATTTGGAGCGACACGCGCATCGCGGGCTGTGATTGGTGCGCGATAGCTTATTCTTATTTCGAAGGATTATAGGCATTGAAGTGTTTAGGTCAGATTAATTTTTCCTAAATCTCGTGTAGGACAGTAATAACATGACGATCATAACGTATGGAAGTGATTCCCTAACTCCATGTGGAATTATCTTGCCTTTCGTCGCATAATTTCGTCGCAACACATCGGCACACGGCACACGCCTCACAGGTGCTCCGATTGACTCACGCGACACATGAATCACGTGGTGTTGGCATGATAGAATCGTACAATGCCGAGTAAGTTTCTCGCTAGGAATATCCGCAATTAATCGATGAAAATCCTTAGATAGATGATGCAAAATTAAGTAATGAAAATAATTCAGCGCGAAACGAAAAGTCAAAATCAAATAAATAAAAAAAAAAACAAAATCATATTCCTACGGAAGGCAGGACAGTATATATTTTTTAAATAACAAATAAATAAGCTTTCTGTTACTAAATGTCATTCTTAAAAACTTTTTGCAGATCATTGATCTTAATGGATATATGTATCGTTCAATATCATCCAATTAATAACTCGATGACAAGTATAGGCAGAGTAAGCGTCAATACTATCTCATACAATAGACATCGCTAAATTGAAAGGTTTTATTTCTGAAATAATAGAAGAATTCATCGAACCGTATAGTAGCACGTGCGCAGATCAGTCGCGGTGTTTCTTGAAACAAACAGAAAAAAACTAAATCTAGTATGGTTTAAAACCAGGTTAAACAATTGTAAGAATTTTTTTTTCTTTTAAAGGTCACTTTTTATTTTGTTTTATTATTAATAACAATAAATAAAATTATGAATCAAGATGCGAACGTGTTGAATGTGATTCAATGAAATTCCATTTCATTCGTATAAAAATTGTTCTTTTAAATTATGTGCCTATATGCAATATACATATATGTATACATTGACGAGCAATAGTACAATCACTAATTTGCGAAGACTCGTTAGAGAAAATTGGTACAAAAAAAGTAATTTGCTCTTTTTTTATGTCATATAATTTTTTAATATCAGGAATAATTTTACTGATTTAAGTTTTAAATATTTAATTTCTCTCCTTTCTCTCTCTCTCTCTTTCTCTCTCCCCCCTCTCTCTATTTCTCTCTCTCAGAAAAAATATTTCTTTCAAATATGTCAACATCTTATTTTGAGAATAAAATTAACATATATATACACAAAATATAACGTATATTTTTTATTAATTATAAACAAATTGTAAAAAAATTGCTATATGTATATTATTTACGAAAAAATTGTAGATTTCATGATATATTTTTTAAGTAACAATAAATAATTATTCTTTATATTTCGTATAGACATAAATCATGCAAGAGTAATACGAGAGAAGAGCAATTAATTGACCATCTAAAACGCGACATTTATGTATACTCGATTGAATGAATGGATGTTAATGGATATATGTAAATATTGAAAGACTGTTACGATATTTAAATAGCGAGCAATCAATGTTATTCTCTAAGACTCAATAAAAGAACAATCTATATCTATATACACTTTATTTATCTATTTTATAACGCTTATATACAGGGTGTTCCTAGTTAAATGGCCAAATTTTAAATATAAATTTCGGACCTCAAACAAACAAAATTTTCCTCTGGAAGTATGCTCGTAAACGCTTCGTTCAAAAGATATTGACTTCTGAACTTACAGAACTGTAGGAATGAATAATGTTGAAATAATGTCTATACTCTTTATTGCTTTACAATAATCAAAATTTAATTATTAAATGTTTTGTTCAAAATAAAAGTGTATAGTTAGGAATAATAGGCGATAATCTAATTGGACCTCATTTTCTACCAGCTCGCTTGAATGCGAATGGATTTCTCGCATTTTTGAACAATGAATTTTATGAACTTTTGGAAAATATTCCTTCGAATATGAGAGTGAACTTCTGGTTTCAATTGGATGGCTGTCCTGCTCACTATGGCAGAGGTCCTCAACAGTTGCTTAATATTCATTTTCCCAGAAGATGGATTGATCGTGCTGAACCTGTGGCTTGGGCTTCGCGTTCACCGGATTTAACACCATTAGATTTTTTGTATGGGATATTCTGAAGTAAAAAGTGTATGCAGTGCCTGTTAATGATCTTCAATCATTAAAATAAAGAATTGTGCAAGCGTGCGAAAAAATTACAGATGCACAATATCAGTCAGCCACTCGTTCTCTCATCGATAAATGCAATGCTTGTCTCGGGGCTGGAGATCATCATTTTGAACAAAACATTTAATAATTAAATTTTGATTATTGTAAAGCAATAAAGAGGATAGATCTTATTTCAACATTATTCCAACATTATTCATTCCTACAGTTCTGTATAACTTCAGAAATCAATATCTCTTGAACAAAGCATTTGCAAGTATATTTCCAGGAAAAAATTTTGTGTTTTGAAGTCCTAGATTCATATTTAAAATTTGACCATTTAACCCTGTATACACGCGCGCGAACGCATATATATATATATATATACACACACATATATATATATATATATATATATATAGAGAGAGAGAGAGAGAGGAGGAGGAGGAGGAGGAGGAGAAAGGAAGAGAAAGATATACAAAAACAGAGAAACATAGATAGAGAGAAAGAATTTTAAAAATATAAACAATTACAAATTTTGGATTAGCAAATTAATTTTTGAGCTTTTACAACACACCAGGTAAACACATCGTATTCATGATGAATTAGCTTAATGCTAATTCATCTGTTATTTATATTACACAATGGCTCATACTAGAGAAAATTGATAGACAATTTGTGTATGACAGAAATCGAGAATGGAAATAAAACGTCAACTTTCTCTTCCGCCAAATGTCATAGGGTAAATTAAATTCGCAAATTAGAGACATCGCGACAATGTCTATTATATCTCTCGACACATTAAAGAAAACGAATAGACGCTCAAAGAAATTTAATCAAACAAATAATTGCATCATAAATAACGGTTACGGCATTAATTTCCTCGCAATAAGCCGACAAAAATGCCAAGTTAAGTCGAGTATAAGAAGAACGATGCAAAGATCAACGTCGATAAAAGACGTTAATCTCATTAAATAGTTCTCATCTTTGACCTCGAACTTTGTAATCGAAGACTTCGTGGATTAAAAGATTTTCCAGCGAATTTGTTTCCATCCGAGATATTCTGTGGAATTACAAAGAAATACAACAGGTATTTTTTATCTCATACATATAATGTGCATGACTCGTTATATGTAGTAACAAATAATATGTGTATAATAACAAACAAATCTGTTGCATATCACGCGTTGAAAAAATCTAACGAGCAGGAGCGCGTAGAAAAAAAAGAGGAAATAAGTGGATCACAAAAATGAAAGTCTCTTTAAAACGAGGCGTATGTCTTTCATTAACCGTGGACGACCTGTTTTTTGCAGACGACCTCTTTTGAATTCACCTTAATGATAGTAGTTTTCGAATTATGTTGAGTCGTGGTAGCGGCGGTTATATACGCGACCTATATTAATTAATTTTCTCTTTCTTTCTTGTATCCCGAGAGAAAAATAAGGTTTATCGAGAAAGGACGCAAACACGTTTCATTCTTGTTCTCTGTCACATTACCGCATGCAAGATAAGTGCAAAACACTTCACACGGCGTGGCTGCGGCATGCGGTGGTCCGGCGCAGATTTGCATAATTCTTAATAACTGCTTTCGTATATTCGCGTGCAGTTTTTTGGTTGGGCATCCGATTACGCTTTCGGACATTATACACGCGATATGCGATACGGGATACGCGATACACGATATGCACAATGAGATGCAACGAGATGCCACGATCGAAATACATATATTGCGGCTAGCAAATTGGTTAATCATTAATAGCGAGATTATATAATTACAATCAATTCGTATATTCCGACTACCAAATGAATCGCGGAGAAACGTCGGATTAATTCTAAATTACATTGTTGCTCGCATTAATTAATTATGTTCGTCGAGCGCACTCTCTAACGATGTCAAAATGGATAATAATTACGCAGAAATAATCATATTATATATACATATATCATACTTATGTGAAGCAGTGAAAGAAAGGCATCGACTTGCATTCATGAATAATATACGTTACGTACAACTTTTGTTTTAAATAAACGGCTATTCTCTATAAAACAGTACGGATATTTTTTTGTACATATATGTAAAGAGTAATTGTAATATATATATATATATATACATATATACATCACATATTACGTATTGATATACATATTTTTAAATAAATAGAGGAAAAAAGATTAAAGTTGCATTATCATTAAATTTTAAATCAAAGTATCACGCTAACTTTTTGCAAGTGAAATCCATTAAAATATTGATTTTATAAAGAATATTTCAGTATCTCAAACTTACTAATACTTCAGTTTCAACACATAAAAAATCTATAATTGGATCTGAGAAATCTGAGATGGTTTTTTCACAGCAGTCGCAAAAGTATAAAACTTTCGCAAAAGCACCCATACATGATAAACTGACGTTAATTCAGCTAGACTTTCTTTATTTTAACCCTTTTAAATCTAAGTTTTTATTAAGAAAAACATTTTTCATATTTTAATATAACTGAAGAGCTTTTAGCTAAACTGTGTTGGTTTTTAAACGCATAAGTTTTTATTAAATCTCTGTCAGTTATAAGAATGTTAAATTATAATCTTTCTTTAAATCTATGCGCAAACTTTCTAGTTCGTTAACATATATAAGCTTGATCTGAATTTCATCAAAAGATATCATGTTAATAATCATGCATGACTTACGGAGAATATATTATTTATCAGGCAAAAGAATTAATTAAAGCAAAAATTTATGCCTAATTTTTATGACTTCAGAAACAAAGACTGCGTTTAGCAGAGAAAGACTTTGCAATTATTGTCAAATTTTTCAATATGATCAATTTATACGTTTAGATTTATAAGGAATCAAAAGCAAGAGTAATGAAGAATTTTACAATAGTTGTAAAGCTGCTTTCTCTGCTGAACGCAGCCATAGATAATTTTCCAATACATTTTATTTCTACATGTATTCTAATTGGTTAAACTGACATACTTAAAATATAAAATTTCTGACATGTACAAGTTTTTTATGTGTTTACATTGTCTAACAATAAGTAATGTAAGAGAGCAAAGAAGTATTTGCACCGCATCAAGTTATGTTATTTTTTTATCTAAAAAATGTTTAGTCAATCATTGAGACTTTTGTTCCTGCTTAAACAAAACCATTAGATAGACGAAAAATAAAATAGGAATAGAGAGAGAGAAAGGGGGAGAGAAACTCAGTCATAATTTGTTAATTAAAAATTAATCGCTTTGTATATTATTAAAACTTATCTCATTATTAATATTATTAATATTATTGTATGTTGTGTACATTATTGCATAAAATAAAATTATGTTTGAAAATATATTGGATTGCAAATATTAGAATTATTATATTAGACTTATAGTGTAATTATTTAAATAGTTAGAGTTCGTACATTTGCAAGTACTACCTAATTCAAGCGCATATAATCTTGAATATAATTAGATCCGAAACATTAATGTATGAGTAAAGTCCAAACTCACATAACGACAATGTAACTACATTACATCCCACACCACACACCACACACACACACACACACACACACAAAATCTCTAAAATGCTAATTATCCTTCAAGATAACAAAACGATATATCGCGAATTTCCAAACAACTCAGTAAATACACTTTTTACTATGAATTTAAATCTTTATAAGAATCAAATAAAATGGCGTTCTCTTTATATTTTACGTATAATTCTCAGTAAAAAAAAATAAAAAATTGTATGTAGTATGATTCGATGTAATTGGACACAAGACATTAATCGAAACGTTGATTAAATACCAAAAATATAACTCTCAAAGAATTTTTTTACTTTTTATTATTTTATATTATTTACAGAGAGAGTTAAATTTACTCTATAGTTTATAGTGTGTATATATATATATATAAATTTGTTACTATGATTACAACGTCATAGTCATATTTCGAGTCAAACACTAAATAAAAAAAACTCCACATCAGTGCCCATTGTCACATACAATTAATGTAACAATAATTCAACAATGTAAAAAATTGTATAGCGAACTTGAAATCTTACACGAGATTTGAAAGAAGAGAGATTTATATAATTTTTTAAATGTTATTTCATTTTTTATTTTATTAGTTATGAAAAAAACAAATAAGAAATACTATTCTTATACTCCCATATCATTGCCCTTACTATTTTTCCACTCATATTTATATTAGATATTAGATATTTGTATGAGACTATATAGTCTATTGCATATATCATAATAATAATAAGCATCACACAATAAACGCTTCTCTTGTACGTTCAATTATTATGCATTATTATATTTATAACATCTTAATACTTATCTATAGACACGCTCTCTACCATCGTTATCATATATTCGAGATATTATCACGTCTCTACTCACCAATTACGTAATTGTATCCGTCCAAGGTTAAAACACATTTGCGCGTATTTGGCGAGGACGGAATGCATGGCACTTGTCTCCGTGAAATTCGCTTGCTAGGACTACACGAAGAGCCAGTTGCACCCGGATCTGAGTGACACTTTTGCACAGGATCTTTGCCTGGTCTAGACATTGTCATCAATGATTATTCAGTCTTATTTCCTCGACATCTTCGCCGATCTTCTCATTCAAATATAAAAGCTCACGAGACTCCATCTTCTAATGTAACTGTGGCACTTTATTAATCCTATATCCCTTATCGCTATCATCAGTCAATGTCCTAAGCAATCCTTTCAATTCCACTGTCGTAACGTAAATTGATGCGTGATTTTATTCCTGTTTATGATATTTGTATAATCCGTTTATACACAGTCTATATTTTAGCAGTTTAGTTTATATACAAACGTGTCCGTTTACTTCTTATACCGCGTTTTATATCGCGCGCACGTGCAACGCATCGAACGCTGCGGTTCGATACAAGATTCCAGGTTCTCCGCCGCGTAATAAACCACTAGAAAGTAGAGGTGTTTATGGTTCAATCTTCGGGTTCATCTCTTTACATGGTTCATGTATGCGAAAATAATGTCAGCTATGCTTCCTCCATGTATGAATCAGATTTACTGGGAAGCATTCAAAATGAATAACCGTTCGTTTTTCAAGGCAAATGATGGCACAGCAATTTAATTTTCAACGTGCGCCAAGAGAAAAATGAAAGCCTCTATCCCTTTATAAAAGCACATAAGGATTTTGTTATAAAAAGAATACATTTATCTTTATCTGTCTTTGCAATTCATGCATCACTATATTATATCTAACATTTTTAAGGATGCTTTACACATATTATCCCTTACATTTTTATCACCTTTTTGTATGTTTTTTGTACGTAACGTAATTTTTCTTCTTTGCTCTGTCTGCAATAAAATTTCTCATCAAACTCAAACAGCAATTTGAGTTTCAGTTCCGATCGACGAGTCAAACGCAACCGTCGTACGAAGCAAGAATTGGCATTTATCACAATTTTGTCAGAGTCTCGATTCTCGATCGAGGAATGCATTCTCTAATTATAGCATTTTCTATCATAATCGACAGTACATAACTGCCGAGCAAAAATTCTGTAAAACAATATGGACATCTTCGGTGAACGATTTTGTGATGCATGCAGTACACAGTCAACGTCTTCGTGTGCCCTTCGTAGCATCGGGAATAGCTTTTGAAAGCGGAAAAAGACTTTCGGAAAAAATGTACAGTTTCATTTGTAAAAAAGTTTGTACTTTGTACAAAAAATTGGCAAAAATAGAATATCGTATCCACCCTCATTAGGGATCATGCTCTCGTCGTATCGAACACGCTTGCGAGCGGCGAAATCACCGACGTACTTATACTCGTGACGTGCACGCACGTCCGACTGTGAGTTCTTGCCCTGACAGATGGTATGGAGGGAGAACGAAAATCAGGCGATCGATTCACGTTACCATAACGTTAACGTCGCAGGTTGGTTACCCGTACCGGTGCACCGGCGCGCCCATGCCGTCTCGCTTCCGACATGCCATGCTGCGCGGCTGCACGCACGAGTTTTCACGGGATACGATTCGAAAATGCATGACAGTTACCATCGTGCATAGGCACGATCCTAGATCTTTTTGTTCCTCTTTTTACGATCACGTTTCACGCGATAAAATCCAGGAGAAACTTTCTCATAACTGCACTCGGAATAGGATTCGCGTTGTGACTTCCAAAGTTCCCGCCTGCAACTTGGGTTCGCTGAATTCGAATTGCACTGGAAGCTAGGATTTTCTTTCTCTTATCATATATGTATATAATAGAGATTCGGAAATAGATACGCAATGTCCAGTTTCAGTCGTTATACGCAAATAAGCGTGGACAAGCGGAACTCTTTTCAGAAATTATTATACATCATTCAACCAATGGCAAAAAAGTAAGAGAATAATGCCGTCAGGACACATTTGTTAGGTCAACCTTTTTATAATTAATATTTGTCGATAAGATGAATCAGCAGTCGCAGGCGTCCGAAACTCTCTGCGTACGGTTCGTAGGAAAACGGTGACGGAACGTCGCATGAACCGTGCGACTAGTAGAAGAACCGAGTGCCTGGTCAGACGCTAACGACAGCGGCAAAAGCTGGTGAATAAGGGTGGACGAAACGCAGAACGCGGAGACGGGACGGAACAAGACAAAACGAAATGAAACGAGACGAAACGAAACGAAAGAAACGGAACAAAGGAGTAACGCGCTTGTAACCACGATACGCGCAAATCGCTAGAAAAAATGAACACGAACGTCCGATCTCAGCCACGGTACCGCTACAACTGAACCACTCGAAACCTCCACCTCTCGCCGTCGTCGGTCGTCCTCCCTTCTCTTTGCCGCGTCCCGCTCCCAATACCTCGACAACCCATTTGACCTCTCTCTATCCAACCACCATCCGCTTTCATCTCTCATTCTCGCTCCCCGTTTTTTTCGCGCCATCGTGGTTTCTTTCCCTCTGATATATCTTCCCCATCTGCCTCTCTTTCTCAATTGAAGCTTGTCCACGCTTTTTGCTCGTTCTCCTTCATTTGCACCGTATTTGAGACTCTCTTTGCCCTTGTACGCATACGTATATGCGTATGCGCGTACATGCATATGTGTGTCTGACACTGAACATCTCCCGACACTTTCTCCAGCACTTATTTCCATCAGTCCCGCAAATCGATAACGTGATTACGTCGTTATGTTTCTCTCCCGCTTTTTGTTCATATTCATTTATCTAATTGCTAGCATTGTAGCAAGTTCACCGAAGGTTAGTTTAAGACAGGAATAATAATTAGATGATTTACAGCATTGAGAAGTTCAACAGTACATGATACTTATCTTCAATTCTTTTCTCAAAATTTAATAAATCTCTCATTTTATTTATTTTCTTGTAAGATGTATTAAAACTAAAAAATGTTACAGAAAGTATAATAAGTACGAAAAAGTATACAGATAATATATATAAAAGTATACAAATAATATATTCTTATTTTGTTTTCAGTTTCTAATATTGTTGTCTATACAGTGAAATAAAATAACATAACGAAAAAGTAACATATAAATAAAAGATACACACGAATTGTATACGCTAAAATTAACATCTATGTATAGTCTATCCTTTCACTGATGACAAAAATCTATTGGTACTTAATAATTTGGTATTCAAAGAACTTGCGACATGTACATGATAAAAAGTTCGTCAATCTTTTAACTTTCAATTCCTTTCTACAGTTGTAAAAATTTCTACAGCTCTCGAAAAATTTCAGAATACTTGTGCAGTTGTTTTAGTTTAAGAATATCCTTGCCCATAAACTACGCGTAAAATTGAACTAAACGCAAAATTAAAAATATCTTTAGAATTAGAAAATTCTTTCAAATCTCTTCTTTCTTTTAAATTCTCCCAATGAATTTTGTCGTAAAAAATTACAAAAATGCATTGAAACAATTTAACATAAAGATATCAGACATATAATGTCATTATTTAGTGATACTTTATATAATTTTCAATAAAACCACAGAAGTTTAAGATAATTATGAGCGTGTATCTTTTATATTCCAAAAATCCAGTTTTTCTTAGAAATTTTGTATAAATAAAGATATCTTAGAATAAATTGAAGAAAAAGACCAAACAAATCAGACCCTTGTTTAATTCTACATCATAACAGATTGATCAAATTAATATTTTACAACCGTTTGATACCACCGATCGATATCACGCGGTACAAGAAATTTAAAGATCTTCAAAGCCAGAAATGCAACAGCTGCTACACCATTAAACCTTTGCGATTTGCTCGAATTCAATGCGAATTATCTTTCTAGTAACTATTATGTCCGCTTTTCTTTTGTAACATAGCGTTTATTCGTGTATCCGTTCTCATTCTTTTCAGTGATAGTTCTTTCTTTATCTTTCTCGCACATTGACCGAAATATCAAGTTTTACACGATTAACTCTTCTGCATAATATTACCGCACCTATAACTACTTATATTCAAATCCAATCGCTTAATCAACTATC
Organism: Trachymyrmex cornetzi; assembly: GCF_001594075.2. Taxonomy (NCBI): domain Eukaryota; kingdom Metazoa; phylum Arthropoda; class Insecta; order Hymenoptera; family Formicidae; genus Trachymyrmex; species Trachymyrmex cornetzi. The sequence goes on from NW_017296201.1 coordinate 6,867,183, forward strand.
TATTTAAATATTTTCAAGAGAAAAATCATGAAAGTAGAAGAATCATATTGAAAGAAAAATATTCTAAATTTTAGTAAATTATTCGTTTCAATTGTACCACTAACTAAATATTTACTAAATATAAAGATATATTTGTTTAATACAAATCCAATATAATTTAACAATCATTTTTTTATTAAACAAATATTTATTTACTGTAAGTAAATGTTTAGTTGGCACTCAAATAAATATTATTTATTATTTAGTACATTTTTTCTCAAAATAAGCGTAAAAATCTTGATCTATATATATCGCTAAAAACATTTAATTTGCAATATTCACTTATTTTGTGACGTTAAAAAAATCTCCAGATGTGAAAACAATACGCGTTAAATAAATTAAATTAAATAAAAAATAAAACAAATTAAAACGTATAAAGTAAATGACTTTCCAAGGATAATAAAATTATATATTTTGATAACAGAGATATTTCTCCTCGTATATAGATAAATTTGTTTAAAAGTATTATATCACATAGTACATATATATATAATGTATAATTATAATCATTGAAACTTTGTGCAAGATATAAATTGACAATATTGTATCATATTTCTAAGCAGAGAGAGAGAGAGAGAGAGAGAGGGAGAGAGAGAATCACAATGATAAAATTTGCGTTTTTTTTTACATAACAAATTCTTAAAATAATCGCCTTAACGTACAGATTTACACTTTTCTTTGCGGAATTTTATAATATAAGGAACTTCAATTCTCTTCTTGTCGAAATTATAACCCTAGAGGGAAATAGCAGATTATAACGAAACGGTATAATGGTTGCCAGACAAGCTATGCAGTAGCCAGCGTTTATTATAAATGCAAATGCATTCTGTTCGCGATATTTCTGCTCTGATAAAGGGAGAGGAATAGGGGAGACGGCAATTTCGATTACGACTGGTCGCGCGTGTCTGCGAAAAGGACGTCAATTTAGCAAGAAGATAATCTTGCTGTCGAGTGCCGAGCTGTTCTAACCTTCCTCAAACGAAACCCTGTTTCAAGAAATTCTTCCGTCGCCTCCGTAAGTGAGCAATGAATTTTATTCACCATCCTTCTCTCTCTCTTTCTCTCTCTCACATCCTCTTTTTATTTCCGTCTTATTTCTTCTCTTTTTTTTATAATGAAATCAGCATATTCTACAAAGATATGCATTAATTAATTCCACCGGTTTAAAACGCAGGAATAAATACAATAAAGTGCTTGATCATTAAATGCGTTAGCATCTGATGAGTTAATGCACTGTAGTTGTTAAAAACATGCTTAATTTACTCAAAGATATAATAGTTAATGCGGACAACTTAAATACAATTATTACGTTTACGGCTCGATTTACATTGAAGTTATAACATCGATTGTATGAAACTGACCAATCATAGCTATTCCTCTGAAGAATGGAATAACTGTGATTGATCAGTTTTCTAACATCAATGTTATAACTTCGGCGTAAATCGAGCCGTGTAAACGTAATTAATGTAGACCAAGTTTGCTGTCTATTTTCCCGCTGCGCCGATCTGATAAAGAAATGAAAAGTAGAGGCATAGAAATGGTACTTTTAACAGATATTTGACAGTTGATTTTCGAACCAAGGTATATCATACGCAACATGGAAAAACGTATGAAAATTACTCTATCGCTCGTTTCAATAGAATTCTCTTTGATGCTCTGTACTTGGCACATAGCAATGCATATATTTTTTGCTTTCCTTTCGTTTGCTTTTTGTTTCTCATTTGCTCAGAAACTCTTTCTCTCTTCTACTCTCTCTTTCTCTTTCCCTCTTTACATAATTTTAATAATGAGGATCAGTAATAAAAACATTTTCATTTATATTCATTTCTGCGCTATTTCCATTTCAATTTTTGATAATTTGTCCAGTTTCATAACTTATCGAATAAAATAAAAATTGTATTAAATTATACGTAACAGATTATACGCAAAAAAAATTGATATCTCTTATATTCGAAATAAATAAGTTTAATTAGACCTACATTTCCTAAAAATTTTGAAAAAATAAAAAGATATGTCCTCTTGAAAGTATTAGTTTTTATACTTTATATTTTACATTATTGGCTCTGTATGCAAGTTCAAAAAAAATTTAAATCTTTAAAATGATGAAACCCTTTATACAAATAAAGTATTTCCAGAAAAATATTCAGCATTTATATGGTAGATAATACATTCCATACTGAATAAAAAAACTCTAGTGAACATAGATTGAAAACTGAACAGCTTTTGAAATATAAACATTTTCGTATGTTAGCATCATGAATGACTTACTGGCTCTATTTACAGAAGGTGTTTCACATGTCTTCCTTTCATTTCCATATAATTTTAAGTTTGGCATTTTTTTTATACAGAATCACGAGCTTTCTCGAAAAATCCTGGTCTGTGTCGAATTATTTGACAAACACGCTGGATTCGATCATGTAATCCTTCTACGTCATTTATTGACAAATATAATCTGCTTTTCAAATACCCTCATAAAAAAATCCAAAGGATTTAAATCAGGGAATCGAGAGGGCCACGCAACTGGAACACGTCCAATCCACCTTTAATCGTGTTTAAGTGCTCTTTCACAAGTGCTCAACGCACAAAATGAGTTGGAGCTCCATCATGCATGTACCATATTGATAACCTTTCAGCTAAAGGCATATACTCTAAAAGCTGAGGTAAATATATTCACCAAGAAATTCATATAAGCAGCGCCTGAAAGCTGATTTAGAAATATTTTAGGGCCAATGAGATGATCTCCTATAATGTTCATCCGAACATTTAACGAAAATCGGTGTCGATGGCTTGTTTGAATAAATGCGTGAGAATTTTTTATTGCCCATACATGATGGTGATAAAAATTTGTAATTCCATTTTGCATAAATGTAGCTTAATCAGTAAATAAAACGCAAGCTACAAAATTTGGATTCGAAGCACATTTTACGAGTAGCCACTATGAAAATTCTATTCTTACTTGATAATCCGGTGGAGTGAGTGCTTGCAATCGTTGGATTTGATATGAATAGAGTAACTACTTGTAAAGCGATTTCCAGACAAGTACCGATTTCTACGATATTGGATATCCTTCTTACACTGGTTCTGAAATTTTCTTCTATCCTTAAAATGCAATCCTCCGTATTGAGGGTCGATACAGATCTAGGCCTACCAGAGTCTCGATGGCGAATTCTAAATGAACCTGATTCACAAAGACGTTGGTAAAGATTTTGCAACAATGTATGAGAGGGAACTCTTCGACTAAGAAATTTTTCGATGTAAAAACGTCGCGCAACAGGGACATTTTCATTAGCACGACTATTTAAAAAATGGGTAAATATGCATTTTAGGCGATACCTCACTGATTTCAATGTCCTTTAGATATGTTGTAGGGGAAAGTGTCCTGAGTCATTCGCCACAAGAATTAAATAGGGGACGGTATTGGTTTAGAACAGTGCTCGCAAAGATTTACACATTTCGGGCCGATTCCGGCGAGCGACTCCCACTACCGCTCGAGGTTCGGCCGAGCCGCCGGGCGCTCACGTGACGCTCTGGCTCAGGAGCATCTCTGTAGCTTAAACGTGCGGAGGTCGTATTTTACGTTATTAAAGAATATTTTTCTTGCAAAATAATTTTTGTTTTCTTAAAAAAATCAAATACTGAATTCTCTAAAACATTTTGTCATAATAATTCTTGCCTACTAGAAACTATTCAATAATTGTTATAAATTTACATCGAGAAGTTTCTAGAATAACTAACACATTTTGTCATAATAATTCTTGCTTACCAGAAACCATTCAATAATTGTTATAAATTTACATCGAGAAGTTTCTAGAATACATCGAGAAGTTTCTATATTTACATCGAGAAATTTCTATATCGTCTTTATATGTAATCGTTTAACATTTTTTTTTAAATTGCTCATTAGGTTGAGCACAACTACAGTCGGAGACTTTCGTCCTTAAGAACATCGACGGCCGATGGACGCTACGAACAATCGTAAAGTTGTGATTAAATCAATTTAAGGAGGAGGGAAATGAGGAGGTTGATAAATTCCACTGCGATATAAAAGTCGGTGTTGCAAGAGATGTATACGGATGCATAATTCATCCAACGTCGCTATAACGCGGATATTTCCGCGATAAAAATGCTGTGGTTCGCGATAATGCTAGATTCACCTCTATTTATCACGTGGTGTACTTAATGGCAACCGCTATGTACCTATCAATTAATACCTGTGTGCTCATCAAACGGACATGAGAGAAATGCAATGGCGGGCCATTGGGTTAAACTAATGTTGGAGATCAGCCAATTATATGTACAAACTGTATATTCCTATCCGCAGCGCGTGTGTGTCCTTTGTCGACTTAACCGGTTGTACCAATTATCGACTACTATTATCGGCCCGATAATAGACGCTACATCATAAACCAAATTCGTCAATGATATTGACGACGATCTGATTAAACAAAATAATTACACAGTAAAAAATTATATAATAATGCCTCAAGTGAATCTCATCGTTTATCTCAGAAACGTTTTTATTTCGTAGAGGATCGATATATCATAAGTTGCATTTTATAATGGATATCGAGTTCAAGCGAAATTCTTTGATCTCGCGAAAACGCGATGATCACTAACGACTAAACGTACGCAATTCATCCTCGTAGTCGAGATATTAATCATGTAATTTTTATAAAAGCGGTATTTGCTTTTGTTTACTTTAAAAGCCTGCTCCTGCAATCGAATGAACATTAATTGTGCTATAATTGCACACTGTCTAATAATTGTGACTCTATGTTGAAAAATTCAAAATAAGTCAAATAACTGCAGCTGGAGTAATGACGAATCATTACATTTATTCATAGCGAGAAATGTAAATAGAAAATATACTTAGCTATAAATGAGAAAAGGCCGAGTATGTATAAATTAGTAATATTGCAATTAAGTGAATAAGTGAGTGAGTGAATGAGAGAGAGAAAGATAAAAAGAAAAACAAAGACTATCAAATTATTTAATTTAATAAAAACTCGGTTTGATAATATCGCATGCGTAAATAGATATACATCACCATTTGAAACGTAACATAAAAACATATATTAATTTTCTCAATTACAATTAATATATTAATTAAATATAAATATTATAGTATTTTATAGTATATATATTATATATAATGTGATAGTATTTTTGAGCGTACGTATATCAATTTCTTCTTGTGTTAACACACGGCTGTACGAAACTAGATCAATGAAACCTTAGGAACAATGGCTCAAATAAATTACTTCGTCCGCAATTATATATCATTCATTAATTTAATTAAATTCTGTATGCGGTGAGACCAGTAATAACGGCGTAATAATCCGATTAAATATAATATAAAAAGTGTCTAACAATATCATAACTTTTTCATACGTTCCGTAGTTAATTAAATATTCACATTAAAGTAGCAGACAGTTCTCTCTCCCATGAGAAACCATTACTATATTAGAATTAAAATCAGCCGCACGATTCCAATGGTGACCACACGTAATCCGGGCTTAAGTCGAGCTACACCGCAGACGCGTAAACTCTGGCCTAATTTCGCACAACCTAAATTCAATCAACGTTTAGTAAGTTAGCTCCATACCGCTAACTATTTCAATTTAAGACTACCGAGTTTGAGTGTCTTGTTAAAGTCTATTGCAAAAGAATTATGTGATAAAATTTCCACGTTACAGCAAATTTATCGAAAAAATATCTTTTCTGAGAAAATATTTGGAAAAGTACCTCTTTTTGAAATATAAAATGTCTTAAAAATCTCCGATGTTACGAAAAATGGAACCGGTCTGAATATATCTTCATTAAGGAGAAATCCAATTTTTATTAAATAATTTCCAATTCTGATTAAAACATTTGTCGAATAAAAATTTAGGTCGATCTTTTCCTATATAGACGCATACTCATTACGCTGCGTGTAATGTTACGGCTGTCAACGCATATGCCTTTACATCGATTTCTTATAAATTTCAAACAACTTGATTGTCATAGGAAATATCTTGGCGCATAATATTATCAAGAGGATATTTATTTTATATAAGATACAACGTAACGGTACATCTGAGGATGACAGCCTTACAGAATATTTTAGAGAGATGTTCCGGATGTTAGTCAGTGTACGTCAAGCCTAAGGTCGATTGATAGTTACTGCTAGGTTTCTATTGTCAACCAAACGACTTTACGGCTTTCGATGCTGACCCACGTATACAAGAGTTATAAACGATGAATCTGAAATTGTCACGCAGTTTTATGACATGCATACTGCCGCGTCCTTATCGCCACGAAATATCGGATAATACGTTAACGGATTCCAGGTTTATTCTCGCTCATTATCGTTCTTATCTCATACCGAACGTAGAACCGAGCAGTCGGTCGATAGATAAACTAATGTAGATACCATGTCCTAACCTCAAAATGTTACTCGAAAGACAATTCGTAAATAATTTAGTATACAACATTAGGATAATGTAATAAAACGGAATTTAGATCAATACTTGACGTGTAACTTATGCGATTACTATTCACAGAAAATTAAAGAAAATTCGTACGATAAAATTTTTTCTATTCAAGATAGTCATGAAATCACGATATAATTCCATAAATGATTTTTCAATTACGAGAAAATCCACTTCAGGAATCTGTGAGATTTAGGCCAGATTGTTCCATCTTTTGATAAATTTCAGCTTACTCACCCTTTCGCTCACGCTCTCATTCTCTTTCTCTTTCGCTCTTTCTTTTATCTATTAGCTAAATTACCATATATAGTTTGCCCAAAGGTAGAACACCAGCCCTAAATCAGTAAATCTAATTGAAATATAAAATAAAAATAATTGTAAAATATAAAATTTGCAATTTCGCCAATGCAGCTCCCTGCAATATCCTAACTGATGCACGTTACTGAGAGGTTCTGACATACACCACGTTTAAAACCAGACACACCAGACAAATGCAATCGATTCTCGTTCCTAGCTTTGCTCTGCAGCTCTACTTTACCGACCTCCACCGGAAATTATGGCAGACTACAACATTTCCGGTTAATTCCATAAGCATTAACAAAAGGGATATTAATGTTCGACAGAATTAAAGCCACGCGTTTCCTTCAGTTACGTGCTTTTCATTACAAGCATACCGCCGCCACATATACTGACAAAACTCTTATTACAACCAGGATTGTTTCTTATAAAACTTTTTATTTTTTGTCAAAAATATAAAATCTGATCGCATGCACGAATATAAAACTTAGACTAAAAATGGATTATACACATATGAGGCGGTAATAAAATGCTATTTGTAATAAAAAGCCAGATAACTGAAGGAAACGCATAATAACATTGTAAAGCCAATAAGAAATTCCTGATATTTACCACCACTTTGGCCATGAGCCAAAAAATCTCTCTCTCTCTCTCTCTCTCTCTCTCTCTCTCTCTCTCTCTCTCTCGCGCGCGCGCGCGCACACGCACACACACACACACACACAAATCCCTTCATTCTATTGAAGAAAATATCTAGTAATTGACACACACTTCAAGCAACTTATAATTGAATATTAATTTAATTTCCATTTAATGTAGTGATATATCAGACGGGAAACTTTATCATTAAACCAAATCTCAATCTTAACTCTGGTGATAGTCGTGCCACATTAATAAACGATCGGTGTTATGCGTAGATTAGAAAAGTGGTGCACCACATATACGAAAAGAGGACGGCTCTCGCATAACACACACAAACTCAAATCCTCGTTACAAGCGAGTTAATGGCGGCAAGAAAGAGGAACCGCGGCGCCTGTGTTCTTAGCTTCGCCCTGTCTCCAAAGGTTGCACTCAAATCTTGCATCCGCGCCGAAAAACGAGATCGCGATCTTTCTATTCTCTAGATCGTCGAACTGAATTCGGATATGTTCGGCGAGGAGAGGAAGAGATTGGACGTCGCGGAATATCGACACGGATTTTTTCCAGTAAACAGTCTTTCGAAGTACGCAATCTTGTCCACCTCGAACCGACGCGAAAAGTCTGTCTGCGAGAAAAAACACTATTCGAGGCGACAACGTTGTTACTGGTCCTCCGTGGCTCAGGCCGGAATCGAACTATGCATTAAAGATTGAGATTAAAGATTAAAGATTGAAATTTCACCAATGAGGACAAAGAAATTCTGATTCCTTTTGTTCTGATTGGTCAAACTTCAATCTTTTAATCTTCAATCTCACTCTTCAATGCATAGTCTGATTCCGGCCTCAAGGTGACATTCCCTAGGCGTTGCTCTATGGAGAGCTCAGGGTGTCTTCCTCAAGCGTAAACCACGACGCGGCTCAGGGCTATGGTTCCAAGGCGTTGCCACGCGAATGAAATGCGATCTATATTTTAGTCGTATTGTTACATATTTCTAAGTGATAACTGTGTTACGCGAAACTGTAACTAATAAACGCTTAACGAACAATCTTTCTTGTTCGTTCCCTGCTTCCACAAACAAGTTTTACGAAATATTCATACGAGCGACATATGACAATACGCTTTACGGAATACAATGCAACATAAACGACGCAAGTTTACGACCTTCACCTTTGAACGCACAGCGAAAGATACATCAACGTCTCCAAACAAATGCATCGTTCGCGACGACGCGTGTCAGTAAATATGCGCGCACGAATAATTCATCGTATGTGATATTTACTGTTGCGCTACTCGCATTTGAAAGGCAAGCATATTCTTACTTGAAGACTCGTACGCGTGGATATATTTCTTTTTTTTCTATTACAGTCGCGGCGCTTTAATGACTCGAGCATGTTTATCGCTGTTATGCATTGTTCCTTCATAAGAGAATATTTCACATACCGGCTCGAATACTCATCTCGACTATGAATATTTTATTGCCGCATTATACCATATACTAAGTACATACTATATATAGCCAACAGAATGCTCGGCACGATGAACGAACAAACGGATTATCGTATCGAAAAAATACATTATTTTAAAGATTAGAAATTGTTGATATTTTAGTTGAGAAAAAATTTCCGAATAATATAAATTAGAGTCTATACTTGCCAAATATGCTTATTATAGAGAGAGAGAGAGAGAGAGAGAGAGAGAATAACCAGAATTTATAAAATTATCCAATGACAGATCATGATCATAAACATTTTTTTTATATACGCGTACGTTCATCAAATTAATCAATTATTAGAAGCGTTAATTAATTAACGGATAATATCGCGCCGAAATATAAGGATGGTAATATCGTTGCAAACAGAGCACCGTTCAGTATCGATCGCAAAGAGTCGAGTTGGAGAAAGCTCTACCATCGGCATTTTAGCTGGCGAACGGCCAATCCTTGCATTCGCGACAAGGAAAGGACTACCGACATGTTCCCGAAAATATAAGGGTAAATCTACATTTTGTCATTTCGTATCCTCTGGCATCCGAAGAATTTTTAATCAAGCATTTTATTTAAAAAAAGACTCAAATATAAATTCAGTAGACAACATTTGCAAATGCAACATACTATTGCAAATTATCTAAGATTAATAAATATTTGATAAAACAATCATTCATAAAGAACAATTTATTTAATAAGAAAATTAAAGTTTATTGTGCATATGTTTTTTTTTACTAATGTACGTATTTGTGTGTGTATATGAGACAATATTAACCGAGAAATATTGCATATATATATACAGGGTGGAATATACACATATTAGAATGACAAGAAAAAAGAAATTTTTTTTAATTAGCCTCTCAGTTCAAAAGCTTCCATTTCATGCCAAAAGAACATCCCTAAATTTTTATCAAAAAATATTAAAATTTAGAGGTCACTAGTGAACGATTTTTAAATCAAAGTTTCGATTTTCCTTAATACATGTTTGATTTAATGCAAAAATAGCTTAATCCGGATTTTAAATGTGGTACTGTTTATTTTTTTAGTCGCTGAACACAATGCAATACTTCATTTAATCCTACGATATATATACCTTAAAAAATATAGTCCGATTAATGTGAAAAAATAACCAAATTTCGAGTTCAAGATTGATTTTAGTAAGGTTCAAATGGGTCGTTACTCCCCTTAAATTGTAAATCTGTTCCCCCAGAACAAGATCGAATAAGAATTTTCCCGCAACTTCCTACAGAGACTTTAAAAGTTTCATTTAACTGGATTATACGACGTTTCTAAGAATAGAAAGAATTTTTTTCTTCATTAAAAAAGTTCTAAAGTATATCGCTTTGTGGTTTTGACATCTTCAAATCAAATGCCTCAATTTGATAAAAAACTTTATTAGAAAATGAAATGAGTACATAATACAAAAAAAACATAATTTAATTAATTGAATAAACTACATATTATGTAATACATTTTTTTTATTATGTATTGTCAAATACATGTCAAAGCAACATACTTTAGAACTTGTAAAAAAATTTTTTCCTTAAAAACGTTTTATAATCCATTTAAATGCAACTTTTAAAGGCCCTATAGGAGGTCCTAGGAAAATTCCAATTGAAAATAAGTACATAATAAAAAAAAAATAATTTAATTAATTGAAATAAACTACATAATATGTAGCTTATTTCAATTGATTAAATCATATTTTTTCGCATTTTGTACTTATTTCATTTAAAGTATTTTATTGTCAAATTGAGGCATTTGGTTTGAGGATGTCAAAACCACAAAGCGATATACTTTAGAACTTGTAAAAATAAATTTTTCTATCCTTAAAAATATTTTATAATCCAGTTAAATGCAACTTTTAAAGGCCATATAAAAGGTCCCGGGAAAAGAACCTTGCTAAAATCGACCTTGAACTCAAAACTTGGTCATTTTTTCACATTAATCGGGCTATATTTCTTAACGCGTACATCGTAGAGCTAAATGAATTATTACATCGTGTTGTCGTTTGGTCGTTCAACAACCAAAAAAACATACAGTACCACATTTAAAATCTGATTTAAGCCATTTTTGCATCAAATCAAATATGTATGGAAAATCAAAATTTTGATTTAAGATTCGTTCACTAGCGACCTAAATCTTAATATTTTTTGATAAAAATTTAGGGGTGTTTTTTTGACATGAAATGGAAGATTTTGAGCTGAGAGGTCGATTTAAAAAAAAATATTTTTCAGTCTAACATATATATATATGTATATATATAAATCAAACATAGCTTAGTATATCGGTCCAATTTATAAGTAAGCTCGTATAACACCCGAAACTCATATCTTGATTGAAACTTAATTAACACATTGTTCTATTAAACTAAAATAACTGCGAAACTTATCTAAAATAAAACGATCTTGCGACTATCGGAATACAATATAATAGACTTACGTTATATATATTCGCATATTACCTTATTATTTCTAAATTATTGATACCATAAAAAATATATATATTTCTGATGTCAGCCTCCTACAATCTTGTCCATAAAAATTAATTGTGCATGAGATTCATTAATTCTATGTACACATTATGAAACGACATTGTTCACCTTGATGACTCTCTCCATGCGAGAGATAGCGAGAGACTAATTAGAATTTTTCTTTGGCCCGAATTCTTAAATTGTAAGATCCCTGCGGCAAATTTTGTAGTGCTCAACAATTAATGGAAAATGCGCAACTTTCGCGAAAGTAGGACAATTCTACTTTTTCGAAAGAGAGAATTTTACTGTTTTATAAACTTACATTTTATGTAAAATAAGAATTTTTTTATATGTGATAAGTCTACACGAATAATGTAGTCATAAAATAAAGCGATTTTTTTTTACATTATTTACTACAAGAAAATAAGAATTATTTGTTAAATAAAGATTATCATTTAAGAAGTTAAAAAAATTATAGAAAATGTTGTGAGTTAAAAACGGAATCACTATTTATAATATATTATTTAAACATTCTTGCAATTGTCTTTTTAACAAGCTACACACGACAATTAAAAAAAGATTTTATTAGGTCATATAAAATACATTTTATAAAAATACGATAACATAACGTTTTATTGATGACTATAATACATCCTATTACAGCTATCTTGGCAAGAGAAAGCGGACTAAAGTTTAACGATCGTTTATAAGAATTAGAAGATTTTTCGCTATGACACACGCTATATATAGAATTCCAATCATGTTTTCGACACAACGATCATGTTTCTTCGTAAAACTCGCTAAAACATTGTGCTCCTATTACGAACATGCGTTCACTGCAGTTTATGACGCGGTCGACGGATATGTAACCAGCGAATCCAAAGAGAAAAAAATCAATGCGTCTTTCTGTTAAACGAACCAGTATTGTATCGACATATGGCTGATATGACTAATACGAGAACGGAAAAATGTCGATCCAATAATACCGAAAACGGTACCGCGCAAATATATATGCATCGCGCACGCGGATAATGACTTCCATTGGAATGACGTCGTCACTGGTACGTAATCTCATTCATCTTATCACCGACTCTCTAAATTCTCGTCGATATTTATCGTCGAACTATCGTATCATGGATAGATGAATCATTGATGTGCATATGTATACTTCGTCCTAATTGTATTTTATTGCTATAATATATAATAGACTATACTCGAATTACCACGATAAATTTCAATTTTATCATTTGATAGATGATGCGTAACCAGCGTAACTACTTCTGATACAAAATGCTTCGAATCAAATAATTCGGACAGCTATAAAAAAGACAGTGTGCAAATTATATACATATATACTACGGATATATTATATATATTACGGACTCTGTCGAGGATTAATTTGTCTCTGACTTAATTAAATGGATAACCAAACGATACGATCGTTAAATCGATACGATCGTCGCTTGCGATAAAAATGGCAAAAACAGTAGTTAAAAACGATTCGGCTTAATGTAAATCGAATGAAACGCGAGTAATATGTTAATGGACAGCATAATAAGCATAAAGCAAACGCTGAATGTATTATTTTAAAATTAAAATGAATTTATAATAAATTACTTTTAAATTAAACTTTCGATATTGTGATATTTTTGTACTCCTCCTCTTCATATATGCATATACACACACATGTACACACTATAATTGTATTATTTCGTATTCCTGCGAAAAGAATATGCATCCTTTCTATTGCATCTTAATTATATGTACGTATCATTTTGACAATATTATTTAATTGTGTTCGTCAAGCGTACTATTTTCTATTATCAATAAATAAAAGGTGTTTGCGTATCTTCTGATAAAGCTTTAGAAAATATCAAAGAAATTATGTAAGTACATGAATGTTGGAAATAATTAAAGTTGTCTTCATTAAAATACGATATGTTTAAAAGTCTTTTAGCTGAAACAATGTTTCTACACTGAGAAAAACAATGGTTGAAATAACCATAATTTAACTATAACTGTTCCAAAAAATAACTTTATAGTCATTTTTTGGAACAACCATAAATTTATAATTGTTTTGACCATATGAATTATAATAATCTGAACACTGAATTATGATCATAACGATCATAATATGTTCATTCAACTACATTGTATGGTTATTTTACACATAAATCGTATTTGCATATGGTAAATTATACTATAAAATGTTGTAACAACAAACATAATTAAAAGTACATAGAATCATACATCTGTTACTACCAAGATTTGCAAATTGGTAACAAAGTTAGATGGTTATTACGAAATCATATGACAAATATAATCAAATTATTAATTGTTTTAAACGAAATAATTTGACAATTGTGACCAAACAATCCCTTTTATTTAATAAAAAAATGTATAAGGTTATATTTTAACGAAAAAAATAATTTATTTATTATTATTACTTTTTATTTTTCCATTTTAATTCATTATTTACTGTTTTGCATATCTATATTCTATCTTATTAACTACAATTAATTATTAAAAAACGCATTGCATCGTCGGTGATTTAAACTTACGATCCCTAAAACGGTAGCCTAATACATTTACGCTGAGCTAATCGCACACTTGTGATCGAGACATTGCCAATGTTACTTATACTTCCTACTATTCTTGATTTCATGCCTCTGCTGCTAGTTTAATATTATTAATATTTGAAGAGATTACATGGAAACGAAATAATACGCTGGTATTTATTAACATAGTTAGGAAATGATAATGAGACAATGCGATTGTCCTTAGTCTCGAGAGATCGTCCGACCGTGGCGGGCGTGTTTCGTCTCGCTGCGATCTGAGTGTTGCGTGTTTTATTTTTGAGCAAGTGTGACCGGCTTTGACTGTGATATAATTCTTATTCCTGTAGTTTATTTTTTTTTAAGAAAAATGTTAAATTATTATTTATGTAAATGTGATCAAATATATTACTGCTACATGGAAAAAATATTTGGTTGAGTTAATTGGAATTGTGGTGGAAAATGAACGATCCAGAATTCTAGTTAAGTTTACTATCCAGAATTCTAGTTAAGTTTAAATTTAGATTGATAAAAGGTTAGATTCTGGTTATTTTTTTCAAACAGAATTCTGGTAGATTAGGAATTGGTTATTTCAACCAGAATTCTGGTAGATTTAACCAGAAATCTGTGAACTTAACCAGAATTATGGATCCTTCATTTTCCGCCACAATTTCAATTAATTCGTCCAAATTTATTTTTTCCGTTATTGCCAAACATTTAGTGCAAATAATTACTTTTACAATTATTTTCTTTTTAATTTTTATAATACATATAGTAAATTTGACCAATTAAATTTATGGTAGAAGTACAGTCAAATGTGCTATTAATATAGTTACACACAGTATTTGAAAATGACTGCAGATTTTTCCATTTTTAAAAATATATTTTTTAGTTATATATTGTTACCACATGTAAATAATAAGCGAATGTTGAAAAAATGGTTATATTTATTATAATTATGATTGCAATTATCACATATAAATGGTTATTTTATTTATCAGACGTATTTTCATATTTTACTATATTAATATTTGAAATTATCATAATTTATAGTACAATTTTTGTATGGGTTGATAGAACATATAAGGTTATTGTTACTAACATTATAGCAATAATAACTATAAAAATGAAGCTCCTAACCATAATTATTTTACCATGCAATTATAATCACAAATACGATATACTTTTCTCTCAGTGTACATTCATATGTTTGTGTATTGAGTTTATTTTTATTAAAAAATGGAATTTCACAAATATTTTCGTAATCTTGTCTAACAAATTCTTGACAAACGTCTAAGGTAATGAGGAAGAAGTACCGTGGTTCTGCGAAAACAAGGTCGGCGAAAAATATTCGTTTACGAAGAGAAATGATACTATTATCGTCTTCTAAAGAAGCGACCGTATAAAACGATACCAACCGGAAAAGCACGAGACGCCGATATATTCGTCTAAATGATAAGAATAGTACGCTACAGAAATTGGAAATCAATATTTAAGCCCATTCTTGAGGTGTCGTGACCAAGCTGGATTTGCGTGCGGTACTGAATAGATAAGAAGAGTACTAGAATAATGTTAGAAGCCGTGCATCCTTATCGAAAGGAAACGTGTCATGGATTACTTATTATCGTTATTTTTTATCAAAATAAATAGCTAGCGGCTTAATCGACTGCTTAAGCGTGTGATCAGATTTAACTCGATTAATAATCGTAGAAAACTCATAAAAATCTGTCCATACCTTTTTTTCAATACATATTAAATTCATCGTTTTAATTTCTACAAACGTTGCGTTTTATTCTGCAATTTCCAATAGAAAATAATGTTAAAGGGAAAAGAGTATATATAGAAAAATGGAATTATCGTTAATCATACGAGCTGCATGTATAGCATGTAATACAATGAACAGTACACACGCAACGCTCGAAAATAAATATTTAAAAATGATAAAATGAAATACAGGCATAGAGAGAGAGAGAGAGAGAAAGAGAGAGAGAGAACATTGATAATAAAGGTTTTAACGGCAAACAATTACTTCAATTTCTTGTGTAAAACAGCGTAATCGTATCGTGGAACAAAATAATCTAAAGTTTAGTAAAATATCGAGCTTCGAATGATGAATTAGTTGATTAATTAGTTTACGTTTTTAATATTCTATATATTGAGCGTATTGCTATTGGCATTTGCGCGAGAAATACTAACACATAATAAGAAGATTTAATTCGAAACTTTCATATACATCTCATAGAGATATATTTGCATTTTAAAAGAAATATCTGCCCCACAAAAGAATATTTTTGACACGCGAATGTACCAAACAAATTCATACACGCTCTCTTATATAAGCGAATAACGAACTACATAATAGAAAAGCTGGCAGTAACGATATATCTCAACCATCTTATTGTACGGTAGAATAAATGTTGGTAAAACTGAAACTCTCAGCACTAGTCTTTAAATTCTGTTTTTGCATTCGGACCGTGGCAAATTTATCTTCACGCTTGGTAACTTACGAAAACTTTCCATGAAAAGACGTGACCCGTGATACACTTGACATGGACTTTGTTTCGATTTATTCATTTCGCTTTATTTCTCTTTATACACGACTTTTCTTTTAAAACTATTTTCGCTAACGATTACCCAATAACTACCTGAATTTCTTCATGGTTTAAAGATAGTACCTATAGTTAAGTTCCAAACATTTTTCACTAATCACGCGTTTTCTGATTCTTTCTTCACGAAACTGTACATTCCATTAAACAGATTTGTACAGACAAATTAAACCCATCACATTAAAAATCAATGGCACATAATGTTGAATATTCAGAAATTGTGTGACAAAAATTTTTATTACGGGAATAAATGTTAAATTCATTAAAAGATCTATGGTAAAATTTAATATCATAAAATCCTGTTTCAAAAGAGCATAAATTGTGCATATGTATTTAAACACACATTATTATTGCATATTGTAATTTGTAATTTTTGATAGAAGAAAAATAATTGTTATGTAAAATGATAATGAGATATTTATGTTCATTGCAAAGAATGTACATTCACTTAGAAATTTCTTCCATCATAATGCTTAGGACTATTTTTAAAGATAGCCAAATTGAATTAAATCTAAACTAATAAAGTTGTAGCAAACTTGAAATTCCCGTTACGCGAAAAGGTTCATACAGTGAACACCAAGTAGTGAAACTTTAATTTACAAATTAAAGTTTCACTACTTGGTGATTATTGTTTGCGGATCAGTGGATTCAGCGAATCCCGCAACCCACGTGCATACATATCGGCATTGGATCAGAGCGATTTCTCACAAAGGATCATACATATATACTCGATAGCTGACAAGCGGAACTCTCATTGTTGTACCTAAGTATTATATATTCTTTCCGCAACGTGTATCCGAGAACACTCTTAACGCAATAGATTCGTACAATTGTACAATGCAACATGGTACATCTTATGATATTAATACAATATATATAAATGATATAAAAACGGTGCAACTATTATATCTAAATAAGCAAGATAGTGTAAAAATGAAAACATATTAATTTTTGATAATAAATTGTAATACTGCTTGAAAAGGAACAAATATCTATCTATTCCAAATCGCTCAAAATGTGTTACTTTCATTTTTTTAATTCAAAATTTCCATATTGACTCAATTTCTTATTATTATAATATAACAATTTAATTGTACTGATGCTTCATTAAATTGGAATTGGATATTAATTTTAAAATATATTTTGTAAATTAAATGTCTACTACGAATGCCTAATTGCCAATTGATTTGAATAATAGTTTTTCAATCGATATGAAATAGATTCGTATCATTTAAAAATTACCTATTGTATATGTCGCGCCATCAAGCTGGAATGTTGCGCTCTTGCATTTCTTGAAGATTTTTTGATGCAAAGAAACCGGAAGCTTTGGCAAAGGAGGAGGTGGTGGTGGTGGTGGTGGTGGTGGTAGTGGTGGTGGTGGTGGTGGTGGTGGTGGTGGTGGCAACGGCGGCAGCTGTGGCGGAAGAGACGGAGGTGAGCCCTTAGAATCGTGCTTCACGATGTTCCTTTCACTCATTTCTTAGACGGAGAGGAAACGTAATCACAATCTTCTCGTCTTGCTCCCAACAGCAAAGTAGGCAAGTAATTCGTGCGACTTTAATCGCAGCAGGATGAGTACATGATTTAGAACACTATACCACTTACTTGTTGTAAGCGTTCTCAATCGTCGATCTTGACACGATTTGATTGTAAACAAATAGTATCATAAATAATCTTCTTTTAGTTCCCACGAAATCATCATTCCTTTTTCTCTTCCTATAGTGTGCACACTTAAATTATTCTTTTTTAATTCTTAAAGACTTGTCACAATTCTAATTCTATCCCGTTAATATGGTTTCATTCTCTGAAAGTTTTTCTTGATTCTAATATACAAGAGCAAAGTATTAGTATTTTCTAAACTATGATTTTATTTTCCAAATTAGATTTTATGCGAATCTATACAAATTTAGATAAATTTTTATATTAGGGGACACGTCTTGACGATCTTGACCTTGACATATGTTGTCAAGGTCATGACTATAAGTGACTTTCAAAAAGTTTTAGGTAACGGTCACTGTTCGTTCCAAAATTATTAATAAATAAAGTTTAAAAAATAATATCATATTTCTGCTATACAATACTGACGGGCATACACGACTTTCCAAGCGAAAGGCCCACCTCCCTCCTCCCTGAGGGTGTACGACTTTCCAAACGAAACGACTTCAATTCGATCTCCCCGCTGCCTCGAAGCGTTAGACTTCCCACGCGAAGCAACTTCCACGTTTTGCGTGGAAAGTCGATCGCCCTTAAGCAGAAGGAGGGATGAATCTCTCTTCGCACAGAAAATCGTACGTCTCTAGGCAGGAAATATATAGGATAATTTTTGATTTTTTGCTTGTATGTGATAGAAATAAGAAATTATTTTTTAAACTTTATTTGTTAATAACTCTTGAACGAACAGTTACCGCCACCTAAAACCTTTTGAAAGTCACTTAGAATCATGACCTTGACAATATATGTCAAGGTCAAAGTCAAGGTCATTGAAGAAGTATCCCCTAATGTAAAAGTTTACCATCTTTAATTCAATCCAAGATATCAAAATTCTTACGTTATAATAAAAAGAGATTTGTTAATCAATGATCCCAAATTAATATCAATAGATTTTAAGTTTACTGCAACTATTAATTTGATTATTCTTGTTTATCAACGGAACAAGCTAAATATTGTAAGTTTCGATGAAAATAAAGAGTTCATATCACTGACCATAGATTACACATATACAATAAAATTTACGCATATTTTTATATCGTTTACTGTTTGATAAACATACGATGCGATATTCTTAAAATTAACTAATCACTGTAACATGTTCTCCTGAGGTATATACAGCACGGGTATCCAATTAGTCCAAAGGGCCAGATTTCAAATTTTGACTATTGCCCGCGGGCCTTCCCGCCGCGCGCGCTTTACTCACGTGGAATTTTTTTTGTAATACGATTATATTTTGGAATACAGTTGCGGGTGTGGGCCGGATTGAAAGATTGCGCGGGCCGGACATTGGGCACCCATGTACTACAGGATGCGAGTATTCATGTACTTTGAAACGCTTAGAACAATCCAATTTATACTGAACGTAGAGCCATCTGCACAATGCAGATCTATTGTCGTACAGTAGCCATTATATTAATAAAATAACAACGTTATCCACATATATCTATAAATATATGTATACATTAAATAAAAGTTATTTAAAAAAATTATAAAATTGTTCGCTATTACTAGAAAATGTAAAGAAAATATTGCAATTGTAATTGACATTAATTTATCATTTTGAGTGGCAAATCATCATTTATAATTTAATTTTTGTGAAAATACATTATGTGAAAATAGATAAATAACCTTAAAAAGAACCTTTTAGAATTAAAATTAAGTTCAGTACTACCTCGCGTAACGAAATATGTACGTAGATACATGAAAATAACAAAAAGTCAGCTACTCGACATTAAAACTGCATTGAAAAAAACTATTCTAAAATAATTTCATTATACTCATCGACATAATAGAATTATATTAACATGTAATTGTACATATTTAGACTAATATATAGAATATATTAAAGTCAAAAAATGTTATAGATAAAAGAGGAGTGCTCGAGAAATACAATAAGTACATATAGAATGCACATAGATAAATTGTGCCGATTAAGGATAGTCAATTTGTCAATTTGCTCGATACACCTTGCCAAACTCCTTGCAATATCAAAATTTTTCAACATTTATCATAAGCCCAATAAACTTGTCTTTTTCTATTTACTACTATTTTATATCTCGTTTTACTTTATCATCGATTTCTATCGCGACGAAAAAAAATGAGGAATGAAAGTCAATTATTTATAAACGGTATAATATATAAATACGTAGTGTCGATTATACATGTCAAGTTTTGTCTATTTTATTTTATTATGAAATTTATCGAAACATATATTATCTGCGTGTATGAAATACAAATACCTGGAACGACATTCACATTTCCACGTCTTTTCGCCGAGCCAATTTGAAATTTCACTACACACATTCCACGGAACGATCTGGAAAATTTCCCAATGCTCTCACCGTCCTTGCGTTCGAAAAACTTAACACACATTTTATCTTTTATACTTATTGTTAGTACATTTTGGAGAATCGAAAAGCAGGAAATTTCTGTATGATAACCGTATTCACAGTGATATGTGCTTCTACAAATGAGGGACACGTCTGCATAATTAAACTCATTTCTAATTAAGCTCATGTTATCTCCACATTGACAGCTACTATTTCAGCTATTTTTTTATGTTCCCCTCCCGATACACTTTCACTCTTTATTTATAGATTTCCTTGTTTTACCATAATTGGATTTTTAATATGACTGAAATTAGATTAAAAACGTAAATTGTATAATATAAACATAACGATTAAATAAAATGCTTTATTAAATAAAAAATCAAACTTTTATAGCATCAAATTAACTGTTGTTTTGAAATTTAATTCGTAAAAGTAGAACTCGGTTTTTAATGGTGCTAATTTAGGTCGAATATAATGACGGGCAGAACAATAAAATTAAAGAGAAGGGATGTGATGCTTTGTCATTGTTGCAACTTTCGAGCTTAACAGCTTATTGCTTTTGCGTCAAGATTATTCACGTGATTGCATTAAATCATTCCGTGCTATGGGTGTTATTATTTTAATTATTTGATATATATCTTTTAAAGAGTCGATCAACATCCGGCGTTTCGTGCAACACATTTATTATTAAAATCATACTCTACTTTCGTTAACAGAACTGTAGACAGTTTCCTCCGCACAGTTATCTTCTCATGATGGAATTTATTCTTCTCTATATTTATATATATAAATTCATATAAATACATGAATACTCGCTAATTATTAGAGAGAATACATAATTAGAGAGAACGTGGATAAGTAAGAATATTATATCTAAATATTGAAAATTAAAGAAAAATATTATTCTTGTAATTAATCCGCGATGTTTGCATTATTAGTTTTTGTAAATGTATCAATACATTCACACACATAATGGATCAATTTTTCCCTTATGTAATAAATAGACATCTAACGGTCTTTGCGTGTCATTTCAGGAATTATGTTAAATGTAAAAATTACTGTATGTAAATGATAAAAGAATTTTTTATATTATTTAAATTATCAGAATTCAAAGAAAACATTTTACATTATATATCCATCTTAATCCAATTGACAGAAGAAATACTGTAGCAAATAGAGATTTGCTACAAGATTCGCTAGGAAATTTATTAAGGAATAAACTTCATTATTGTAATTATTATAATTATTGAAAAACAAATTTATATATCTCTACAAAGATAAAATAATTTTGAAAAAAATATTAAGATAGATACATATAAAGAGTGCAGTGTAATATAATTTTTTATTATTTTAGATACACTATTTCTTGATATCCAACACTTCACTAGCTTGTATTATACTATTATCTTGCACTATACTAATGACTTCGTTTTAATACACATTTGCACGTGGCATAAAGAGAAAGCACATGAATCGGTGACGTTTCCGTACCTATCACTTGAACGATTTGACAATTAGTCTATTTCTTGTAGCAGTTATATCTAAATTTCATATGAACCGATTAAACGATTATATCCACGCGATACGAGCGAAG
This sequence comes from Trachymyrmex cornetzi, assembly GCF_001594075.2. Lineage (NCBI taxonomy): Eukaryota > Metazoa > Arthropoda > Insecta > Hymenoptera > Formicidae > Trachymyrmex > Trachymyrmex cornetzi. The sequence continues at coordinate 6,889,379 of NW_017296201.1, forward strand.
CCAATAAAAAATATAGAATTTATTCCGATACGGGTTCGCGGACGCAACTCCACGTGCCACGGTCTGCGATGCGACTCAAACGTAGCTCGAAAGCTCACCTCGAAAAAGCTTGCGCAAGCGTGCGATGGTGCGGCTCGATGAAAGCCAATCCGCGTAAACGTGTCTCCGTTTGTAAAGGTTACAAAGAGAAAAAGAGAACGAAAGAACGAGAGCGAGCGGAATGCAAGTACTCTCGAGGCACTGCTTCGTAAGAAATTCGTTCTCGTACAAGAAATTTGAGTGTATGCACTTTCCGTGAAGAGAGAGAGACGAATGTGGGCCTAAGTTGACCTTTTTAACCGGCGCACTAAATCTTCCGACTAGTAACATCGGTAAACGAATTACTTTTCCACGTTAACTTGCTGATTTTAGATTCTCATCTAACAGATGCTTTTCCAAAAAATCAATAATTTTATTACTCTTTTTACGCAATAACAAACACAATGCATCAAGTAATGATATTACGACAATAAGCAAGTAATGGGACAATTAATACCTAGATATAAGAATCATTCATAAATTGAATTGTATGAATTTTTTATCTTTAATAATAAATAATAAGTTATATTCAGAAAATCGCACACGTAAATTTCAAGAGATTCTATTTATTTGTGCAGATAAAATCGAACGTCTAGATTGAAATAGTTCTTGGTTTTATTAGCACATCGTTTTATGAGACTCGATATTATTATCGAAATTTGAGTTGCGTAAATCTGAAGAATCATACATCGGATTCGTCTAGAAAATAGCCCGATTGCCAAGAATCACGCGATTTATCTTGACTAATCGTTTATTTCAATTATGTGCCAAGAAAAGATAATAAGCATGATAAATGCAAAATAGATAAAATAAAAATACTATCTCTAATTTAATAAGGTGACAGTTTAACGATCAGATACTTCTTTCAGATATACTCATATTACATCCTTCCAATACTATACTTACTAGTATCGGTCTAATATATACTGTATATATATATATATTGAGGAAGGAGAAGAAAGGTTTTAGTTGTAGATAAGGATTATGTATTATATCAAAATGTATATATATATATATATATATATATATATATTATATGGCACATTATATGGCACGTTATATGTATATTTTTTGTCTTGTAAATGCATAGAACTAAGGATTATTTATAGAACTAATAAAATTTAATACTCTGTCATTCAATCATTTGTAATGGCAATATCAATAAAATCATGTAACGATAATGGCCTTCTCCCTTTTAGTTCACTTTTCATTGGTAATGTTCGTACATTATTATATCTTATAAGAATGATGATTTTTTTTTGCGAAACTGTAAGATATATTTCTGATATAAATATTTTCTATACGGGATACTACGGAATTAATATTAATATTAATAATATTTTGACACAGTTGATGATTATATATATATATATATACTACAATATGAGAGATGCCAGAATGGAGAAAAAATGAAATAACTGTTATACAATAAATTGGCGGCCGATATAAAATTGCGCGGCCAGCTAAATAGATAAATGGCGATATCATTGCGGTCGAAGAGGCTGACGGGACGAACGCGCATTGTGGCTGGCCTATAGAAAGCTGGTTGGACAAAATTGTTCGACCTCCATGGTGTAATTTAATTCAAGGGTCGGATGAGCAAAGATAGATATAGATGTACGAAAATGGAGATACACGAGGTGAGAGTAGATGAGATAGAAGCGTGGTAAAGAGGCTGAGTTGGAATGAGGGGTTAGATAGAAGAAGGGGACCGTTAAGTGACTGTGAAGGAAAAAGGGAGAAGACATCGTAGAGACTCAAGACGGAGAAGAAGCAATGAGAACTACGAGGAAAGAACGGCCCGCAGGCAACGGATAAATGGAGGAAGTAAGACTGAGAATGATATCAAACGAAGCCTAAAATGACGTCAATGAAGACACGTCAAGAGAAAAGGATAATGTTTGGGCTTGTGCTATCATCCAAGAAACAATGTCGAAGATCTTGAGGAGATATTTCAACCTTGAAGCCTATCCTTTCCATGAGAGAAACTGGTTGTGAGACTTGAATAGAAAAATAGATGATGATACGGAAAATATTTCGAAACGCATTCTATTTAAGAATTATCATGACATCTAATCGAATCCTCAATATTTACCTAAATTTTTATATTATATATAATAAACGCTTTAATAAATAAAGTTAAAATAAATCAACACATCGTACAACTTATAATGCTATAAAATTGTAAACGATACGTTACATATATCGCTGTAGATATCAAATAGTCGGAATAATTATTATCTAATAATTCGCGCCTAATTAATAAGACAAATACTAATCTAATTGCACATATCCTCGTCGTATGTGACATAATTGAAAATTATTAAGTAGAGTAGACATTAACACATTAAACATAAACTCGGCTAATAGTAACCATTGCCTAAATAATAGAATAGAAAATCGCGAGCAACTATGTATTGAAATCATTGTTTATTTTATCTGATACTCTCTTACTCGTAATTTACGCGCACGATACCCTTCTAATTTTATTTGTTATTCCTTACACAAATTATTCAAAGATTATGGTGCAAATTTAAAATTTTTTATATTTTTAAATTAAAACGATTGTGGCCAAAAGATTTAACCGAGCAATGCACTAACAAGTGTACACGAAAGAATACATGCTTCTAACAATAAATTAAAAGATGCATTATACAAAAAAATTCCATTCACTGCATTTACATCTTATTGTTAGAAATAAAAATGCAAATGTAAACAATAGTGACTGGCAATTTTATTACACGATGCATATAAAAAAATACTTATAAAAAAATATAATGCGTTGTGCGGTTAATCCGAAAAAAAATTACGATACTTGAGAGAATATTTCATGTTGAATTAATAAAAATAATTTAGAAATGTTGGTCTGCGAGTAGTCAGTAGTCTTCTACAAACTAAAAAATTATTAGCGATTTGAATTTGAAAATACATGATTTACTATCCCATTTGTCATTGAATCTCGAAGATAAACGTGTACTCTACAGCATATACCTACACACATATTCTTTAGAGCACTCGGAACATTTTTCCTTCGACACGCTCTCGGCTACTTGCCAGCTAGGCAGCAGAAAGAACGGTCCTCTCATCTTTATTTTATCGATGAAATCGTGACCGCATCGTAATAATTCTGACATAGAATATAATACACTGCGTTCGCATGACCTTAATATTATACGAAATAAAAACAATGATAATAGTTGAATACGCATATGCTAAAAATATTGCATTATTAAAGAAGAAAAAAAATTGCACGAACAATTTACATAAAATATTATACCGTTACTTCCTATTCACTGTATTAGCGAAACCAAAGTATAAATAGATGATTGATTCTTAAGCAAAGTTTGTGTAAATATAATTTCTATATCTGGATTCCTCTACTTTCAGTGAGAATAAATCGTATATTATGCATTTCCTTAATGTGATGACACAGATACAACTCAGGAACTGCTCGGTGCCGCTATAAATCGAGTCTCACTGACAACGAACGAATGATGATATAGCAAGCAGATGACTTGCGCATTGTGATATACAATTATTATATGTATATTTTTTGCATTGTTTTGTAAAAAAATAAAATTTGGATTGTGTCTCAAAACAAACATCCAAATTTTTCGATCGAATCACGATTACGAACATAATACTCGTATAACAAACATATAGAATTGACTCTTGAATATATTTATTTTAAAATTAATAGTTGTGGATCCTTATGATGTTTTCAAAATAACAGAATTAATTTTATTTGCTTGTTTAAAAAATTGTAAAATTCTTCTTAATCCTTTAGAGACTTAAAAGATTTTTAAGCAAATCATAAATGAGCAACCTAGTAACGCACGCGCATCCATCCAGAGGAGTCACATTATATATACAATACAATTAATTCACTATAATACAATATATACAATTAATTCGCGAATGAATATGACATATGATCATCTTACACTGAAAAGACGATGTGCTTTTCTCTCACTAAATAATATTGCTCCACTTTTTATGATCTTAATGATTGTATCGCGAGCAATCTTGCGAGCAGATTTAACTAAAGAATTAACGATTGATATTAATGTCATACGTTTAGTATAATATCTCCATATTTTCGTGCTACTTTGTTACGCATTCTTACGCATTCAGTGATATGTCATATGCCAGGTCTACCGTGCGACATTATGCATATTTGTAATTACACTATAAAGATGACGATATGCATAATACCGTCTGTCTCTGCAGTCAGCCGCTAAGAGCGTCAACTGGCGTCGGTGTGATCGTAAATTTGCAAAATAGAAAAGCGTCGCTACCACATCGACCTCGAAAGAGATGCAAACATAAATGCAAGAGAAAATTGCGAACAACTTGGAATTGAGAGAATCACGAGTAGGTACGTTATGAGTCGTATTTTTATAAAATTTAAGTTGGCATGAAATCGTAATTTACGATCTCTGTCTGTAAGAAGAAATGTGAGTAATGCATGTTAGCTGAATCCGGACAAGATTCTCTCTCTCTCTCTCTCTCTCTCTCTCTCTCTCTCTCTCTCTCTCTCTCTCATCCTCCCTTCCCCTTTTCTTTCTCCTTCCTTTTTCCATTCTCTCCTCTCTCTCGCTCTCGTTACATTATCTATATTTTATCACGAACATATATCAAATATAGATAATAGAAGATATACGCATACTACGTTTTCATATTTGCTTAAATTCAAGTAAAATAGCCGCCGGAGATATTAAAATAGAATTATCAAATGCCTGTGCTTCAATTGCCAGAATTGTTAATAAAATAAAAAAAATTTCGAAAAGAAGAATATAAAATGATGTATAAACATCAGAGCGACATCATAAACTTGCAAATATTTAACTCGAAAAACAGAATTCAACATAAAATCAATGTTTATTACGTTTCCTCTTCGAACGTCATCAATCACTGGCGCATTGATCGATTAAAGCTGCATATTGCCTCGCATATTTTCCTTCGGTAAACCATAGAGATCTCGCGATAACGTTAATTGTACTCCTATTTTCGGGATAAATGCAATTCATTAAGTGTATATTGTTTGTGCAATGATTTTTCTCCTCACAAAATCAGTATATTAAATTACAATAACCTACCAAAGAAATCATAGGTCGTATGACGCACAGTTAATATTTGAAATATATGTGATTATTAATTATTATACATGTGTGTTTATGCGTGTTCAATTTGCTCAATACACGAATTTTTTTTCACTTTTTCTGATAATTTTTGCGATCTTATATTTTAATTAATTCAGAATGTATTATATTAATTATCTAAATACATTATATAAAACTAAATTTCTTCTTTATTTGCTAATTTTTTTCTTATTCTGTGCATGTTTTATAGAACCAATGAATTGGAGCCAACATCTAATATTTGGCAAGCCTGCAATAAACAACACCTCCCATACACACACACACACACAACACATAGAAAAAGAGAGAGAGGGAGGAGGAGGAAAATTATCTTAGAGAGAGTTCTGAAAGGTCAAGGATATGAACTAATATTATTCGTGTTTCCAAATAATCTAATTCCTTTGAAACAACGGAAGTAATGACGATTATAGATAAATTATTTATAAAATTTCTGAACATAATATAACCAATGTGATGCAACAATTTACGAAACGACCATGCGTTACAATTAAATCGTTTGATAAGGACCGTATGTATGTATAGGTAAAACAATAGACAATTAGTATCCATATTTTTGGGCATGCTAACAAATGGACAATATATAAAGATCTCCCGATTTAGTGCATACATGTACATGGTAAGCATACTTTTGAGATGCGATCGATTTGTGAATGTAGCGTTTAAGAATGAAGCTGATTTATGAACAATATAATATAACAACTTAAGTCCTAAATAATGTAATAACAACGGTAACAGAAATTTAATTCGTAGCAATTTAATATAACTAAAAAGGTTTTAAAAAATGTTACATTGTGAATTAATATCTCGTTACACTGTAAAAAAAGATCAGAAAATTCAACTCGAATTGATGTAAATCAATTCAATCTCAGAGTTAAATATGGTGAACTAACAGTCGGGTTGGGTCAAGAAACATTTTAGCTTCCTTTAATATCTTCCTTGTGTTAAATAAACATTGAATTTATTTCTATATAATATTTATAAAGTTGACTAAACTATTATTGGTATACTAACCAAAATCCCCCTTACGGGGATCCTAAAGCGTGTAACGTAAAAAAAACATGTAAGAAGCAAAGATTGTACTAGCAAATCAGGCAGCCATTTTAATAAATAAACTCAGCTAATAAATTCTATTATACTATTAATTAATGCTATCATTATTCGCCTTATAATTATATCATTAATATTAAAAAATCGCGGTTTCTCTCTTCTTTTTTATTATATATACATATATAATAGAAATGATAAAATATTAGCGTTCCGTTATTCACTACGAGTATTGAAAATTTATAGTTTACGTTATGTATATTATAGATTTCCAATACTCGCAGTGAATATACATCTAATAATAATGAGACTTTTTTGATGACAAATTAATGTATTAGTCCCAACAGTGGATAATTTACCGACGTAAGCTGTGGTATCCGCAGATTTTGTAGTAAAGAAAATCTCAAAGAAATGCTAGCGCCCACTAGGTGACCACTGTGGATAATCTTAACATATTATTGATTTTTTTATAAATTGTAGGAGATAATAATTTGAAGTATAATAAATATACGATTCAAATGTCATATTAATAATAAAAAGATTACACTTATTTTATACTTCTTTTAGGTACGATACATCGATACAGAATTGAGAATGTAATAAAGTTAATAGAAAATTAAAATTAAATAAAATTCTATGGAATTTTTTACATTTACAGTATAATTATTTCATTTAAACTGTAAAGTTATAATAATTGTACAAGGGAAGTCATGAATCTAATAATAAATATAATTGATAATTTAATATTGGGTGTACAACTTTGCTTCTGCCGTTTTCCTATAGATGGCTTTAGCGATAAGTGGTGGTCGAAATAAATAGATCATAGACATCATACAATAAACTTGGACATCTGTCAACATAACCCCATAGAAACGTTAGTCGATTTATGTCTGCATCATAAAGTTATTCTCGATTGAAAATGTCAGTTTATGAGCCAAATTCTCATAATTTGCAGAAGGTTTTAATTTTCTGCTTCAATATGAAGAAATCTGCAGCTGAGGCTCATCGAATGCTCTCAAATACTTATGATATGAGGCCGCTATTAGTCAAAGAACGTGTCATGAGTGGTTTCAACGCTTCAAGAACGGTGATTTTGACGTCAAAGACCGGCATAGCGGTGGAAGAGAGAAGGTTTTCGAAGATGTAGAATTGAAGGCATTACTTGATCAAGACTCGTGTCAAAATCAAGAAAAATTGGCACGATCATTGGGAGTGACTCAACAAGCCATTTCAAAACGCCTCAAAGCTATGGGAATGATTCAGAAGCAAGGAAATTGGGTAATAATTAATGTAATAACTAATGAAGATGATTCGAAGTAGAGTCGAAACATACGATGTTGATATATGTATCAGATAATATATTTGATGAAGATTTGTAATTATCGCTTATTACATCCAGCGTTGACTCCTATAGCCTTTTGATATTGCAATCATTATTATTATTATTATTATCAATAATTATTGTAATTAATAATCAAAATTTGTCAGTGTTATTATTTAATTGTAATTTTTTTGCGTATTTCTAAATATTTTATAAAAATATTCACAAATTAATATAAAATATTTAATGAAAAAATATTACAATTATATTTTTCTTATATAAGAATGTACTCGTAAATTCTACCTATACTAACATTTTCACATATACCTATTTAAGGCCGACAATTATTACAAATGTCATATTAAAATTCATTATTCAATCCATTAATGTATTTATTACTGTAGTAAAATGTATACGAATATTACGCATTTGCAGAACAAGTTGATTGCCATTTATATGATGATTGCATTAGTGATTATAAGCGTTTGAATAATTTATAATTATGTTGGGTAACATATACGAGCTCTTTTGCACATTATATAGTATAAGTCAATTACAAGATAATGTTATTAATAGTAAAATTTTAGGTTTCACTAATCGCATGCTATTAAGGAGATCTTAAACCGTCTGCATTACCGACTAAATCATATAATTTCTATATAACAAATACTTTTTTTAGTAAAATAAGATTTCATTAATCGCGAAAATAAATACGACCATGCTTTCAACATAAATGTCATCGCTCTGATATAATTAAATCTTTCGGTATATTTCAATTTTTTTAAATAATGTTAGTTACTACTAAATTATTCAAAATTTTATAATAAAAGAATATTTTTAGCACTATTATTTATATTAATTTATTCTGCTCTGCAAACGAACTCTAAATGATAACGCAATTTTTTTAACAAACAAAAATAGATAGATCTGTCCTGTTCCCAGATATATCCACATCACAAGAAGAAGGGACGTAAATAAGTAACAAGCCGCAGGCTATATAGTGGGAGAAGAAAAAGAAAAAGAAGGAAAATAGATGTTACAAACCAAATCAAGAATCAATAGATAATTTTTTAGTCAATTTTCATCAATTACCATTTTCGATTTTTCGACAAATTTGAATAGAAAGAATTATATTTTGATATCTTGTACTATTCTTAAAATATGAATATGAATATAAATAAATATGAATATGAATAAATTGCAATGATGTAATGTTATAATTCATCATAACTACTTTTTAACCACAGTCATTATATTCATTATAATTCCAAGTTTAAGATTATATGTGCTTATTTACGAAAAGATGAAAGCAGAACATATTCTTGGCAACATAAATGCAATATTTTTCTACATTATTCAAAATAATATGTACATATATCTATATTGCTCAATAATACATATATCGAAATTGTTACGATACAATTATTAGTACGTATAACACGAACAGATTATTTTATTGACTTCACATATAATCAGTCATTTTGTTCAACAAATCTACTAAGCAACCAAAAAATGCATCGATTTAAAAAGTAGTTCTAGTTGAAAGAGCTACTGTTTTACCTGAACAAATAGATAGGGGTCGCAAGATAATCGATTTTAATGGTTAACGAAATATTAATTATTAAAAATCGCTAAATATTGGTTTATAATAATTTTACTTAAATACTATCAACTTTACAGAAAAATTGCAAGAGACAAAAATCATTAATTTTCTTCTCATAGAACTTTAAGAATTTTTTCAGAATTTTTTATCAACCTTTTAGTACTGTGTTTTCTTATTTTTACCACCATGAGAAAATACGGTATTAAAAAATTCTGAAAAAATTCTGAAAAAAATTTCAGAACTTTATAAGAAAAAAATAAATAATTTTTATCTCTTGCTGTTTTTTTGTAAAGTTAACAGTATTTGAGTAAAAAATTATTGAAAACCAATATTTAGCGATTTTTAGTAATTAATCTCGTTAATCATTACGAAAATCGAAAAATGGTAAAGGAATTTTTGACTTAGTTTAGTCCGCTCTACCTGCTCGAGATGGATGATGCCGAAATTTAAGGACACCCTGTATACAATAACTTTCTCACGATTGCCAGCTGCGCTTTTATTCACAAATCTAACTTTATTTAAAAGCCTAAAATTTTTTACCCATAAACGCGGGAACAAATCAAATGTTATGTGTTTATTTGAGTATTCAGAAAATCGATTTCTCGTAAAAACTAATATCGTATAAAATATATAGAAATATTTAACTTTCCATATGTACTAGTAACAATACGATACGGTTTCTTTATTTAAATGTTGTGTTATTTGGAAGATAACATTTATATTGCATAAGATATCTAAAAGACATCTTTTAAATTTCTTATGTCTAAAAGATGTCTTTTAGATATCTTATGCAACATGCATGTTATATAGGAAGTCACAACAAACTTGGAATAAGTACTACAAAGAATTTCTATCTTTAATTTGATAAGTTCATATATTTTCAATTTGTTAAGAACATATTCAAAACAAACATATCATAGAGACAATGTAAAATTAAGAATAAGGATTAGATAATACAGTATATATGGATACGATGTTATTAGATATTAATAATGCTGGAATATGATGACTAGGAGAACTCGTCTAGAGAACGGAAAGAGAATGAGAAAGAGAGAGAAAGAAAGAGAGGGGGGAGGGGGAAGAGGGGAGGGAGGAGGGGGAGGAGAAAAGAAACTTATCTTTATAAGACCAGATACGTGATGGCTCGAGAGAGGACATCGATAGTGTTCGAAAATAACAACAGTATCTAAAATAGCTTTCTTACCTTGTACATTCTTGTCCTTGTCCATTTCCTTTGTAAGATAAGAGGTAAAGTGCACTACCGTCTCTTCAAATCACTGCATCACGAAACTTTCCAACTTTGACCAATCTTGAGCCGCAGCGCGCGTATTGATTTTAATAACTTTTCGAAAAGTGTGCGCATTTGTTGTAAATGAACTAATCACCGATGCCAGATTTACTGATAAAGGAATCCAATAATAATGCAATAAGAAAATTTTACTCCAAACAGATCGATCGTCCTTTTTCGAATTATTCAAATTCGGAATTAATGGAACCATTGGCGACAATGAGAAAATTCTAAACTAATGTATGATAAGAGTGTTTTCGATTTGTTCATACTATATATCCATCTGCGTTTCATAGATCACGCAATGTGAACCACGAAGAAATTCAAAATCGCGATAAATCGATAAAAGCCAAAGAATCTGTCACGTAACTGTGACGTGATATGTATAATGTAGTGTGTAGTGACTTAATTTAAATTACACGAACAAATTCGACATTTATGCTCAATGTATACACTTACACATATTCATTCTTTATGCATAATATGATTATCTTCTTCTTATTGCGCGCGCACAGACCTAAATTTAAAATAAAACTTTTAATATTTGTCTTGATTTTCGGATCATATAAAATCAAGTAATGAGAGAAAATGATATCCTGTACTTATATTTTACACACTTTTCCGATATTTTTAAATAATTATTTAATGGATTTATATACAATGATGTGCGTGAATTAGATGTTAGAATTTAGCTAGTTAAATAACTAGCTAATAAAAGGAATAGATAAACGGCTAAAAAAATTTGTAAACCAAATCTCTCCTTTCTTATATATGTTATTAACATATAATCAAATCCTTTCCTTATTTTATTTTCTTATTTTCGTTAACACATAAGCTAAAGTAAATAAGTTATTCTACACAATCTTTACAATCTTTAACATCAATCAAAACTCTTTCTCTCTCTCTTTTTTAAAAATTATCTATTCTTAAAAAATATTCTCTTTTATTTGTAAATAATTTTCTATAGATTTTAATTGGAATCTATGAAAAGTCGCACTAATATAAATAAACTGATAAACAATATAAAAAAAAGAAATTAATTAATCTAAAATAAGATGCGTATAAAATCAAAGTTTTCCTTCAAAAAGCTTCACTCGCGAAATAAAATAATATTAAGTATATACGATTATTATATACAATTGATAGACAAATAGTTCTCATCCTCTTGCTCCTCTCTTATAGACGTATCTATATAGCCACGCTAACACTTAAAATGCGCAATTCCGGAAAAACTTTAAAGAAAACAATTGCAAAAACGGCATCACATGAAAATGAATATTCCCTATAAATTCATACGGAATTGCAAAAAATGTAGTTTTTAATTTCTAATCGTTTTATAAATTTTTAGCTAAATCTATTAGAGAAAAAATCTTTCTGAACATTTCAACTGTTATAGTTAAAAAACGCGAAAAGAAAAGAGATTATGATACATATCAATCATAAATATAATTATATGTACAAATTTGTCAGAAATAAAATATTATTTCGCCGAGATATAATTTGCTCGAAAATAAACTCTTTCTCTATCAATTTTTTCATTTGAAGCTGTTTTATATTAGGACTGTTATTTTAGCGCCACGACGTAACGCGAAAAAGGAAAACATAACAAATATTGAAGAGCAAATCGCGACGAGTGTGAGAAAATGACGAGAGGATTAAACCGACAATTCACGAAGATTAAATCGACAATTCACACGTATAACATGAGACTGAAATGAAAAGCCATTCGTAATTGGTGTTTTAATCCTTTGACTTTTCTACTAGAGTGATTTCGAATCGGGAATAATGGAGAGAAAAAACAAATAAAAAAAGAGAAAAAGAGCGTTAAAAAATAGCAAGAAGTAAGAACCACCGGTTCTTTTCTTCCCTATCTTTTTCACTGATATAACGGAGAGCTTATGAGTATATACATATACACTAGGACGATGAAGAATGGCGGATAAAGAGGAGTGGTGGGGAGAGAAAAAGCATAAGAAGCGCGAGTACACTCCGCACGCGGCTACACGCGACAGAAAATAATAGAAGCGGCGAAAACGGCGCGAGAATGATGAGAGGTGATGAGAGTGATGAACAAAACAAGGGGCAAAGGCATTGAACGCGTGCGAACGTTCGTTCGTTCGCTCTGAATTCGGAGTTGTGGGAAACGCGCGTGGTAATGTGTCTTGAGGAAAATAGTACGGCAAGACTACCACCCGACTACGACGAGGCGTCATATAGGGTAGATAAAGTCGATGCACTTCGACGGAATGTCGTTGGACTACTGACGATCCTGAGAGAACTGTCGACTGGACGCGGTAAACGCGGTGCGGCGCGCCGCGTCGCCGACGCCGACGCCGACACCGACGCCGATGACGACGACGACGACGACGATCCCGCGAAAATCTGATATGCGTGCGCACGAATGGCGAATCTCTCCGTTCCTGTAAAGATCCACCGGTTCACGACTGGTCCATCCGGCCATGTGAAATGGAGATCTCCGCGAAAAAAGAAAGAAGGGATTAGATTTTCTCTAGAGCATAGAAAAAGTGAACGGTACGAACGACGATAAATTTCCTTCTTTGCAACTACGCCCAAAAAACATAAGAGGAATATGGAAGTAAAAAGGGGATCAACGTTGGACTTATTCGTTGATATGGATTATATGAAAGATGTAACAGTAGAATCAAATTCAAACTATTGGATAAATGGAATAATGTGATAATTTGCTAATAATAAAATTTATATTAATAACCACTACAAATTATTCTAATTAATAAAAACCGATTATATATAGAATCATTGAAATATAAATGTATTTGTTTTTAAAATATCAATATTTGGACTCCTTAAATTCATTAACAGTGCGTAAATTAATCCAGCATCCTGTTTCCCAAAAAAGAGGCATAATTATAGGACTCACAGACAAAGCGTTTCTTTTATCACATCCAGAGTTTCATCAAGAAAATCTTGAACTAATAGTACAGATGCTTTTGAATAATGACTATCCTATGCAATTCATCTTTGACAATAGCAAAAAGAATTAAATATTTAACCAATAAGAAAACTTTGAAACAAAAATTATAGGAAACACCTGAAGTCAGACAAAACACAAGTGGCTTACCTTCCCTTATATTAAAGGTGTTTCTAAACAATATAAAACCGTGTTTAACAATATACAACAAAAAGTAACTTTTTATAGCATGAATAAATTAAAGCAGTTTATTAAAGTACATAAAGACTCTGCCGGACTCTAATAAAATGAATGTAGTATATAAAATTGAGTGTATGGATTGTGATGCATCCTACGTCGAACAAACTAACAGGAAATTAAAAACGAGAATATCAGAACATTTTAACCATATACGTAGAAGAACACATTCTGTCATTACAGACCATAGGATGCATCACAATCATGATTTTAATTGGAATGAAATCAAGATTCTGGATGCAGAAAGAACGTACAATAAAAGACTCATTTCAGAAATGACACATATAAAAAGTAAAAAAAAATAGATTAAATTTGAAAACGGACACAGAGGGCTTACATCAAATTTACAATGATTTGGTCAATTATTTATGACTTTATGTACAATGACTTGATTAATTATTTCTGACTTTATGTGTACGCGCTGTTTAGATATTTATCTGTACGACCTATACGTTTTAACATAATGTACATCATTTTCGATTAATTCGTCATCTAGTCAATGTTTAACGATAATTTAAATTTTAATTCTATTTGTGACAATTTTATATATTTTTTAATGATTGACTTGTGGGAAAGTAATGCATAATTTTAATTATTTGCTTTTCATTTGGTTACAATAGTTGGAGGTGAGTAATTGGTACATTAATAGCAAAATTAACTACGCTTATTACTTCAACAATTTTTATAATAATTATAATTAAGGTACATACAATCCTTTCCAACGAGCTTAGAAGCTAGTATACTAAGGATGGGTCTTGTTCCTCCCACGATTGTGACCAGAAAAAGAAACATTAGATGTAACAATGCGGTTTGATTTGATACACAAAATTATAATAATTTAGTTTCTTAATATTGTCATGATTGTTCACGCTGATGATGGTTCAAAATTGAACCAAAACGTATGTTTTGAAATTTATTTATGTGTGATCAAGGTTTTTTGTAATAAAATAATTTTAATTTAATTTACGCACTGTTAACCGCGCTGACTCACATAGCCTTTATATTAATTTATTGTTTTGTATTTGTTTTTATTATCGGAAGATCGGTAAGCGGATCCTAAAGTTGTCTGTATCACCGACTAAATCATATAATTTTTGTGTAACAATTGTACTTTTTTCCTCTTTTACAGATTCAAAGAACTAATGAGTAAACCTTAAGCTTTCGAAATCTTTTTCGAAGGATTAAGGTTTACTCATTAGTATGTGTGTGAGATGGAGTTTATACCAAGAACGACAAAAAATTTCGAAGAAAATTTGAAATCTTTACAATTTCTTTACGTCGTAATAACATTTACTTTATATAAAAATTGTGTAATTTGTACTTACGAAATAGCAGTCCATAGACTAGTAGTTTGTACGAAGAAACAACGTGGAGTTCTTAAAATTGGGCTTGGCCGTCTAATTAAAACGTTATCGTTATACGAAAATTTATGTGATATGTGCGTGAGATATTGATATATAGTATGTAGTGATGTGTTAATGACACGTAAATCGTCTGTGTGTGAGTGCTATTTACAATATGACTAATCCCCTTAAATAAGTTGGCATCAGCATTACCCGAGGTATGCGATTGACAGCTAAAACCTCTTATTCAGGATAATGACCTGGATATTTGTAATGCCACCCAAGGTCAAACTAATAGTACCATTTTATCTCCACCTCGAAGTCAAAAAACTTTTATTGAAAGCATTTTGCCCTAAAATGCACTGTTAAAGAGATATTTAAGATGATCGATTAAAATGGAACACTCTTATACATATATTTACATACTTACATTTTACATATATATATATATATATATATATATATATACAGTACCCTTCATAAGTTTGGGAACACCCTACGTTTTACAGGAAAGCCATTACATGACAGCGATCTAAAAATGTTTTTGGTTTAAATACTTCGTAAGACGTCTAAATGACGATAAACATTTATCTAGAACACCTATAAGCTTGTACTTACCGAAAATATGTTGGACAATCACTTCACAGCATCGAAGCGCTCAAGATTGAATTTCACGCTTTGATCTATTGTTTATATGTATACGTCACTTGTTTTACAATATCGTACTTGTATTCATTGTATATACATAAGTCATTTAATTGTAGTTTAACAGTTTCTATAAACGTGGTAAACTATTTGAGTCGCAAGTTGATTTTTCAGACTCCGTAAAAATTATAAAATTGCCCCGAAGAATCAGATTTCGTATGAATCGCATTTTAATTAAAATTCCATATTTTAATGTTATTAAATCTTTAGTTAAAAAAAAACAAAACACACATATATACGTTATAATATGGATAACGTACGTATGTATGTACTTTTATTTCGTCTTTTTTCAATTAAATAATTATTTACAAACCTGTAAAATGTAGGGTGTTCCCAAATTTATGGAGGGTACTGTATATATATATAGGTATATGTAAAATGTAAATATGTAAGTGTACAAATGTAAATAAAAAAATATAAAGTAATTTATTTTTAGATCCTATTAATCCAATATATAGTATTCCGCTTCATAATAATAGCTCTACAATAATAGCCTTCATTACAAAATCTTATTTATTCTATAAGGCAAGTAAAAGTTACGGTTTTAATAATAATTGATTTTTATAAAAACAAAGAGAAATTCGCAGACGTAGTTCAAGAAAGCGATAAAATTAATCGTTGTATTCTTCTGTTCAAAATGTGAAAAAAAAAATTTCACGGATACCAGGACAATTTTAACTGCGATTTTAGAATTCAGCAAGTAAAATTGAGTAAGAAAAAATGTGAACACAATGATCCCTGCGTGCTCCCCAAATCGCCTAAAATGCACCAACTCCTTTTCGATATTTCTCGTACTCCCCTCCCTTTTATTGTTTCCATTATCTCAAATCTATACATATATAAAGTTTTTATTTTTTCCAAAAGGGAAAAACTATTCGCACGATCCGGCAATTTTAATTGGAAAAGTTTTCAATTTTTAATCGCTTATAAAAAATATCCTAATTATTTCGTTCTTCATTTTAATAAATAGAAAAAAGAAAAAGAAAAAATATCAATATGAAATTAGTCATATAAATTTATTGTCAAAATTAAGATCGTTTATTGTAACGATACATCACGTAGAATCAAAATTATCATAACTATCTTGTGTTGCAGAAGACGGAGCTCATATAGCGATATAATGAAAATGCTTTTACGAAAGCGTTGCTTCGCATATAATATCTATATATACAATCGTATATTTCAACATAATTTTGCGCGAGCATTTATTCGTCGCTCAGCGGACGGATTTCAGAGCATGATTCTCTCTCACAACGAGCGAAGACTTGAAGCGTTAAAAGCAGCAGGATAGGAAGAAATACAGAGAGGGTGACAGCCACGGACCCTAGATATTAATACGTATACGGTGTCGGTTCACTTTGTCGAGCAACGACGTGTAAGATCGACTCTGCCGGAGAGATACGCTCTCCGCGCCGTACTGCTGATACTTTGTCCTCGTTGCAAGGTGAAATGCTAACTAAAGGGGATGTTTTAATGGCAAAGATAATAATATGCCTGGTCGCGATGGCTATTCCTAGACTGGCAGAGATATTCGCATGAAAGCAATACACGCCATTTGCTATCTAGTTATAAATTGATTCAAACAAGAGGTATTGCGATCGTAACTTTGTCAATTAATTTCAGAAAATCACGAGAAAAATGCGTTTACGACATAAGCATATATTAAGGTACGTACATTCAACTAGAAACACCTGATACAAAAAGTTATAATTAGTTAATATTGTATTGAATTTTTTTTTATTTTTTCAAATATTTGATGGTGTTAAAATAAAGTATATATACGAGAAAAGATAATACTACTAGAAATTTAATCGAAAAGCTTGTTTTATTTAGACGTGATTATTATGATATTTTTAAAATCTAATAGTAGGTAAGTGTGTGTTATAAATGTTAAAAAGGTAAAACTGCAGAAAAAGGGAGCACCCGCCGAAGACCTTGACCTTGACATATGTTGTCAAGGTCATCACCCTGAGTAACCTCCAACAAGTTTTAGCTGTCGCTCGCTGTCCGTTAAGAAATAATTAACAAAAAAAGTTTAAAAAATAATGTCTCATTTTTGCTATAACGAAAGTTGTAAACCTATATAGAATCTCACTTTGTGTTGAAAAGTGTATGTGTGGATCCAGTTGTGGAGTGAAAGTCGTTTCGTGTTAAAAAAAACCCAACCTATTTTTTAGTGTAAGATAGCTCTCATTTCGCGTTAAAAAACCTAACCCTAACTCGCACCAAAAAATGGGTTGGGTTAGGGTTAGGTTTTTTTAACGCTAAATGACCCCCCCCCCCCTTCTGCTTGGAGGCGGACAACTTTCACGCGAAGCGACTTTCGAAATCACAACCCTGAGTGATCTCCAACAAGACTTCGAAAGTTCTTCATGTGGAAGTGTCCCCCCCTCCCCCAAGTAGGAGGGGGGGTGGGGTGGGATTTGCTTTACGTAGAAAGTCATTACGCAAGCAAGAAAGGGTGTAGGATAATTTCTAATATTATATATAGCAGAAATAAAACATTATTTTTTCAAACTTTTTTTGTTAATAACTTTTTAACGAATAATGAGCGACGGCTAAAACTTGTTGGAGGTTACTCAGGGTGATAACCTTGACAACATATGTCAAGATCAAGGTCGTCGGCGGATGCTCTCCTTTTCTGCAGTTTTACTGTTAAAAATTATATTTAATATTTATCGATTATAAAGAAAACAAAATTTAATTTTCACAAAGAGAAATTTTCCAATTTTATGATAATAGATATAGATCTCATAGTATACTTTAATAATTGGATGATGGCGACAATAACCAAATCGTGATGAATAAATCCATCGAAGGTAAAAAAACGAAGGATTGTTTCGTGTTCACGTTTGTTTTACGTAATAAAATAATATTCCATCCACACATCTCGAAGCGCGTGATATCGACACTCTCGTAGACTATCTATATTATATGTATGTGCAAGATCGATATTTAAAGAATTTCTCGATGCTATTTAAATATAAACGTACGTTCGTTGCTTTTGTTGCTACAAAATTCAGCAAACTATCGTACGCCCCATAAATATGATTCTGAAAAAGGCTCTGAGATCGATTACGTCCCTAAATATAAAAACTGTATGTAAGTATACACGCATGTATAAAAAGTCTGCACGAGCGAAGTAGCTAGAAGCTATCTATTGCACGTAACGTATAGTTCATATACTTTTTTACGCGATGTAACGTATATTTTAACACTGAAATATATGTGTGTGTGTGTGTGTGTGTGTGTGCGCGCGTGCGAACGTGTATGTGTTTAGTTCAGAATTGCTGTAACAACTACAAATCTTTAGATCGGGACGCCAAGTGGCTCGCCGCTCAATGCGATTGACTCACGATCTGTAGATCCGGGTTTGATCCCACCTGCGCCCCGCATATGCAATTTTTCACGGTCGCCGTTCGGATTCGGCATTATGCCGGTTGCAGGTCAGCGCGTTATTCGTCGCGTGCAACAATATCAAATGAGCGTATAGCTTTAGAATGAGAACATCGGTAAAACTGTACGCTCATTGAATATCGCGCGCAACAAACATCGCGCTAGTTTGCAGCTGGCATTAAACTGTAGGTTCTCTCGAGTGTTTACAAACTTCGAGGCTGGGTTGTTCCACCTTTCGGTAAACTTCAGCTCACTGTCTAACTCTCTTATGTTTTAGGGTACCGTCCCATAGAACGGAAATTGACAACGGAACAGAACTCGCGTTGCCAGTTTCCGCTCTATGGGATGGCGCCCTGACTCTTGTACTCTTTTGTTTATCCAATAAGTAAATTACCACATAGTTTATCTAAAGATAGAACAACCGGTCCTATAGGCCGTACTGGCCCTAAGAGTAGAATTCCATTACTATTGAATCCAAAAATATAAGCGAGCCTCTGTCCCCGAAGAAGCTCTAAAATAGGCTTCCAATTTGAGCTCCGGGGTTAAAACGCAAAGCCGTCGACGCAAAAAAGCATCTAAGTGATGTTTATCAACAACTTACAGTCCCCGAAATCTTACCCACATTGAATTTTTTTGCGTCGATAGCTTTGCATTTTGACTCCGGAGCTCAAATTGGACAGGTCTGCTCTACAGCTTATTGATACGCATGGTACTGTGATACCGTACAAGAGGTCTGAAATTCATATAGGAGATTGAAGGAAAGGAAAGGAAAATTTTTAGGTCAAGTTGTAATAAAGATTATAGATAACTCGTTGTCAAATAAAGAACAAATACAAAATTACACGTCGCGTCGGAAATATTCATAAATTTTGGATGTTCCGACTGAATTTATGTCCAAAAAAACAACGTTTCTCTATATACATATACTGCGATGACGTCAGAAACGTACACTGTCCAGATACACGTATCACGTTGCATACCCTAATTATTCGATCCACGATGTATTTTCGGTTCATCGAATTTCAAAGGATTTCTTTTCGTCGTACTTTAATCAGCCCTCCGATATGCTGAACTTGACTGAAAATTGTGTGAATTTACGCAGAACGATAAATGTAAATATTTCGCAGTACAATAAAGCATAATATAAGAAAAACGTATACACAAGTGATCATTTTCCTCCTGACACAAGCCAAACGTGTTCTCTACTATTTTCCTGGCTGGCATACTTGTACGACGGCATTATACAATTAATAATCCGTGCAAGCGGTGTACTTTTAACAAGTTTTCTACGACGATATATGAGCTGTCTCTGATCAAAATACGGAGAATTTACGGAACTCGGAGTGAAGCAGCAGGCACTTAGTGTCAGAATAATAAACTTGTATATCACTGCAGGAGATTACCATCTTTCAATTTATATTAGGATTACGATGCGCGAAGCAATATATAAAAAAAAAATAAATATATATACATATGATTTTTATACGATAAGAAATGAGAAGCTGGCGAGATATTTTTCTATAAATAATGATCTGTCAAATCTCTCGTAATAAAAAGATTGTTAACAAACAGACGATTCTCACCGAAAAAAAATGTGAATAAAAGCCACTCCTTATACTCAACCGGCGGAGTTATATATATTGTTGATTATGTATATATATTCGATGCTTGCCGGAACTAATATATTTACTGTAATTTTTTTATCAGCAATTCAACATTTATCGGTTATAAATTAATAAATTAAGGGGATCTCCTACATTAAAGCGTGAAAAAAAGTTGATTTTTTCTTTCATAAATCGATAATACAACTCTTCGAGAATATGTCCCTAAAATTTTAGAGTGAAATTTAAAGCTCTTCGGTATAAATTCAGCGCTTGTAATGTGGATAAACGGTGCGCAGGTATAATAAATAATTAAAAAAAATTTTTTTATTATAGTTCTAAAGTACTCTTAAAGCCATTCAATTTTTATTATGGAAAATTTTTTCTATCTCTTATAATTTCGATAATATTCGCTTCGAAAGAAAAAAAACGATTTTTTGAGAAAGCTTTGAGAAAGTAGAATAGAAGCGAGCAGGATAGCAGAATTAGTAAAATTACATACTGATGACAGTTTATTATCGAACACCAAGACCACTATTCGCCATAATCGATAAATATTTCAATTTTCTAACAAGAAAGGTGACAAATAATAGGGATGATTTGAAATTGCGCGTCATTTTATAGCAAAAGGAAAAAGAAGGGGGGAAGAGAGAGAGAGAGAGAGAGAGAGAGAGAGAGAGAGAGAGAGAGAGAGAGAGAGAGAAATCGAACGCCATAAGAATCGTTCATTATTCTCCCTTATATTAAGAATTCCTGCAAATCGATTAACAAATACCTCTCAACGTGGTTCTCGATCTTTCATAATCCGTCGTTTTCTCATCCTTCCGAGCACCTTCATACGAGGCACCTCTTTCTCCTTTCCGCCCTCCCCCCCCCCCCCATCTTTTATTTCAGATTCTCCGCCTCCGTTCGGCATTTTGTGCCGAGAGATATTAGAGTTTAAACGAACGCCTCGAGAGATTCGATCGAAGAACGCCTCCATTGGTATTCCTAATGGCGAGAAAGGATGTCGGGTTAACATCGTTTAAAAGCACAGGCCGTCGCCCATTAATGCGCCCGATAGTTCTCCAGAAAATCTCATCACAGTTCTATTTTTGATCCCATAAACGACGATATCGAACAGCGCTCTGTAACGAATTGTTGTTCGATATGAAACAAGTTTCACATTAGCGAACAAATATAACGTAACGCAGCGTGCGAACGTAATTTTTAGGATCAATTGCATTAAAAAAAATACGCAAAAATTCATTTCGCGCTGTAGTTGAATAGTAGGATTTCAGAATTTTTTCAGAATTTTTTAGTACTGTATTTTCTCATGTTGGTAAAAATAAGAAAATGCAGTACTAAAAAGTTGATAAAAAAATTCTGAAAAAATTCTCAGAACTTTATATGAGAAGAAAATAAATAATTTTTATCTCTTGCAGTTTTTCTGCAAAGTTGATAGTATTTGAGTAAAAAATTATTCAAGACCAATATTTTGCAATTTTTAGTAATTAATATCTTGTTAACTATTGCGAAAATTGCAAAATGATAGAGGACTTTTCGACTCAGTTTAGTCCACTCTATCTACATAAAAGTGATTGGCAAAAAAGGTCGGGACACCCTGTATGTACATATACAGGATATCCCAGAGTGACCGCCAAATATTTCATGTGCAGGTAAAGAGGACCAAACTGAATCGGAAAGTCCTTTACCATATAATTTTCGCAATAGTTATTGAGATATTAATTACTAAAAATTGTCGAATATTGATTTATTTTCTTCCTGTAGAGCTCTAAGAATTTTTTTAGAATTTTTTATTAACTTTTTAGTACTGTGTTTTCTTATTGACGACTATTTTCAACATGAGAAAATGCGGTACTAAAAAATTCTGAAAAAATTCTCAGAACTTTAGAGAAGAAAATAAATAATTTTTGTTTTTTACTGTTTTTCTGTAAAATTGATAGTACTTGAATAAAAAATTATTAAAAATCAATATTTGGCAATATTTAGTAATTAATATCTTGTTAATTATTGTGAAAATCGCAAAATGATAGCGGACTTTTTGACTCGCAGTTTAGTCCGCTCTTACCAACGCGTGAAATATTTGGCGACCATTCTGGGACACCTTGTAGATATATAAAATGTGTAATGTATTAAATATGTGCGAGCATTACACATTTCAAAGAAAGAATAATAATTAATTAAATTGAAGATATTTCGAGCTTATAAGTACATAAAAATTCCTGTCTATAATTATCTCCTCAATTATACATATATTCAATTATCCACTGGAAATTTTCAATATCAAATAGGCTTTATTTAAAAAACATAGAATCGGATGCAAGTAACGTGACATATGTATGACTTAAGTGGATAAATAGATTCGTTATCATCTGAAATTGTAGCAACTTCCCCACGTGAATGAGTTACGTTTCTGTTAGCGGTGTTCTAACGTTAATCGAATCGCAAGCTAATCCCGCCGGCAAGTAAACCGATGAACGGAATCGACGAAGGTAACCAGTAAATAATCAGTGGAAGTTAGTTAGAAGGTAAACCTTGCTACAACACTTAATTGCTATTAATCATAACTCGAGACAACTTAACCCTCGCCGCGGGGATGTAATCGTTAACCCTAGATGAAACCCGCTCAAACGAGAATAAATCTCATTTTCGACCAACGAATAATTTTTCCAAACAATCTGTTCTTTTAAAAATATATCTTTTAAAAGAGACACATTTTTCCTCATTTTTTAAAATTTTATTTCGTTGGATAATAACTAAAAGGGATGACATGACAGAGATATAGCTTAATAAATGGATTAGATTCTCTATAAAAATGATAAATAAATGAAGCAGATAGCAGATTCGATAAAAAGCTAAATAATTGTATACAGATCTGATCGCATTCCATTTATTATATCTAATAAATAATAATTAGTACGCGGAAAAACGTTTGACATTATTTCTTTATACAGGCAGGAAATGTAGAAACATTGTACTTTATTTCACATTAATAATTTGGAGTTTCGAGCGTTACGTAAAAAATCAATATTTTCTATTTTATGTTTCTACATGACGTCATAAAATTCCTAAAAATAAAACTAAAAATAAGTTAAATAGCGCCATAACAATAAACGCCTTTTAGTATCTAAAAAATTGTGAAATAACAGGCATAAGACAATGATATTAGCTTCCATTAAATTCCTTTCAATTCCGAAATTCATTAACGTCACAAGCTTTAATCGGCTTTTAATTATCCCATCGAAATACATAATACAGTTTGTATATAGCTTGTATGTCTCTTAACAGAGTTTTTTATGGAAAAATCTGGTTATTTTTTTTTTCTGAGAAAAATTCGAGTAAGTATTTCTGAGAAGGAGAAACGAAAGTACGAATTACCATGCACTCGCCTCTTTCAAAGTTTCAAACATCGCGATCGAGATGTCGCCGATGAGAGGAAAGTAAAAATAAATATCAAAAACAAAATAAATAAAAATATATGATAAATATAAAGGCATTTACTCACCAGTTGCCGCACCGGCACTACCGCCTGGCCAAATCCGCCAACTGTTCCATCGGCGCCAACTCCTAGGTGATTTCTGGCACCGATTAATCTCCTCCATTTGTTCACTCACACGATTCGGATATGAATACCCGGAGAAAGAAACACGTGATTAATTACGATCGCGCACAGCGCTTCTATCATGCAACGCAAAAGTCTGAGAGACGAATGCCAAGAAGACTCGTCACTTTTACTATCTTTTACGATGCAATATGTTTTACTCAATGTTTTATACCTTTTAGATGCTCCACTTTATCGTGTATAATCACTTATATGTTTTATTTCTAACGAGAGTAATATATAATATAAACGATTGTATTGATGTCGAAATCATTGACGGTAATGAAACGTACATATCTACACATATAAACGAGGATATATTCGAATATATCATATATTATATATATATATATCTAATTTTAAAATAATTATATATTCGAATTACTGGTGCAGTTTAACAAAATAATGCATTTTATATGGTTTCTTTTGGAATACAAGATTCTTGAAAATTTAAACAATTTTATAATACTCACATACAGAAATAAGTTTCAAAATGTAATTAAAATAAGCTATATAGAAAGTAAAAATACTCGTTTTTTATAGATGAAGCCAAGTTTAATTGAATCCAATCTAACTCACCGAACGTGCGGAGCGTGTACGATTAGAGGCTTAAACGAAGCGCGTTTATTTGTTTTCTGTAATAGCAATAGGAAAACTCGATTTGCTGTACAATCGACAACATATAGATATCGTGCACGCGGGACAAATAAATCATGCTAGAGGTGCGAGAGACATTCGACACAAGCCTATATATGTAAAGTATATAAACGTACAAGCGCAGTATTCGCGATATGCGAAAACGCGATTGAATCATAAACGTGTATAATTATTGCAGACAATCGCTTCACCCGACGCCGCGACGCGCAACTCGTCATAATCGTTGATGATTATTATTAACGCGTCATAATACATCATTCGTTTCTGATAATAAATAAAAAAACACAACAAATTCGCTTTAACTCCGAAGTTCGAACTATAAAATGGCGGACTCTCTTCTTCGCGCGCGCTTTGCGCGACTTGCGCGTCGTACTTGACGCAGTCGAGCCAATCGTGTACATCGAAAATCAAATAGCCAAAAGCCAACGACGTTTAATCACATTATTACTCGCACAAGGTAAATAATACGTTCTATTATTGTCATCGCATAATAAAAATATTCTCAAATGTATATTTTCTACAGCATATGCATAAATATTGTTAATCTCGCGAAAATTATTTTATCGCCTAACGATTATTCTATAATGCGTAAAGCCACCAAATCCTATACCTCGCGATACACTATACCTAGTCTTTTCAAAGTGTAATTGAAACAATCGTGAAAATTGCTTTGCACTCGATACGCTCGACAATGATTGATTGCAGAGACGATAAATTTGATCGCCCGCCGCATTACTCGACACTTTAGCGACTAATTCAACACACACGGGTCACTGTTGACGGATAAAAATTGCACGGAACGCGGAGCGACATCGCCGCGCGACGACAAACCAGACAAACCGACGTAATGTGACGCTACGCGATACAACGCAACGCGACGCACGGCGCCGTGACAGTCAAAGATGGCGGTTTCGCGCGACAGCATGCGCGCTGAACTTGACGTAGCGTTACAAAGCGCTCGATCTACATTCTCGAGCCTTGTAAATATCGAAAAAAAAAACTGAGCATGCTATTTAAGATGGCCTCGAACAAAGACCGATGACGAGCAGTTCTCTTCTTCGATAGAGAGTATTTTATAGATGGACGTGCAAGAATCTAGAAAGCGTCACAACACACGATTTGCAGTATGATAAATTGATTAACTGTTCTCCGAGACAAAACGCGAGAAAATCGTTTTGACATTGGGAAAAGAGATTAATCGGCACGCTAAGCTCTCTGAAAAGCACTCGGAATCTATCTTATCCATTCTGTCGAGCTGCCGAGTTCTTTTGTTTCCGCCGGCAACTAGGTCCATTTGTCGAAATTACGTCCATTCGACGAAGCACGAGAGAGAAAAGTAGGCTACCAACGACGGGTCTCATGAAATTTCATCCAAGTTTCCTATTTTATACGAGCCAACGGAGAAAGAAAGAGATTCTATCGCGTCAACTAATGCTCTCTCAACTTTAAATTTTCTAATAAAAAAGACAAGAAAGTTTTTATCGCGACACGTTCCAGATATACGCTAATAACATTTAATCTTTATGTGCTTATATCAATCATCAGGAACATACACCTTCTGATACAACGTTTTATAATTTATAGCGACCAAGATTTTGTCGTAAAATTCGATAAATATTTCCACAAGAACGTCTTATTATGATGCTAAAATTATGAAAGTTGCATTACGATGTCACGTTTGCTAAACGACCGTTATAATAATATACTGTTGAATAATATATTTCTTATCGAAAGCCGAAACGATTTTTTCTTTATCGATTTGTAATAGAATTTGATATTTTTTTCAACTTTGAAAATTTTATAGTTTTATAAGATAAGTAATAATCAAATTAAATAATTTTAATAAAATAAAATTGTGAGCAAAAATTAATTTTGTTCGTCATTTATTTTTGCTCATATAATAAATAAGATATTATGTCGATTAAGCGCATATATTTTGTTCATAATCTCTTATAATCACAAAACTTGTATTCTTTTAAGACTTAGACCTAGAAAATAAAAATCGGAGCGTAAAAATCTAGAAGAGTGTGACAGAAGTGTAAACGAAACTTCTAGCAAGCGCAAATTAGAACAGCAGCAAAAAAAGCGTTTTAAAAGATAAACGGTTCTCTTACATTTTCCTCCCTAACAGTTTCGTTTACACTTCTGTCATTCTCCCTTTATATCCGATCTTTACGCTCCAATCTTTATTTTCGTCACGGTTCAGCTATATGTATCCTCTTAAAGCTTATTCAAGTACTTAATTCCCTAATGGATTGAGTCCATTCCCGGAATTGCCGCTGGTTTATGCAGCAAGAATTTGAGAAAGGAAAAACGTACAATGATGGAAATTTTCTAAGTTTTTTTCCATTTAGCAGGTTCAGCAAAATTCAAATTATCTCTATTTTAAACGGTACCGCATAATTAAGGTTCTCTTCTGCGACGAGACGTACGTGAGAGAAATTAGTCTACGTTATTGAAACATGGCTCTATAACAATAATTCTCGCAAAAATATTTCACAAATACATGGCGGATCGAAAATCGTGCTTGAAAAGAAAAAGAATTTTTTTACATATACATATAATTTAAACATATATAATTTTTTACATAATATACAATAGTATAATCATTTCAAAGCGACATAAAAGAAATATTCATCGCCTAGCAAACTTTTAAAAAAATTACAAAATGAATTATCCTTTACTTTTGAATTATCACTCCTCGCATCAATAAACATTCAATCACTCTTTCATTAATTCTTCGGATATTATGTGTATACTTAGCATACATTTTTAACTGACGAGCAATGAATAATTTATACTACGGTGTATTTGTAGAATGTTGAATAATCTGAAGAACTATGGCGAAATCTTACGGAATGGAATAAAATAAATGGTGATTGTGAACTATAGGGGATCCAGCTCCGATGATCTTGACATGTGTGGTCAAAGTCATAACCCTGAATGAACTCCAATAAATTTTACCTCGTTATTCATAAAGTTATTAATAAAAAAGTTTAACAAGTAATGTCTTATTTCTATGATATACAATCAAAAACTACCCTATGATATACAATCAAAAACTACCCTTCCTTGTCTATAGGAGCGCTCGACTTTTCACGCGAAAGAAGTTCACCCCATCTTTCCCCTTGCCTAGGAGCACACGATTTTCCACTCAAAATGAGGGTCACCCATAGTGGAAGGGATAATATGGTGTGTGCAGTTGGACAGTGTCTCTGCCCTCTCTGTCTATGGACTGTTCATAAGGAGGAACGGCTACCAACTGTAAAACGCTAAACATGGGACGAAATTTATAGTCCGTTTTTATTTTAAAACTTAAGATGCTAATACAGCCCTCGTATTGACTTATGACATCTTAAGACTGTACTTAAGGCAGTCTTAAATGCAAAAATCGACTATGAATACCGGCCTGTTTTGCGTCGTGAAATTGGTACTGAATCTTACCTTGTTTAACATACTTTATGTTTCTCTTTCTATAGAAAGAGAACCTGTGAGATGCATTATAAAGTGTGTCAAACAAGGAAAGATTCAGTTTCATAACGCGAAACAAGCCGGTATTCATAGCCGATTCTTGCATTTAAGACAGTCTTAAGATGTCGTAAGTCAATTCGAGGACTGTATTAGCATCATAATACATTATTTAAGACGGTTTTAAAATAAGAACGAACTATGAATACCGCCCCATGTTTCACAGTTGGTAACCCTTGCGCCCTCTTGACGAACAAAAGTAGGCGTGGTTTTGCCGAACTCCACACACTATGTAATCCTTACACCATGGGTTCACCCCACCTCCCTCCCTACTTAGGAGCGATCGACTTTCCAAGCGAAGTAACTTCAATCCCATCTCCCACCCTGCCTCAAGGCGTATAACATTCCACACGAAGCGAGTTCCACCCAACTTCCCCCTTCCCCCTACCTAGAAGCGCATGACTTTCAACGCGAAACAAAATCCACCTGCACAAAAAGTCAATCGCCCCTTGGCAAGAAAGGAGATGAAGTGGAACTCGCTTCGCGTAGAAAGTCGGACGCTTCTAGACAGAGGGGGAGGGAAAGGGGAATGTATGCAGTATTTCTTAATAACGGATCTAGTAAAAATAAAATATTATTAATCTTAAACTTTTTTTGTTAATAATTAATCTTAAACTTTTTTGTTAATAACCTTTTAACGAATAACGAACGCCGGCTAAAATTTGTTAGAAGTTATTTAAAACATATGTCAAGGACGTCAAGGTCAAGGTCATCTGGATCCCCTATAATGTACAATTATCAAATAAATTTTCTAATTAATCTTGTTATTTATGGAATTTTATATTAATACACGCAATATTAAAAAATATAAAACTAAACGGTCATTATTGTGTTTAAAGAATTTGATATTTCGATCGTAATTTTAATTTTGTTAAGAGTACCAATAAAGTTACGTATTATTTACATTATATTACACAATCAAATTAATTATTAAAATATTAAACTATTAGTATCGCAAGAAGAATTGCACAGTTACAAAAATTCGATATTCTTCTGTATTCTTAATCCTATATTCTCAAATGCTCAAAAAATGTCAGTTACTTGTGTGATTGGCAACATAATCTAATATTACAGTGCAACACATATTCGATGTATATCACACAGCTTTATGAGAATATACACGGCTTAATTATAGTATATTGCCAGAAGTAACTCAATTTCGAAATACTTACGATTTATCTATAACAATCTAGTATTTAATTAATGTTGGAGTTAATTCACTCGCCTATGTAGTTATTAAGAAGAAAGATGACGACAAATCCAACGACTACCGACAGAAATTGTAAAATGCCCGCATATCTGCGTGAACTTTTGTGCCATCGCGTCCTTTCCCTCGGAAGAACTTCACTTACGGTGACGTATAGCAAAGTCCCACCTGCCAGACCTTGCAAAATTGGCAATACCACCTTGGACCAATCCGTATTCGCCTATGCGTGTTCAAAATGGACATTAAAATTATAGCGAATTCGGTTAGATATGCGCACTTGTATACATATTAAAGCCGTTGTTCACTGATTTAATCTATGTAAAAGTAAACTACACAAATATTTCTAGTTGTAAAATACGGAATTTACTTAAAAGCAATAAAGTGTATTGAGGATAGTTTAATCCATTTTTATATTTATATTAAACACATTTTTATGTCAATTTGTGTATCAACTGCTTTAATGTACACCAATGCACACTGACAATGAGTGCATCCACAATCGAATTCGCTATTAAATATATTCTTCCAAATTGATGTTATCCAATGATATTTAAATAAGAACTCGTCGAAAAATAAGTCTTTTCTCACCTGAAACGTTAACATGCCGATGCCGATTCCAATGACGGATCCAAAAGCGAATAGAAAAATCGCAAATATTAATTTAGGAACAGATTTACTAACTCCCGCTAATTCCAGCCCCAAACAGAAGCCGAGGACAAACTTGTGTGATGCTACCGCTCCGGTTAATAACAACACCTTAAAAAATATATTTTTTCGTAATATCGTATACATTATACAAAATTCTTTGGAAAATCTAACGATAAAATTGAGATTGTGACAAATGTCTCGTAATGCGTCTTACACGAGTGTTTGCTTCATAAATATGCATAATACAGAGAATATATTCCATCCTCCCGCTCTCTCCCTCTCTCTCCTCTCCCCCTCCCCCTCCCTCTTCTCTCTTTCATCAAATTTACATGTTTAAAAATTATGCAAATTCGATGTAAATTTAACATAGAAACAACGCTGTCGGAGCTACTCTGCTAGCTATATTATTATCTCATAAATCCAATTTATTTTTCTTCTCATTACTATTTATTACACTGAATAATAATTAATAGCATACCTCAGCAATTTTCGTCTGCAATCCTATTGCAAGTCCTTCCAGAACGGCATGTACAGTGAGAGCGAGAGCGAGACCGGCGAGACCAGTATTGGCATCGGTACATTGTTCGCCACGGTTTCCGTGACATGAAAATATATTTTCTTCGTTTGGTAGTCTTGAACGACAGTCACACGCGATGGATTGCGTCGCGCCGTAGCTAGTAAATGTCCGCGCGTTATTGGCACTATCACCAAGAGGATTTTGCCGGTAATTGAGCGGTAATTTCACGTCGCCTTCGGACATGTACACTTTACTGTCTTGCGAGGCGGCATTGTAACCAACACTATGATTTCGATAATTCAAACAACTGAAATTCAAGATAAATGTAAAGGTACCTTTACATGGCAGCGTCAAGCGTCGAGCGTCAGAGTATGAGCAGTAATATGTTTAATAATTTTACTTAAAATTGAATTTAATGTACGAGATACACTAATAGTGGAATCTTGTAGTTTACACTGTATAATGTAAATAAATATAAATTTTCAGCATTATATATTAAAATAGTAGTGTATATTAGAACATAACATAATTTACCATTTTGCGCTAAGAAGCTGTGCAGAAGATTATTGCACAGGAATCTGAAGATTCAAACTTCTGCGCAATAATCTTCTGCACGGATGCTCGACGCTTGCATATAATGGTATGTACCTTAATTCAATCAAAGGGAAACAGAATCGAGATCACACAAAGGTACAGCTGGTCACACAAAGGTTGCAACACTTTTTCTTCGCATGTACAGCCGGTCGTAGAAAGGTTGCAATACTCTTTTTCGATGGGTTTCGGAACGCAGCTTGTTCTCCGAGTAATTAATAAAATGGTTCTTACTCATGGATCTATAAATAAGAACCAATCGCTCGGTGAGCAAGCTGTACTCCGAAACCCATAAAAAGAGTATTGCAACCTTTCTATGACCGGCTGTACATGCGTGGAAAATACGAGAAAAGTGCTGAGAGTCGGCGACGTTCAAACGTTTAATTCGTAATGCTGATTCTACAATAGCCCATATTCGTAATCAAATCTCAAGGCAGCACTTAAGATCGTCTTGGTCAAGACTGTCTTATTCAATCAAGATCGTCTTGAAATCGTAACAATTCATAGTCACGAAATAAGACGATCAGTATTAGCCATGGCTAACGAAATTAGCCATCAGTAACTAAGAAAATAATGCTTATTTTGAACAAGATATATTTATGAATCATGTCAAAACCGTTCAAGACGTTTTGAAATAAGATCGTCTTCGATAAAGTTTTAACTTGAGATTTTACTCAAGTACCGTCTTATTTTTCGACTATGAATCTAGAGGACATTGTAAGACCATACTTAAAAATATAAGTACTGACTATGAATATCGGATTATTTACACCGTACATTTAGACCGCGGTCTATACAATAAGTGTCTTTATTTATTCTGTAAGTTGAACAAAGACATCTATCGTTTAGAGTCGCGGACTAAGCGCACGTAAACGTAGTCATAGCCCAGTGACAAATAATAATGGATTCAACGTCGAAATCATCAAATCGACGTCGATTCGACATCGATTTCATTGACATTTCTCACTTCTGGGAGACCGGTATTCATAATCGGTTCTTATCATCGACATAGAATGAGAGGCAGATAAATGAATGAACGTTCTTTCTGTTTACTAAAGCCTGATTGGTTGCTGTTGATCCATCAACCAATCAGGCTTAACAGAGAAAACAGAGAAAGAATATTCATCCATTTATCTGCCTCTCACTTTACTCATGTTTCTACCCCCACCACTGCCATCGATGATCCATTCTATACGTTGATGATTCTTATTTTAAAACCATCTTAAGTAATGTGGCCCTCTGGTTGATAACATCTTAAGGGCCGATCTCACCAACTTTGATTAACTTAATCGATTGATTGTTACATTGGAACTAATCAATTGCATTTGCTGTTTAGCAGAGTTGACCAATCACGGTTAACACTTAATCGATCGATTAGGTTAATTGGAGTCAGTGAGACCGGCCCTAAGACGATCTTAAATATAAGAATCGACTATGAATACCGGTCATTGTAGAATCAGCTTAATGTCCACATCCTGCCATCGATATTGGAAATGTCACGGCAATGAGAACGTTACATACGTTGTTACATAGTTACGAAAACAAGCCAAGTAAAGTGCATTTTAATCATTTCGAGTTGCATCTACGGGAATTATGTATGATATACACGATAGATATTTTATGCACGCAATTTCCAAAGTAATTAAAAAAAAATTAAAGAATATGTAAATATTTAAAGAGTATTGAAGTAAAAAAAATATTGGAGAAACTTTCATGTAACTGACTTAAATATGACTTAAATATAACTTGCATCGGTCATGAATTCGAGTGTATTCGATCTCGACGCTTATTGCGGATAGAAAGATATTCGAGTGTCAATCTTAAGAATAGGCAACATCGCAAATCGATATCTATATCCCAGACAGCACACAATATTTACAAAATATTTACAAAATATTTAGAAATATTTATAAGATTTATTGTAAATATTTTGTAAATATTTTTGTGGTTTTAGAATTCACACAGATCATAAATATTTATTATAAATATTATGAAATACTTATTAGAATAGTTATAGTAAATGCTATAAAAATACTTAATGAGACATTATAATCTAAATAAAAAATATTTATTAGAAATATTTATTTATATTTATCATAAATATTGCATAAAACATTTAGTCTATATTTTAATAATATTTCGAATAAAGCTTTATATAAAATATGTATAAAATAATCTATATGTATAAAAATCTATATAACATTTCAAAAAATAAATATTAATAAATATTCTGTGCTGTCTGGGATCTAGCTATGGCATGAGTGATCATTCTTCGTTGGCATTATTGCGGTGTAAATTCGCTCCGTTCATCATGTTCATTTTTCATCTTGATAGAAGATATTTTTAAAGATCAAGGATAGCTCATTCGAGTATCACTGGACGACCGTTTTGTACGAAGCATTTCGCTGCTGTTTGTGAACTTTAGAATTTATTTTGACAAGCTCTTTCAGCCAAATAAAGCCAAGTAGTTAAAAATAATGTATCGTTTATCACCATTATATGGTCTTTTATATCTACCACAGAGTTCATTAATTTATCTCGAAGATCTTTCGTGCGATTTTTACCAACGACGAAAAAATTTCAAAACTACAAAGGGAAATTTTTCATTTTAACTGATTGAATTATTCAAACGAGATTTTATCTAAAGTAATAATAAATTTAATAACATTTTTAAAAAGTCGAAAAATATTCGATAAAATTATTATCTTCGATTACAATCGTATTAAATGATTCCAATTTAAATCAACTTACATACGTATCACAGTGTTATTTTTTTTTATTCCCGCATCAATTTTACATTTTAAGCTACCTATACATCGAGTTATCGATATTGATTGCTTATTACAAAAAGTTTTCTTAAAAATAAGAAACCCAAGATTAACGCAAGCGTGCTATAATTTTTATATTTTTACAATAATCTTGAAAATTTCGTTAATCATGAAAAAGCATTGTCTCGTCGTTTATCGATGATAATAGACGATAAACTCACAGGACGATTGACGCTACATGTATCACATGTAAGTGTTCGGAAATAAATCATGCTATTAATTTTTTAAAAATAGGATTATTACTCTAGGAGCATGATACATAAATAGAATTTATATATATGTATGTATATATATTATATATATATATATAAAATATATATACACACACAAAGTACATATAATCACAACATATGTAGGATCATAATGTTTAGTAGAAAGAATAAGAGTTGATTGCAGAATAGCTTTGAAGTGTAAGCATTCGTCACTTTAGGACCTTTGCATCGTAAATTTTCCATCGATCGTTTTACAATCACGTCTCTTATACGCTCATGAAATGTGAACGTATTCAAAGAAGCTAAATGATGATACGAAGCACGTACCTACCCTCGCTCATGCGCGATCCCAGAGTCCATGAATCTGGAAGGACGAGTATCCGTCTCGAGCTCATGATTTCTGTCTCGACAAAAATAATGCACGCATTCTTCGACCAAATACAGCACGAGGAAGCCACAGGAGAACACCAGCTCGGAATAATCCGATAGACCTTGACGTACTTCTGGTAGCACGTGAAGCATCGCGGTGGCTAGGAGAACACCAGCGCCGAAGCACAAGGTACAAGAAAGCAGCAGTTTCTGTTGGAGCTGGTGAGTACGCGAAATGAAACAAGCGGGCACAATGCCGACGACGAAGCTGCCGGCACCAATCAGTACCATCGATGCCAATTTCGCTTGCACGGCGTTACTGAACATCGTCTCGTTTTCTATTAGATATCTCGCTGTGTTACGATTTTCGACGTTTCAAACGTACGCGATCTCGATCCCTGTATCCTCGTTCGCAATAGTAACTTAAGACTAGCGTATCTCATCTGACACTACCAGATACCAAATTCGCGGAAATTCCACCTCGGTCTCAATCCTCACACGACAAACAAGATGTTTTTTAGGAATACTTTGAAGACGTTGCATGTGCGTCGTAACAGCACGATGGACTCGTGATGTCTTAAGACTCTAATCTGACGGCAATGATAACGCTGATAGAGACCGACACTTGGCATCTGCTATCCATCCACCGACGTAGATATTGGAGGAAGTCTACTATAACTTTATCATTAGTTTCGCGACTAACGGTACATGTTAGGCCGGAATCAGACTACGCATTGAAGAATGAGATTGAAGATTGAAAGATTAAAGTTTGACC
Organism: Trachymyrmex cornetzi; assembly: GCF_001594075.2. Taxonomy (NCBI): domain Eukaryota; kingdom Metazoa; phylum Arthropoda; class Insecta; order Hymenoptera; family Formicidae; genus Trachymyrmex; species Trachymyrmex cornetzi. The sequence goes on from NW_017296201.1 coordinate 6,925,043, forward strand.
AATCAGAACAAAAGGAACCAAAATTTCTTTGTCCTCATTGCTGAAGTTTCAATCTTTAATCTCAATCTTCAATGCATAGTCTGATTCCGGCCTTATATACCTCTAGTTCTGATCTTAGCTTATCGAACGCAAGCGTTCGCTGATGAGAGAGTAAATTTCGTTCCCAAGGGATAAATTTTGAAGGATTTAAAGAAAGACACGCACACACATGCAGAAATGTCCTCTCGAAATGTTAAATATTGTAAAATCTTGATAATCTAAATCTGCTAGCTATTAGATGAGTCTGTTCTTCACGCGATGACTACATTTGCACTCGTTCCATTCTTCAGAAGAATAGTTATGATTCATAACATAGATGTTATAACTTCAACGTAAATCGAGCCGTGTAAATGTAGTCACTAACAATTGACACGACGAAGGCGGTGTCATTAAATTAAGCTAAAAAGAAAAATTAGCGATAACATTCACGCGTCCGAGCCATAAGTGATACTATCGAAAAAATTTTATGAGAAAGCTAACGAAGTCGCTACCGTCTTTGAAAATGTCATTTCAATCAATTTGCGTATAATTGTGATAAGTAGAAAAAAAGTAAACATACATTGCGCGCAACAAAGTTAAGTCGCCAAATTGCCTTGCAATTTGTCTTGCACGCAAAGAAAAAATTTTTTTCATTAAATCTATCCACAGAATTTATCTTATATTTATGTATATTATTTATAATATACATTCTGAAAAAAAGACTCACATACGTACACCTCACTTCAATGTTTAAAGTTCTATACAATACACATACGATTACATACCGTTTAAAAAATAAAATTTTGGTAAATGTTCACCTTTACACAGCCCGCTCCAAACGACCTCCGAGTGACCTTGACCCTCAAGGAGATCAAGGTCACTGATCTTTTCCGTCGCTCGTTGCTCATTGAAAAGTTATAAGCAAAACAATTTTTATGAATAGGACACTTTAAAAACAAAAAAAAACTACCTTAAAATATATTTCCTGCTTTAAAAATAAAGATTTTCTCACAGAAAATTATCTTAAGACGATGCTAAAGCCCCCCTGTTTTACCACATTCCTATTCGGTGGGATTTCTCCGTATTGGATGTACGGATTGCAAAAGTATTATTACTTAAATTATAGTACGCACACAGAGGATGTTTGCTACACTGGATTTTATGAGAAAATCGAAAAAAAATTATAAAATTTACTTATTTTTGGCTCGCACAGCTGTCACCTCGGATATATATTTGCTTGATATAAGAGTTTTAGAGTCCATATCTTGAAAATAAGCGGGCAGCAAACATCACATTATTGAAACGAACGATACCGAATTTGTAGAACTAAGATTGAAAGTCTAGAAAAGATATATTCCCACCGAATAGGAAATACGTGTATACAGATGCTTTGCGAAGACTGGGACTGTCAACAGAGTCGAAATCCGCGTAGCAGTAGTTGCGCGGTCTTGCGATAGATGGTGCTGGCATATGTTAGATAAGAACAGACGTATGCGTTTGAGTAAGACAGAATAATATATATTATATAATATAATGTAAAAACTAAATCAAAGATGTCACCACTATTATCGAATTTGGAATTAAAAGAATCTGTACTATCGACCTTGATTGAGTTGGGTAATCGGTTTAGCATCCCCTTAAAGCAGAGAATTTTTGTTTTTAAAGAAGGAAATCTATTTTAATGAAACAGGAAATTCTTATTTCCTTATAATTTTTATTTTTTGCTTTATTTCATATAAGATCTTTTTTCACATAACAGATATAAGCTGTATTCATGTATATACACCTTACGGCCTTTTTCATAAGCATCATATATATATATATATATATATATATATATATATGTAATCAATTTTGATCATGTGATCTATTTTGACGCTGAAAATGAGCATTGAGCGTTAAGGCCACAGCACAGACTTTTGCATAACGCATAACGCATAGGTCTGGATCTACAATAGGGTTTTAAGCCTTAAGCCGTAAGAAATTGACCAATTACAGTCAAATCCGAGGAGAATAAGCGACTGTGGTTCGCCCATTTCTTACGACTTAAGGCTTAAAACCCTATTGTAGATCCGGACTAGTACATAAGCGAATCAACTAATCAAAATCTTTCTTTTCCCCCATTCCGTAAAAAATAAGAATTTTGATTGGTTGATTTCCTCTATGCATTATGCATTATGCGTTATGCAAGAGTCTGTGCTGCAGCCTTCAGCATGAAAAGGCATCTTCGATATTTCTTGACGCTAGAAAACGTCGCATGAAAAGACACCTTAGGGTGCGTTCCGTTTCTCGCATGATGCGCATAATGCGTCGTTTATCCTTGTTGCTCACCAAACGTTAAACAAGGACAATGGATGCATCATGCACATCATGCGCGATACGGAACGCACCATTAAATTACTCAATTCATAAGATCGACTACCGCCTTTTTTTACCAGTTTCTTTCGTTTTGAGTGAAAACGCGTTGGATGAGTACATTTTTATTAAGATTCTAGGGGGTGGAGGAAATGATTATCCATATTTAAATATAAAATAATTACTCAAAAGAGTATATAACAACAAGGTTATAGATTCGATGTGTAAATGAAAAGTGAGGTTATGGCGCAATATACGAATTAAAATATGATACAGAATGTTTTCGAGGAATGAAAAAAAGAGTTTACCCAATGATGAAAGTAAGCGTGAGGATGATAGGTATTACCGGAAAAAGCATCACGACGATCGTAAGAATGAAAAACGCATCTTCTCAAAATCCGCTGTGCGAAGCGACCGGGAAGCACACAAGATTTTCGATGAAGCAAGAAATTCTCTATCACGAAACTCGTCCTCGGAAAGTCGTCACGAAGATAGCAACGAGGACTCGTATTTCAGTAAATATAAACACGAATTGAATAAAATTTTCACGGCAAATCCGAATCTCATCCATGACATTGTGGATTTTTGGAAATTCGTCGAGAAATACGAGTCTGTTAAGAAGCAATTAAGCAATAATGATGAATCTGAGATTAATTCTGCTCTAAATTCCGTCGGGCTGCCAGAAAAGTATCACAAATCTCACTGTCTAAACTTTAAGCTTAATTTGTCCTATGGAGAATTGTTTGCCAGAGTCCCAGAAACAAAACCATTGATCAAATTACGACTGCTCAAGTTCAGGGATGTGATACTCTTATACTTGGACTTTAAACAAAAGGAGAAATTTGCCAAATTAAAAAAACTCCGAGACACCCAAGCTAACTTACCTGTCGCACGATACAAAGAAAAAATTGTCGAAATGGTAAAAACAGAGAAGGTAATCATCATAGCAGGAGACACTGGTTGTGGGAAGTCTACTCAGATCCCTCGATACTTGTATGAAGCTGGTTTCCAAAAGATTGGTAATGTTCTTTATCTCATTGTCATTCTAAATATTTTATATCGTTTTATTATTAATATATATGTATATTGTAAAATGTCTAATTTTTCTTTAACTCATTTGTAATACTTGTATAGCATGCACACAACCCCGAAGAATAGCATGCATCTCCTTAGCAAAGCGAGTTGCTTTTGAAACATTGAGCAATAATCTTAGTACAGTTGGATATCAGATACGTTTTGAGAAACAAAGGAATCAAGAGACAAACATTATATTTATAACAGAGGGTTTATTGTTGCGTCAGGTAAATATCTAAATATCTCTACAAACTAGTAAGTAAAGGTAGACTCAACAAATTTTATAGAATACAAATTATTATTTCATTTAGGTGTCAAGCGAGTCGACTTCACTTGCATATGATGTGATAGTTTTGGACGAGGTGCATGAACGTCATCTACACGGAGATTTTTTACTCGGCATAATGAAATGTATCATTTATCAAAAATCCGATTTAAAATTAGTTTTAATGTCTGCCACTATCAATGTAGAACTTTTTAGTAATTATTTTGCAAAGGAAAATGTTAAAATAATAGAAGTAAGTAAGTGCGTATGTGCTTGTGTGTGTGTGTACGTCTAATTTCAGAATTTTTTAATAATTTCAAAAGCTTATATATAATGACATAAATGGCATAAATGCAATTTTAAATACTTCAGTATAAATTAAATATGTCAAGTATCCTACTAAGACTTTTTATATATTTTCTTCAAAGGTTCCTGGAAGATTATATCCCATTCAATTGTTATATCGTCCTGTAACTGTGCAAGACCTCAGATACAAAAATGATCGATTTAATCCCAGCCCATACGTGCAAATTATGCAAATAATTGATCAAAAATATCCAGGTAGGGAAGCTTATATTTTATGTTATAATAATATCTAATAATAATAATAACAGTAACATAAAATGAAAAAGTTATAATAAGGAATAAAAGTAAGATTATTTCCTATTCACTAAATTTTATTTAAAATTATCTCAAATTATACAAATATAAATTAAAATAATCACAGCGATAGAAATATTTCAGTTGATGAGAAAGGTGATTTATTAATGTTCTTGAGCGGAATAAGTGAAATTACTGCAGTCGTAGATGCTGCCAAGGAATATAGTACAAAAAAAAATAACTGGATAGTTTTACCACTTCACAGTACTCTCTCTATCATTGAACAAGACAAGGTATACTTCTTCTGCGATACTATTTTGACAAATCACTTTCATATATATTACAAAAGAATATCAAAAAGTTCTTTTTTCTTTTCATCCCTAGGTATTTGATTATGCACCTGACGGTGTTAGGAAGTGCATTGTCGCAACTAATATTGCGGAAACTTCTATTACCATTGATGGAATCAGATTTGTCGCAGATAGTGGAAAAGTAAAGGAAATGAGTTATGATCCATCGTGTAAAATGCAAAGACTAAAAGAATTTTGGATAAGCAAGGCTAGTGCGGAACAAAGAAAAGGAAGAGCAGGCAGGACTGGACCTGGAGTTTGTTATAGGTATAATATAATTCCAAGTGAATCTGTATGAACTTCCTATTTTACATGAAAAAGTGTTCAGAGATAAATAATATTGTTTCATCCACTTTCACAGAATTTATTCGGAGGAAGAGTACAAGATGTTGGAAAAATATTCAACGCCAGAATTACAACGTGTACCTTTAGATTCTTCATTGTTGCAAATGATAGCGATGGGACTTCCTGATGCGCGAAAGTTTCCGTTTATAGAACCACCACCAACGAATAGTATAGAGAATGCTATACTATCCTTAAAAGATCACGTTAGTATCTCAGTCGGTTTTGTTTTCCTCGCAAAATACTAGATATAAAGTTTAATTTTTTCCTTACTAGGATGCACTTATGGATAATGAAAAGATCACATGTATCGGTAAAACCTTAGCACGACTACCCGTTGATATTACAATAGGGAAGATGTTAATAATGGGATCTATTTTTCATCAAGTGGAACCCGTGTTGTCACTGGCCGCTGCTCTAAGTATACAAACACCGTTCACTAATAGGGCTTACAGGGATACCGAATGTGAAGTAATTAATGCTTACGAATGAAACGACTGCGCTTATTGCTAATTACGTAATTAAACAATTTCAATAATATTGCAGACATCTAGAAAGAAGTTGGAATCGGATCATGGTGATCCAATAACATTATTGAATGCATTTAAAGAATGGCTAGAAGTGAAACAAGAAAATTCTCAAGAATACAGAAGCAGTAGTAATAATAGTAGAAAATGGTGCAAAAGAAGAGGTTTGGAAGAACAACGATTCTACGAAATGACAAAATTAAGGGCTCAATTTAAAGACTTACTTCAAGTTAGTTTATACCTTTCATACATTTCTTACATAGATATCTAATATCGTTACACATATCTAATACTACTTGTTGCTTGTGCATGTATATAACATCATGCAGGATTGCAATTTACTCAAAAGTCTCCCAGAACCAAATTCTTCTATGACGAGCGCAGAACGTGCCATAAGACATGGAGAATTGAAACTTTTGAAATCTCTCAAAAGAACTTACAAACAAAGTGAACCTAAAAAACGTAAACAGTTAAAAATAGAAACATTCGATATACGATTGGAGGATAATGATGAAGATAATGGAGAACTTGACATAAAAGATATAGAATTTCGAATGAGAAATGACTCGAGTCAGGTGCAGAATCTTTTAACAGCGTCTACTGCATGTACCTATAAAGATCTGACAATGTTAAAATTGATATTATGTAGTGGTTTATATCCACAATTTGCTTGTGCTGACGAGTTTAATTATTGCAAGGTAAAAATTATATATCGTATGTAGGATGATTCTCTTAAATACATATTAATACTTTAGATTATATAATATGGAGAAACTCAAAACTAGAGAAGGATATTATGAATATAGATGATTTTGTGCTTTCTGAATTAGATAATAAATTTTTTTTTTTTAATTTAAAATATTTATAATTATGAATCATTCTGTATATATTTAAAATGATATATTTATATAATAAATATGTCTTCAAACTATTATGCAGTCTACAAGTGAGCAATTGTTTCACACTAAAGCGAAACCATATGTTGCTTTGCATCCAATGAGCTTTTTTGGAAATCATCCACAAGTTTTGCAAATCGAAGAAACGGATGTAATGTCAATGCCAATGTTTAAGAGCAAAACTCCCGTTAGTTGTAAACATCAGATATTGGCATATCTGTAAGTTTTTGTTTTGTGTGTGTGTGTGCGCGCGCGTGCATATCAAATGTAAGTAAATTTAAACATTTCATTTAATATGCTAACAGGTCTCTCTTGGAAACTACAAAACCATATCTAGTAAATACTTTAAGAATGCCTGGCGCACAAACGTTGTTATTATTTGCACACGAAATAGACACAAATAGTACATTCTCTATGTAAGTATGTTATCTTTGTAAATTTTAATTTCTTAGTTCATAGTTTCTAAGTTTTTATTAAGATAGTAACAGTTTAATGATAAGATAAAACTGTTTTTACATTTTATAGAATAGTATGCGATTCGTGGCTTATGTTAGAATTTCCTGCGCCTGATAGTGGCCAAATTTTGTTGATGAAAGCTGTCAAATTAAGAAATAAGTGGGATTTTTTATTAAACCAGCAATTGCAAGGTAATAAATGCATTTGCAAATAAGTTGTGTGTGTACATATTTCTAGAATGTTAAATATGTAGCAAAATTAATATGTCTTATATTAGGACCCAATGATGTTAATGATGAAAGAAAAGATTTTAGTAAAGTTGAGCAATGTCTTACGCAAGAATTGATTGAATATATGCATACTACGATACCATATACCATAAAACGACTGTTACCTGCTGATCTAAAAATGATATATGTTGGTAATGGTTGTAATGATACGAGTATAGAGCCTAATCCTTTCCAACCCGATTTTAAAAGTATACCAAATGTAATTAAAGGTGGAGTTTTTGTAACAAATAGTATTACATATAATTGGTGAGTACAAAAAAATCATATAATATTATTATTTGCTAAGCTGCTATTACTGTATAAAATGTAAAATTAATTATTAATCAATACAATACATTGTTTTCATTAATGAAATTTCAATTGTTACATTACAGTATAAAAGAAACCAATTGGAGTGAACAATTAATTGCAGAAATGCAAGAAACCGAATGGCATTGTGAAAATTGTAATCTCCAAACAATCCTGTCGAGTATCGAAAAACTTCAACATCAGAACTCTTGTAAAATTGCAGATATGATTACTGTTGATGCAAAAAATGAAAATAGTACACGTAAAGCTAATAGTCAAGCATACGAATGTCCTGATTGTTTGCAAACGTTATATCTTACACCTATCGAAATATTAAAGCATAAAAAATTGCATATTAAAGCAAGTTAAAATATCTATGGGATATATGGTTACCGATTGTACATAAATGGAATATATGGTTTATTAGAAGTAATGTTTCACATATAACGGATTCTTCTTTTATTTACAATTAGAGATATACATATAAGTATTTTATATGCGCCTATATTGATAGAGTTCTATATATACATGTTATTTACAATGTAGTCAAATGTTTATACGTATGTATTTCAAAATTCATAAAAATAGTTGTATTCTTTTAAATATTTATATAGAATAAATATTTTAGTACTCTTTGCAAACAGTTTTCGATTATAAAGATGTATTCTTTGCATATACATATATATTTGAAAAGTTTAGCAACGTTCTTGCAACAGAAACAACAAACGAAGAGACAGAAAGGAAGCACACATTCCATATAAAATATATATCAAGTCCATGGCAAGAAATTTGAAAACATAAAACAACCGACGATCGTATATCCTATAAAGTAAAATAATATAAATTTATCTTGCAATGTATATCGTTTTTGATATAAAAAAAATACTTTCCATTTAGAGCACATATTTTCGTCACTTTCATACTGTAAATCGATATGATTGGTACATTTGTGAGACATGGTTAATGCACAATACCAATATATCAAGGGAGTTGCAGAGGCTAATAAACGTGTACTAATTTGGATATGTACAAAGAATAAGCAAAACATGGTTAAAAATAATCCATGTATTACAAAAAAAAACATACTTGATGGATATTTTTTTACTTTAATATTTTCGCTTTTTGCCTTGCTATCAAAAAAGCCTAACAAGTATAATTCATCTCTATATTCACTAGCAAATTCTTTTATACATTGCAAAGTAATGTACAATATCGGAAGAGCTAAAACAAAATTTGGTATTTGTTTGAATTGATAATATCTTAAGAATCCGACATTCCAATATGTTTTTTGCACATACGAATATGCTAAAGGCACACTAGCATTACACCATATTGAATTTGTTTTACCTGCTAGAATCAGATTATTTTCTACAGCATATTGTAAAATGTGAACTGGCAATAACGATTTATCGAATGTAGAAATACAGAATTTCATATAATTGTATAATTGTAAAAGGACAAATGGAAATAGCGATTTAATTATTATGCTTAATATAATAAAATAGTTATTTAATTTCATTAATTTTAAAATGTGCCATAAGATTGACAGTACATTATGTTTTCGTCCATATGTTTCTATTCTTTCTGAATTACACAAATTTTTAAGCCTGAAATATATAGGGAAACCAATGTTGATGATACCATTTGATCTCACTAAAGTTGATAAAGCCAATGGAAAATAGATGTTAGACATACACTTGATACTTCCGAGCATAATATAAAATGTTAAATACGCAAACATAGATTCTGAATATAATGCCGAGAAAAATATGCTAGCCGGATTTATACAATAAAGTATGGCCGCTTTGTAAGCAGTTATAGTATTTTGAAATACACTCTCAGTGAGATCATAAAATATAATAGCAGACTTTACGAAACACACGAAATTAATTAAAATCGCAGCAACGATCATCGTACTTTGCATGTTGAATAAAGGAAATACTGTTGTCAAGATAACAGCGATTATATGAATCATAGTTGGATACAACGGATAAAAAGCGAGAGTATTCTCATATGTGTACCCATATCTTGCAATATGTAAAAAATATTCTCCATCCCAACGTGTAAGACCATTGAATAAAAAATTAATTATTTGATCGCAGAGAGAAATTTTCTCCGCAGAATCTAAAGGTCTTTTAAATGCATCTGCTTGATGATCGGGGATTAATACATTGAAAATTACTTGTAATGTTAATATTACGATTCTAGTAGTTATCGCGAACCAAAGAACTTTCTTTCTCGGCGCGTACATTTTGCGCTACTTTTATGCTCAATTTCTATAACGTTAAACGTAGTAGTAGAATTACATCTAATCATAATCGTAATGAATTATTAAATAAACTCGTAATATAATCTTGCTCAAGGTCTAATTATATCTACCAATGATTCAGATTTTTTGTTTCCTATGTATATATTTTTATCATATGAAGAGGAAGTAGTCGAATCAAGCCGCTAACGAAATCACAGTAAAAATTGCTGCAGCTCTAAATAAGTGAGTACTAGAGGATAATGCTGGAAAAGAAAATTCTTACGTGACATATACATACTTACTACATTTATTTTTTATATATGTTGCACTAACAACATGTATCTTACTTTAAATTTATTCATTATCGTAATTAATTTTTCATTAATTACTGTACAAAATACTACAACACAATTTCCACCTATATCCGCGCCGAACCCGAATAAATGTACGTATATACATACATAAAAATATCTCGTATTATAATTTACATGGATATATATATAAATCTTGTAATTTCTTTTTAAATCATCTCTTATATGCGTTTTGCTCTTTCGTTTTACAGTTTCTACATATTGAATTGACATTATGATATGTTTCTCTCTATATCCTAGATTTCAAGAAGTCGAGCAAGAAATTGAAAAAAAGAAATTGACAAAACTTTCGACAAGGACTTTACAGATTGATTATTTACTGGGTGTTGGAGTGGACATAATAGTAATCAACCGAATAAATGCTCACCGTATCATTGCAATTGAATATCCTGGTTACGATGGATGGTACAATAACGTTGGTAAACCAGAACTACGGGTAGTCGAAACTCCGTTATTGAAAAGACTGACAACAGCTTACGAAGATGAAGTGTATAAGCCTTCAGGTTCTAAAAGACCAGAACCATTAGAGATAAGTGAGAAGCTACTGAGTGGAAAAATTAGATCTAAATCAAGAACAGAGAGAAACGCTCTACTTGTATTTTGCGATATACGCGAATACGATTTATCTTATATATAACTATATTAAATATTTAAAATTACATTACTATCATTGATAAATTTACACCTCGAATTTATCAATATATGATAAATTATATCATGTATAAATTTAAACTGTCTGTGTGTATATATACATTTTATTTCATATATACATATATATATATATATATATATGTGTGTGTGTGTATATACATATATATATGTGTATCTGAAAATCTTTCTTTATAATTTTATATTTTATAGATGAATATATTCCGTTTAATATATTCCGCCAAATTTATAAATTTACAGACAAAAATAATGTAAATTATACACGCGCACATGCATATTTATCATCTATCAGATTAAATGCGTGTTTCATACACATTTTTTAGGTGTTAACATTCGATCATTATGGCCATTTCCTATTTCCTATTTGTTGAGTTTTTTAGATGTATTTAGAGTTTCATGAACTAAATGATAAAACTAGTTAGGACTAGGACAGTATTATTATATAAAACTTAAACGAATACAATGGAAAAATGTATCCTCAACAAGTCAACAGATGGTGGAGGAAATTTTAGATGCTCAAAGACCAGCATGCCCACCCGAATATATTAACATAAAAATTCATCACGGGTCATTCGCCGAATAATCCTCGTCAACAGGTATGACAATGTTACGGTCCTCGAAACATAACAACCCCGTTAACAAGCGACATAGTTTTTCAACATTGCTCAAGTCTAAACTTCGATATATTCGAATATATCGTAGCTGAACAAGATTATTTAGACGGTGGATTGATTTATGGTACATTCAAAGTGGCCCGACATTTTAAGAACGACTATCAGTGGAATATTGCAGGAGGACGGGCAACTCGCATCGTCAGATTTTTCTCTGTATTCCGATTATAATACCGATTATAATACCGTTAGATTACCGATGGCCAATCCACCGCCACCTATTCATCATCATCAATATGTTTCACGGCATTACACCGAGCGTCATCAGATATTTCAGTAAGTGAGAAACTTTATTGTCCATAAACCGATAAACTATATCAGAATTTTGTGCCACAGATACGTTTAGCATAGTCAGCTATATGATGATCCTTCGGGATACATTCGTATTCGATCTTCTCTGAATAAGGCATTGGAACGTCAATGCCGGCGCATCGAACCGCAGGTGCGTCCAGCTGAAAGAAGACTGGATTTTCCATCACTGTTGCAACGATCTCGGCTCCTACTCCGCATCTAGGCCAGCCCAGTTCAACGGTCATTAACCTGTGGGTTTTGCTGATTGACTTGAATACCATATCCCAATCCAAAGGTCTCAGCGATCGTAGATTGATAACTTCCGCCTCGATTCCTTGTCCTGCCAACAACTCGGCCGCTTGAAGCGTATACACGTACGCCTGGCCATGTGTCACTAGAGTGATGTGCTTTCCAGGTTTCTCCACCTTAGCCTTGCCGATAGGTATCTGGTAGTCCTTGTCCATAGCTTGATCAGACACAGGAAACTCAATGTTGTAGAGCAGTTCACTCTCCAACATGATTACGGGATCGGGATCTCGTACGGCCGCCTTCAAGCAGCCCCTGTAATCTTCGCAGGTCGATGGCGACACGACTTTCAAGCCAGGCGCACTCATAAACCATGCGGCAAAACATTGAGAGTGCTGTGCAGCCAAACCTTTGGCATTACCATTCGGCCCTCGGAATAGAATAGGAACGGGAAATCTTCCAGCGGACATGTAGAAATTCTTTGCAGCGCCATTGATGATACGATCAATGGCTTGCATGGAGAAATTAAAAGTCATAAATTCGCATATGGGTCTTAGACCTAGTAGCGCTGCACCAATAGCAATACCGCAGAATCCAGCTTCCGTAATTGGTGTATCGATTAGTCTCTTGTCACCGTATTTCTTCCAGAGACCACGCGTTATTTTATAAGCGCCATCAAATTCCGCGACCTCCTCTCCTAATATGAATACTCTCTCGTCCCGAGCTAACTCCTCGTCAAGGGCCATATTTAACGCTTCGCGCACTGTCATCTTTGTGACCGATCTATGGGGCGTTTTGCCTGTGGGAATCTTCACCCGCAGTATCTTTTTACTCCTCAATAGTCGAGCAAGATACATTTTAAATTAAATACTGTAATCAATCTTAATTAAATTTCGAGCAAACTTCTGATCGTTATCGCCTGATTTGATTTCAATGCAATTCAAACATGTGTGTTTCAGAATTAGGAAATCCTTGAGGAAACGAAAAACTGTTCCTGCTGACTTTCGGTATAATATAGTTTAGATGGCACAATTTCATAGCATCTCATGTTAAACGTCACAATTCAAATTGGTCGAATGACGAAATTTTTATTGAAGCCTGTAAATAAATGATAACGACTCAGCAACACATTGTCGACGAATGGTTGCCTTCATGGTCGGAAAACAGGCCTGTGTACGACAACATTTCTGTGTACGAAGGTAGAAAGTATCAATTTTCTAATTTTACGTACACAATAGATAACAATTTATTAGCTTACTTGTAATTTATATGTAATTCAAATGACAATTTGTTTAAAGGTTACAATTCTAATATCGATCTGCAGATAGAGCAATTTTTCCAATCGGCCGCTTTTGACTTTGAGCACACAACACAATACCTTGGTAAACAATACTTTTTATTTCTTAACTCTTAACAACAAATATCATATGTACGACGTATCGTCAACGTTGATAATATTGCAAATTGCAATATGTTATTCATGTGTTTGCGTTCTTTTTCTCATTCAATTGTATAAGGTATAAGGTGATACAAAAAAGACTTGATTTTTAATTAACACTAACAGGTAACAGTTTGTATTAATTAAAAGTCGTAAGATATAAAACTGCGCCTTACAATCTAAAGATGTGTGTTACAATTACAATAATAATAATAACATTACCACGATAATCATAATACTAGGTGTATACTTATCTATGAAAGGAATAATTGCTCCTTGGAACCATATCCAATTAGAATATGCAATAATTACTGAATGTCACATGTATTTGACAATTATACATAAAAATTTTGATGTTTCGACGTTCAAAACGCACATGTAACGTGAACGATGAATTGTTTAGAATTTTCTCTATGCCAATTTAACAAGAATAAAAGATATTGATGTGGAGAAATTACTAGTGGGACGGCTATTTAATTATGCGAAGAAGAGGATCATAAAATCGTTGAAGATCTACGGAGTAGTTTATTCGGTCCACTAGAATTTTCTAATAAAAATCTGGCTTGGGTGACTTGGACCCGTAGTAATGTAAATTCGATAGATTTTTGCCGAAAGTGAAAATTCGTTTTTGGTAAGTACCTGTTTATTAATGCTGTATTCAAATATATGTCTTGTTTTCTTACAATTAAAATATACATTGTCAAAAAAACTTTTTGTGAGACAGGCGTATTGGTGAAACGATCGTTCTATTTTCTCAGAGTTATAAAATCGTGAGTAAATAATGTCGAAATCATTAATCATTATACATATGTATATTTAATATAAAATATTTCCATTGCATTTTTTTTAAAAGAAGAAAATACCCAACACATCTCCGATATCATTTTTTCGAGCATGTATAAAAATGCCCC
>NW_017296201.1:6939482-6941691 GCF_001594075.2 Trachymyrmex cornetzi
CCCCCCCCCCCCCCCACTCCAGTCACGCAAATAATTATACTTTTTGGAATGAATCAATATAACGTTTTTTTTTCTTAAAGTTCATATTTTCCTATTTTTAAAACACTTTATTTTTATCTGTATTTTTTGTGTTAATACATTAAAAATATATGCTAAAATTATAATAATTCAATGATATCTCTTACTGTGTATGTTATGTGTGTGGTCTTAAGTTATACAATATCATTTCATATATAAGATCTTTTTTCACATGAAAGCTGTACTCACATGTATACCCTTTACGGCCTTTTTCATAAACATCAATTGGATATCGCCCACTTTTTAGCCATGGTTGATGGTAATTATTTAGAATAAATAGAATACGGTCGTCACCTTCGATTTTGATAAAATTAGACTTATTCACCGCGTTTTTGCACAAAACAAAAAAATCTGTAAGAAAAAACGTTAGAACGACGCCGTGAACCGAGATATTAAGCATTAAAGTTGACGACTATAAAGGTTAGGAAATCCGTCATATCGACGAAATGCAGCGATATGTACGAATATTTTGGTCACATCCGCATGCACTGTGGCCATGTACACAGTATACACAGTAGCGCAACTCTCGGTCTTTGATGTTAGTGTTGGCCAAAATGGAGTGCGCATGCGTGAAATAAGTAAATCACCTAGCGTTGCCACGGTTACCACCTAAATTTTTTTCTCCTTTCATCCTTTTTTCACTCTGTCAAAATTCCTGGCAAAACTCGCTAGATTTATTCGCATCGCATTCCAACCAATTCGTTGAAGTAATGCTGGATTCACACTGGATCCGATTTGCATTGTACGACGCTCTTCAACCAATCAGAAAACAGGATTTCAATGGATTTTGCTTCGCATCATCGGAATTCTGTTTTCTGATTGGTTGAAGAGCGTCGTACGACGAAAATCGGATACAGTGTAAATCCAGCAATACACTATTATTTATTTCACGCATGCGTATTCCATTTTGGCCAACATAAAATCAGGAGAGTCGCGCTGGTTCAGTAGTTTTTTCTCTCCTTTTAGCGTTATCCTTATCAGAGAGAAACCTGAGAGAGGCCATGGCGGCCTTTTTTGCGTGATAAGCGAAAGCCACCGTACGCTAGCGGCACCAACATCATTTTTATAAAATGATGTGAACTACGTATCGCATTATCGACACTGTCG
Organism: Trachymyrmex cornetzi; assembly: GCF_001594075.2. Classification (NCBI taxonomy): domain Eukaryota; kingdom Metazoa; phylum Arthropoda; class Insecta; order Hymenoptera; family Formicidae; genus Trachymyrmex; species Trachymyrmex cornetzi. The sequence goes on from NW_017296201.1 coordinate 6,940,668, forward strand.
ATAAAATCGTAGTGTCGATTTGATGCTAAATCCACAAATATAATATTAATTTACAAAAAAATGTTTTTTTAAGGGGGAAGTCTACTGTGACAAGGGAAAAAACAGGTCGATTTTCCAGATTTTTTTTCTAACAAAATATGACTCGTACATTAAATCAAATTAAACCGTCATCTTTATTATATATTCAAGTATTTGTAAAAAAATTTTCAAGTCAAAATATTCAAAATTGCCGTCGTGGCACTCCTTAAAGTGCAGGTCCGTTTTTTTTTGAGGTGTACATACCTATTTATTATAGTGCGAAGCCCCTCAGACTACGCATTGAAGATTGAAATTGAAGATTGAAAGACTGAAATTTGACCAATCAAAACTATAGGAGCTAAAATTCCTTGATTTCTATCGGTCAATTTTCAATTTTCAATCTTCAATCTCAATCTTCAATGCGGAATCTGATTCTGGCTTTAACCATTGAAATCGCCCATACACTACCGCCAGTACATCCATTTTCAATTTGAGAACTACGTGATATACATTTTCTGACACTATCGATAAAATCGTATTGTCGGAAGTATAGATGTGGTTCGTCTCTGTACTAAATCCTCAGGATAGAAGCGTGCCGACTATTCATAAGAGGGATAGTTTAATGAATCCTTGAACGAAAAAATTTTAACTTCGCATCTCCTACATATGTAAATAAAAATTGTTAAATTTTAATAAACGGAATTAAAAATTCAAATAAAGTTAATTTAGTGAATTTTATCTTATGATATTTATCTTATGATATTTATCTTATAATATTTTATAAAATTACGAAATTATGTTTCATTATGCAAATTTTCAGCCCGTTTTTACCCAAACATAATTACTAGTATGTATCAAAATCTCTATAATTACTGGCACACACAATTATAGAGACGTAATAAATTAAATCTTTTCTAAATACATACATATATTGTCAATTTAAGGTATAATTTAGCAAAAACGAGCTATAGAGGCCCTCCACCACCCCCGCCAATTTTATCGGCGG
>NW_017296201.1:6942671-6943443 GCF_001594075.2 Trachymyrmex cornetzi
CCGCCTGTGATATGCTATAGTTAGCATCCGATATAAAGAACAGCAATTTTCGTAGTGGAGAACAAACTTTTTACGTCAAATTCATAATGTCCATTTGTAAAGAAAAATTAAGCATTTCGTCAAACACCAACGATCTTGTTAAAGGATGGTGTAAATCCCAATTCTTCCAGATCACTTACGATAGTAATAATTTGAGTAGAATGTCAATTGTAATTACTATTTTTATTACTTCTTTAATATAATATTAAAATTTGCGGGAAAATATGTTCAACCACCCATCACTAAAAATCATCACTTATTAAAAATGAATAAAATAAAATAATTTCCTTACGAAATAGTGGTTACGAAGGAATATATTTAATAATAATAAAATACATGCGTTATTGTACTTTTTTATATGTATGGGTACAAAAGTTTCTCGGGTACCAACTGTTCGAGATAAGCCGAACCCGATAATAACGGGATTTTAAAGAACATTCATACTGAAAAAGTTATTATATAAAATTTAACGATTCCTTATTTTTCTGTATGTTTAAAAAATTTTAATTATTAATATCCCGCTAATAGAAGGGTACCCATTCGACTTATCTCGAATTTTTTCTACCCACACATTTTTAATTAAATTCATGTAATCACGATATATTATTAAAGGAATATGAAATACTTTAGTAAAAATTATCTAAGTCGACAAATATTAAAATTTGTTAAATATAATCTCATAATATCTGCATGTATTTTATCATAAAAAATATACATATAAATTAATAATAAA
>NW_017296201.1:6944040-6944839 GCF_001594075.2 Trachymyrmex cornetzi
TTTTTAATTAAATATTTATTAAACATATTAAATTAATAAACAATTTTTGTTATTATATGTTTCGGCGATTTCGTATAATTTACATTTAAATTACGCAACAATTTGGTTTACTACGACAAGATAAATGCTGTCTGTATTGAACAGATATTCAATACGGATATATATATTACCGTAAATAACTTATTAGTAATTATTGGCAAATTACAAAAGTGAGTATATAATGGCATTTATCTGGACATAGTTTACATACATTTTATAATACATGCCTAATACTATTATAAGTACATACATTTATTTACAATAAAATTTATTACAATATTAACGCGTTACATAATTTAGACGCATACAGAATTTTACAAAAGAGTTTAATTTTAGGGTAGCTGAAAAATCAATAAAATTTGAAATTAATTAATTCTATTTTCATATTTGATAATTGGAACGGGATGCCGATAGAGAAGACTGGGATCAAAAGTAACACGGGTAAGTTGTAACACTTACACAAAAACGTTATGAACAAAATACAAAAGCGTAGGGAAGAAATAGAAGTTTATAGAATAACATATTTATTCCAAACTTTTGTCTCTTCCTTACATTTGCATATTTTGTATTTATAACATTTTTTTATATAAGTGTTACAACTTACTCGTGTTACTTTCAACCCCAATCTTCCCTAATTAAATAAAACTTTGAATTAATTAAAAATTTTATTCAATTTTTTTTTAATTCCTCCTTTCCAATTATCAAGTATGTACATATGATGTATTGATTCCTACCTGTCCATACTTATCGTCCCTACCTA
>NW_017296201.1:6945036-7041990 GCF_001594075.2 Trachymyrmex cornetzi
GATAAATTAAGGGGGATGAATCGCGATTATAATAATCGTTTTCATACACTGAAAAAAAAGATTGGCTGCTGCAGCAAACTAGATGGTAAAATATGGCATAGCATTTTTAATTGACTGCAGCAGTCAATTTTTGGTTGCGTTAGCCTATCCGCAATGTCAGTATAGGATTTCGATAGATTAACACAGCCAAAAATTGGCTGCTGCAATCAATTAAAAATGCTATGCCGTATTTTATCACCTAATTTGCTGCAACAGTAAATTCTTATTTTTAGTGTACTTATAATAAATAAGCAATAAGCAGTAATAATTAAAACAAGCTTTTAATTTTTAAAATACAAAAAAAAATTAACAAATAATAGGGCTAATGAGAGTCATTTTTTGATCTACAAAACTTGCGCTTGATTACCTGCGCTGAATTTCATTAGCTCTGTTGTTCGTTGTTTATTTTTTTGTGTTTTAAATAAGTAATAATTAAAAAAATATAAGAACTCGCAATTTGCGAGTAAGTTACCCTCCCGAATATCCAATTTACCTTTAAAAAAACTTAGATTGGTGTCACACACCAACCTACCTGGAATCATACAGATTCTCTTCTTTCTTCTGGCCAGATTGAACTCACCTTTCGTTGTTCCTGGCCAATATTCTGGCTATATGCCAGAAATCGGCAACAAGGAGAAATACTCCTTTTTCGTGCCGACTGCTGCCGGCTATCATCGGCGGCAATAAGCGGAACATTTTACGCTTTCGTACGATGCGCGAAACGCGAACGCGTCGCGAAGGGGCCATTACATTAATAAAATTAAATAAATATTAATATGAATAATTATCAATTAATACACGAATAAATGACATGTTTATTCTTTATTCGCGTTTATTCAAAATTAAAAATATGAGTATTCAATTAAAAATATATCTAAATTAAAAAATCTCCGCGTCAACAACATTTTGGTTTTAAGAGTCTCGAATATTATGAAATTAGATTAAATTTCTTAGCATAAACTTTATAATATAATCAACGAAACTTTAATGTAAAAGTAAATGACAGAAAATTACTAAATTGATTATTATCCGACAAAATTCAGGGTCCATGTACGTATTTTTAACGATTCGAACGATTCGTTGCTGAATCTCATCTCAAAGCATGCGGAGATGAAAAATTCAGATGAACGATGTGAGATCCGAAAGGGATGATTTTCCCTCACGTTAATAAATATATCCTCTTATTTTATTTTGTATACTATCAAAATCATTTTTTATATAACATATTATTTTAAAATTAAGTATTTTAAGTTATGCAAAACTCTGAATGCAATTTTAAAATAATTATGAGATAAAATTCTTCTATTGGTATAAAGTGACGCAATTTTAAAGTAATTATGAGATAAAATTCTTCTATTGGTATAAAGTGTATATTTTGGATCTTAGATCGTTACTACTTAAACTGGTATAAAATCCATTTACTACATATGGATAAGTTAAAAAAGATCAGGCTAAAGTCAGTGCATTGAAATAAATAACAATAGTTAATAACATAAAATATCTTTTATACAAAAGCGAGATCAATAAATCATATACGTTAGATTAGAATTTTAATTGTTATTTCATCAGTAACTTGTATACAAATAAGTATAAAACAATAGGAGAAATTTAAAAAAAAAATAGTACACATTATATATATATGTGTATGTAGATACTGCTTTTCTGCAACAACTTGTATAAAACTTAATCCTGAATGAATATTTGGGAATAGGATAAATAGGGAAATATTAATAAAATGATATTTGTTTGTTACACTGTAACAAACGCTTTTCCATGTCATAATATTCATATAACAATTTTATTCGTTTCAGATAACAATTTTATTCAATTCAGATAACAATTTTATTCGTTTTAATCATGATTTTATTTAAACTTTATATTTTTTTTATTTTATGTATTTCATATATGAAAAATGAATATTTTATTCTTTATTTTCATTTCCAAGTATATCAAGATGTATTCCGGGGAAAAGAAAAATATTTTATATATAATTATATAAAATTATATAAAAATATACGATATATAATTTTATAGAATTGTATATAAATAGACATTAGCCTCATCTGAACTTTTATTATTTTTTATTTTATTGTATAAATGAACGTTTTCTATATAATTGTATATAATTGTATATGTTTATATATAATTATATATAAAATATATCCATTTATATACAATTATATACAATTATATATAATTTTGTGTAATTTTATATAATTATATATAAAATATTTTTTCCCAAATAATTTAATATTTTATAAAACATGATAGTATCAAACCGAGCTTGAGTTACTTCGTGTCAAAGCGTTCACATTACATACAAATTTACAATTAGTAAATAAAATTTGAACTAAATTGAATACTCTTCCCGAGTTAAATAGTTTTACTTTATTCTTATATAGTGAAATTAATGAGATATTGTGTAAAAGCAATGGCGACATATAGGAATAAGTACACTGAAAGAAAAGATTGGCTACTGCAGCAAATTAAATGGTAAAATATGGTATAGCATTCTTAATTGGCTACAGCAGCCAATTTTTGGTTGCATTAGCCAATCGAAATCCTATACTGACATTGCGGATAAGCTAACACAACCAAAAATTGGCTGTTATAGCTAATTAAAAATGCTATGCCATATTTTACCATTTAATTTGCTGCAGTAACCAATCTTTTCTTTCAGGGTATTCTTCTAGTTAAATTAACGAGATATCCCGGGAAAAAATATTATATATATAATTATATAAAATTCTATAAAAATATGTATAATTTTATATAATTATATATATTTATACATAATTGTATATAAACTTACATATAAAATTATATATAATTATATAGAATTATACATATTGTTATACAATTTGTGAGCGCGAGCGTGGCATGGCAGACAGCGCACTAGTTTATCATGCCAGAGGTTCCGGGTTCGATCCCAGTAGGAACTAAAATATTTATGCTCGTGTCTCCTCTCGGAAAAGGCAACCTCCCAAAAGTATCTTTGTCCACAGAAACACCTCTCGAAAAATCCACCGTTCGGAAACGGCATTAAAACCCATATGCTTGTGGCAATTGAATAATCAGCATGTGCACCACAAGCATATGAGAGAGGTGTAACACAGGCCAGAAGTCTAACTATTACAGTTGTGACAATTAGCATTGTGACATTTTCCAACATAATATTCTCTAGCACGCCAAATGATAAATTTTGATGCAAGAAATTCATGTTTTGTGTAAGAACGTATTTCCGTTATGTGATGTTTCTTGAATAAATGTCAAAAAATATCAGAAATCATACTCAAAACATGAATTTCTTGCACCAAAATTTTATTTCTTGCATCAACCTTTTATTGTTTTGGAAAATGTCATCATGCTAATAATTGTCACAACATAATAGTTAGAAGTCATCTGGATGATGTGTTTCATTTTGAAAACCATTTGACAATGCATCTTCTTTTTTTTTCTTCTTCATAAAAAAATATGTTTTTTGAATAAATGGTTTCCCATACCATTATAATGACAGGTGAAATCGTCATTACAGCATTCACATTTAAATTGATCACTGTCGAATTCTGTGTGAATCTCTTATCCGAATGGATGACGCAATTTTGTACAGAATTAGACAGTGATATAAATTTAAATGTGAATACTGTAATGACGATTTCATCGGTCATTATAATAGAATGGTTATCCATTCGGATAATGCAATTTTGCACAGAATTAGACAGTGATAAATTTAAATGTGAATACTATAACACGCGAGTCCCGTTTGAGCCATTTTTCGTTAATGTACCGTTCGCTACCACGAATTGCTTACAACTAATTGCCTATTACTTGAAGATTCAATTATAAAGATTGCAAAGATATCTTGAAATAATGACGTATCATCTCTAAATAAACAATTTTGTAACTATAACTATCGTATAATATACCATATATACCTTAGGTGGAGAAAAATATTAATCTAACGTAATCTTAAATATTACTAGCTACTAGTATTACGGAATTATTTGGAATGAATTCTTCCAATCAAAATTTATCTTTTGCTTTGTTTTTTTTATAAAACAAAACATTGTGTTTTTTAAAACTTTGTTTTTATGCTTCATACATGTTTTAAACAGTATTATAAAAAAACATGTTTAAAACATGTTAAAAACATCGGTGAAGCATGTTTTAAACGTTTAAGCATGTTAAAGCATGTTTAATGATTTTTCTCAACTTTGCCCAATACATTAATCACAGAGCCTTTGTTCCGCGCTGTGGAGAATTTTAAAAAAACCGCGTCGGCGGCAAGCCGCCTCGCCGCTTTGAGCGAGTGGTGGGGGGAGCTGCGCGCGTCGCCATTGGCCGGCGCTCGCGGCCGCATTCCTCCGTCAGCTGTGCATAGTGGCGCGTGTCGTGTGGTCGGCGCCGTCACTGCCGTCAGCCTGGCCTGCCAGCAGCCAGTCTGCCTGGCCAGTCGTGTATACTGTACAGCCGTGTATCGGTCGCGGGCGATTGTGGGCGAATGTGGACTCCGCGCGTAAATGGCGTCGTCGCCGTGCCGTTATGAGCGAGTGTGTGCCGTGCAATAACGCGTACGGGCCGCGTCCGGGCGCGGCGCCTCGCGGCCCAGCCTGACGAAGGGGAAGGAGCGAACGCGAACGCGAACGCGCCGAGACCCCCGGGTGTGTGGCGTGTGGCGTGTGCCCCTCGACCGCCGACGGGGATCGGGAAGAAATCATTTTCGGAGCGTGTGCCCTCCTCCGGCGGGCCTGCATTGGCCACATCGACGGCAGAGGCGACGGGGAACGGTGACGAGAGTTGTGAGATAGGTCCAGAAGGTGAGTGCGATGGAGGCTCGTCCCAACTTGTCTCTCGCGTGTGTATGTATGTGTATGTATATGTATATACATATGTGCGCAATTCATCGCAAAGTGCGTTCGCTCGCGCGCGCGCGCACATACGTCGTACATTCGTACGCGGATTATTCCCGCGGATTGGACCAACATCTGGTGCACGACGTCGAACGGTCGCGTCCTTTTCTTGATCGTCGACGTCGAGGAGACAGCCGTGGACGCGAAACGAGAATGATAACGACTCGGGAGACGGGGAGGCTTAATTGCGCTATTTGATCTGTGGGCGGAGAGAGAGAGAGAGAGAGAGAGAGAGAACAGCGGCAGCAGCAACAGCGGTAACAACTATATAGAAACGTGCGGGCGATTTCCATGAAACGCGAGGCCAGGCCGCGATAAAAATTGTGACGCGGAGTGGAGTGACGCGACCGCGATAAGGAAAACCATGATGCGCCTCAGCCGATTCCGAACGAACGTCGGACAATTCGTCCTGCAGAGAGAAAAAGAGATAGAGAGAATCTAAACAGATGAGAGAGGAGATGGCGACAATATGTAAAAAATTACATAGCGAGAAAGAAGTCGTGTGTACATCGTCGCTCGTTTATTTAGGTACACACGCCGTATTCTTTGTTTTTCTTCTCCTTTCCGCTCCTCTTTCTTGGACGCGGAGCTTTCGGCTTGTTGAACCGGGTGGATGTTTCATTGCGCCTAACATAAACTATTTCAGCGATATATAGACCGCTCTTATATTACTCCAGAATTACTGGAGTAGTCAGAGTAATGATTGGTTTTGTAATTTTTCTGTTACGATGTAATTAAATTTTAGCGGTGCATTTTTTTAGATTTTCTGCAATTTTTTCGTTACGATGTGATTAAATTGATTAATTTATTTTTCCCTTCTCATCCCATTTTTCGAATATATATACATACATCCTTGAAAAAAAAAATATTAAGTATCTTGTTAACCATTTTATTTCACGTTTTAGTTCAAAGATTGATTTATGGCATTAGCTGTAAATTTTATTATTCTTTGTTTCAAAAACCCTTTAAACTGAAGTCTAACATCGGTAACTAACAGGAAACATTACAGATAAAAGAATTTCAGATTAATTAAAAAAATATAAGTAGCCTATTTTTGGCCAAGACTGTTATACGAATATATATATTTAAATAATAGAAATACGTTGATCATCGCTTTTAATATTAAAATTGTTTTGAATCTGGTCTTTATATACAATTAGAGATCATCCCATCCAGTTGATGAAATAATTCATAGAAAAAAAATATATGGCTGAAATATTGTCTTTAAAACTTGTATCTCCACGATGCTAGAAATTGTTCCGAGATCTCACACGAGGAAAGAATTAACGAATTGAAGAATTCCGCTAATTGACCAATGCGTCAATTCTTTATTCATCCCAAATCTCAGAACAATTTTTAACATCGCAGATATAATTTAGAATTACCTATTGACAATTATGATACATGTACTACTGCCACTTCCTTATACGTGAGCATTTTTTTCGTACACGATTTTTTGTCTATCCTGCTGGGGCGTGAAATGACGTAAGGAGACAACATGTAAATACACGCGTTCGTTCGACCGCTGTTATTAGGGAGTTTTTGCAATAACGTGAATTCAGATACGGTGAACGCTAAAGCCATGTTATCCTTTTCTTAATTAGTTGTTAAGAAGAAGATAACCTAACCTTAACGTTCACCGTATCTGGATAAACGGTATTGCAAAAACTCCCTATTATCGTCCCCGACATCCCCAACGTCCCCGATAATCCTTATTGTCAGAACTCAATGAAAAGTAGAAATTCCTGAGCTGCTAAAGGAGCTACTCCTATTTGCTCGGCGTGTAAATATTATGTCAGAAATATTAGGGACGTGTTTGGTGATTCCGGCGAATCAAAACAGAGTAAACGATAAAAACACTTCTGCGAGATACTACGTCTTCGTTTCTTTTTGCATTACTTTTTTATGTATTAAGGTAATGTCGAATGTTTCGAAGCAAAATTTAGAATTCTGTGTTCAATATTGGGGTGGCAATCTCGAATAATAAATTTAATTATTTTTAAATTCTACAAATTAGAAAGACTTGGATGTAGTAATACTGTTAAAAATAATGGCATTGTTTTATGTAATAGTGTAATCCAAGTTAATCTTGGTTTAGCTTATATTCTCTGTTAAAATATATAAAAAATCATTGTTTTTCAATCACATTAAGAAACAGAGGTGATGCTTTCGAAACAAAATTTAGAATTCTATATTCAATTAGGATAGCAATCTCAAATAAATTTAATTGTTTTTAAATTGTACGAATACACGAAAAACATGGATGTAATATTAACAATAGATCACACAAACGGGTTAAAAATAAAAGTGTATAGTTTTATGTAATAATGTGATCTAAGTTAATCTTGGAAGAATATAGTTTAATCTATATTGCATAAGGCTAAATCCACAACCTCGTTTTAAGAGGCCGTAAACCGTAAACTGTAAGTTGTAAGTGACGATATATCGGCCACAGAACTTATGCTTTTAGGCCGTAAGAATTGGATTTTGCTCGATTCTCTTAAGTCTAACGGTTAAAGCCTAAAGACTGCGCAAAAACAGCTTAAAGACAGAAATTATTGTTTTTAATCTCTTTCGACTTATGATTTAAGGCCTTTTAAAACAAGGACGTATTCTAACATTGCGCAATTGACGGCGGACGATGATGATTCTATCATTTTACTAAAAAGATTTGATTTATGTATATATGGTATAGATCGTCAGTTGATGCAAAGTTAGAAAATCAAATTATTATTTACTCGTTCCATTTATTTATTTGATTTACTTTCTTATTTATTATCTGGTTTGATAAATATACATAATAATATACATAAATATACACATGTGTGCGCGCCTCTAATTATTACATTGATCAAACGGATTTCATTGTTAATTATATCTATGAGTCATAGCGCAATTTAAATATTTGATTAATCTACTAACAATATGTATGAATTATTTTTAAAATCTTTTTTCTGTTGAAAAATATAGGAATTTTACACTTAAGTTAGAACCACGAGATTTTCCACTGCTCGATCCAAATCAGAAATAACAGTTGGTTCTTCCCGCTGGATTAGACGAAGAAATGCCAAAAACACGTCGTCATCAAACCGTAAATCAAAATTTTATTAACACGTACTATATCAATGCTATAAATTGTGTTTTATGTAAATTCCATTGACTGTAACTTAATCATACCTTGTTCCATATGATCTTGGAAATCGGTATTCATTGCTTACGTGACTACTTTAAACAAGATATTCTTGCGTACATAAAACGAGATCTCTGCCTTACACAATATTTGCTGTAAATACTCGTTTTTATCTATACGATCCGAAATCTAAGCGGCGCGCGCACTTGCACAACGAACATTAATGAGCGAACGGATAAGGCATTTGACTTCGCCCTGCGATAGAGCCGGCTCGAGAGGGTCAAAGGGCATAATATTTTACAGATAACGAGAGGTACCGGCGTGTTACGGAATAGTGTTCAAAACTGGCTCGAGAAAACTAAGAAATAATACTTTATGTAAGAAATCATATAATTGCAGTGTACCAATTAATTAAACTGAGGTTAATATATTTAATATAATAAATAAGAAGTAACACTTTATGTAAGAAATCAAAGAATCATGATATACTAATTAATTTTACTGGTTAATACACCTTACTGGAACTTAGAAATTTGGACGTTTATTTTACTATACAATTTTTTTCACCTTTAATAATTTCAAACTCTCTTACAAAAATCTATTATTAAATTTAAATAAATAACAATTTCTATCAATATTCTTGTTATAAAACAATCATCAATTAAATTAGTTGTGAAAGCTGCAGTTTAAAGAGCGTTTAACGTGATTTAAATTTTATGTTAAAAATAATATTTTTTAAAAATAGTTTCATCATAATCTAAGCAATGATATTTTCAACATTGCAGGTATTTTTAGCAAAAAGCGAACAGTTGATGAAATTACTTTGACGATACGTTACTGAAATAAAATGCGGATGTACGAAGGGATAGTCTTACGTGCCACGTACATAAATTATCGTTTTCCATGTGTCAAGTTGTGCGCACAATTCGCAACGTTGAGACACCTTCGCATTTCTCGACATCTAATGCCATAACGCTGAATCCGCTCACTGGAAAATGACGCGTGAGCTGTCGCAAGTACTTGCGTAAGATTGCTGAAGGGGAAAAAGGCAACCGAGAAGACCTGACGTGTTTCGAACTTACGACAATTCAATGTATAATCGATCGAGTGGTAAAATAGTATTTAAAAGAATCTTATATAGTTGGAAAAAGATATTACTTTCTGCTGAAACACCGTTCAGAATTTAACGGCTGAATGGTAACAAACGGGAAGAACCCGCGGGAAACCGGTTATAACGGGTGATGCCTCGATTCTCGAATACATGCTCGATTCTTGTGCAATCGGTGTTAATAGGTCACGTTAATAGAGTTAAATTGCTTCGCTCAAAATTCTTGTTTCATCGCCACGTAATGAAGCGCAGCTTGGTCCTCGAAGTTACGTTTCTTCTAATTTTCGTTCCTTCTATTCATAGTATGTTCTATTTATAGCATTATCTATATGATAAAGGTATGATAAAGCAATAAACTGTTAAAATATTGGTATTAAATTTAACATATTTCGTATGATTCACCTTTGGTCCGCCCTTTTTGTTAAAAAATTTTTTTAAGAGAGTACAATTAATATAATTTAAAAAAATTGTTCTTTTAACACAAAAAAATACTGTTAAATAATAATTTAATATAAAATATTCAAATAACATAAAAAAAATTACATTATGTTAAAGTAACACTCGATATGTTAAAAATTCAACACGAAAATTTTAACAAGAATCAATTTAACGTATAAAATGTTTTTTTTATTGTAAAATGTAGGGTTCTACAGAATCTCGCGAGCAATTGGGAGTCAAATCAATGCTATTAATAATATTACATTAATAACAATGGTATCTTTAAAATATGATGCCATTATTAGTACGTAAATTGAGTACTTATCTTACTAATTATTAACGAAATGATATAAAATGACAGTGAAGCAGAGATTTTAATGCATGTCAATATGAATCTTATATTGATATTAGCTATAATGTGTTAAAAAACAATAAGAAACATGGTGTGATCTTAAATAAATGTTTTATGTACGGGTCAATTAAAGTAATCCATATTTTTAGACATGTGAATGTGAAATTATCTTCAAGCTATAATAAATATGAAATTCTATAAATTCTATTAGACTATAAATAGTAACATGTTTTCCCATTAATCCATTCAGTTAACACGTGAACATATTACAAAAACAGCCTTCTCTCTATTGTTAGTCTTATATTTGCATTTAAATACATTTGATAACCACAAGTCAGTAACACAGGCTCAAAAATAATTTACTTGAAATATATTATGTCAGAAAATTAGAACATCGCGATATATTTATATTCAGGTTCATCAATGTAAGACTTTAATTTTGGTTTAATTTATTTTTTATCTTTTTCTAATTCTAGGAATTAAAAAATATAAAGATAAACAGTACATAAAATCAACACTAAAATTAATCTTACATTGGTGGAATTGGACTTATAATCGTTTCTATCAATGTAGTTTTAATTTTAATATTAATTTAATAAATTCTTCTTTCTAGTTCTAAGAATTAGAAAAAGATGAATAACAAGTTGAACCGAGATTAAAGTTATTCTCTACATTGGTAGAAATGGATATAAAAGCTAGGTGAAGATAAATTGAACCGAGATTAAAGTAAATCTACATTGATAGAAACGCATTAGTCGTGAAAAATCATCAGAGACAAAAATTCTATTCTAGAAAAAAAATTTTTTTTAATTTATAGTTATTGGAACATAACGAAATTTAAAAAGTGAAATAAATAGAGATAAAGTAAGAGATAAAATGATTCTCAACTAAATCTTACATAAAGGTTTGTTAGGCATTACTGATTAGGTCAATATTTGATCGCATTAACGTCAATGGAACGTAGGACACGTCGTCGCGATGTATTGTCTCGGTCGCATTTAATTTTATATATAACTCCGAGAAGTCACTGACCATTGTGAATTCCACGTGCTTACGGCTCCTCATAGAAATCGACGTTCGGTCTGAAAAGACGGGCACCAGCCGGCCGTGTGTTTTCGGAGATACGGTCATTCAACTGACTAGAGGAGGTCCCGATCGTTCCCCGCCACGTGCTACCATGAAATAAACTTGTTAATCGCGCGTATCGACAGGAAGCCTGGCGCCAATTCGGAGGCACTCATGTCCCTTACAATTGAGGGGATGGGCGGAATAAAGGCCTAATTACAAAATCTTGATATTAATAAAAACTAAAATAACTTGCTACTTTTTTATTATACATAAATAGGTACAATATTAAATGAATTTATGTAATGTCTTTAAGAAATTACATGTTAGAATACTTCTCTATTACGATAAATATTACATGAAAAAGCTAATTACCGGAAAAAGGGCCTAAGTACACGGAGAAAATTTTATATTTAAAATTACTATAATGTGGTAGCTGCGGTTTTCATATAAATTATAAGTTTAAATGCTATAGTTACTTTTTTTAAAACAATAATATAGCGTAATTGTTACACTTTTTTATAGTAAAAATTTTTTATTACAAAATCAAATATACCTAGCAAATTTTGTTTGCATACCATAGTAAAAATTAACTGTTTTCATGTTAGAATATGGCTTAACAAAATAATTACTTTATTTATGTGATAAAAATTAGTATTACCATAGTAAAAGTTACGTCGGAATCATGTGAGAATCCATCGAAAATACAAGACATACAAGACATAAAGTGTAATTTAAAATTGTGTATTAAAACTTAATATAAAATTTTCTCCGTGTAGAATTGTGCCTTTTTATTCCGCCCATCCCCTCAATTAGACCAAAGACGAACAGATATACAGCTGATTATCGGAGGCTATACGATCGCTATAAAAAATTAAAATTTCTTAGCACAATTTTTATTTTATTATACGATTGCAGATGTATCATGCATTGTTCAATTATTGTCATATTTACACTGAGAAAAAGTGTTTGATGTTTATGTTGATTTTTGTGACTATAATTGCATAGTAAAACAGTTATGATTAGGAGTCTCATTTTTATGATTATTATTGTTATTACTGCTATAATATTAAAAATAATAATCATATATACAGGGTGTCCCGATCTTTTTTGCCAACTTTTTCATCAACTTTTTAGTACTGCATTTTCTTATTTTTACCAACATGAAAAAATACGGTATTAAAAAATTCTGAAAAAATTCTGAAAAAATTCTGAAAAAATTCTCAGAACTTTATGAAAAGAAAATAAATAACTTTTGTCTCTTGCAGTTTTTCCGTAAAGTTGATAGTATTTGAGTAAAAATTATTCAAGACTAATATTTTGCAATTTTTAGTAATTAATATCTTGTTAATTATTGCGAAAATTGCAAAATGATACAGGACTTTTCGACTCAGTTTAGTCCGCTCTATCTACACAAAAGTGATTGGCAAAACAAGTCGGGACACTTTGTACATACATACAGTTTTCTCAGATATGAAAAAATTGTACTATAAATTTTAATAATTTTTTAAATATTAATGTAGTAAAATATCAAGATATAAATAAAGAAATAAACATTTTTACTCACACAAGTAAATGCAATTGCAATTACATAATTAACATAACTATTTTCTTAAATTCACTTACTATTTATTTAGTAATAATAACTGAAAAATATATTAAGAAAAAACTAAAGATTTTCAAACAATGTATGATTATTATTAATAATGCAATTGACTATATTTGCATAGTTAAATAATTATAAAAATATATAATTGTCCCAAAAAATGATAAATTATAGTGCATGTGATATTTAACCTTTAGAGAGCGGAGATTTATTTTTAAGCTTTTATAGCTTTTTCTTGAGTAAGATTTGTTATAATTTATTATTTTATTGTATTCTTTGCCTCAAAATATAACACTTGTGTAACTTGTTTTAGCGCCATAGTGACTCCCGTTCTAATCGGATTAAAAACGTTTAAATCTCGTTGCGTAGTTATTATCACAGTATGCTTGTTGTATGTACACCACTCACATCTATGAAAATATCTAGACTTGTATTATCGATTCTATAATATTGATACAGATATAAGGAGTTTAATGTCCATTTCAATATAGACTAACTTCAATCTTGGTTTAATTTACTCATTATTTTTCGCTAATTCTAATTAGAATTAGAAAAGAATAAAAAGTGAAAATCAAGATTAAAGTTAATCTATTGATAGAAGTGGACATAAGTCGTATAGAATTTTTATAGATTATGCTTTGACACACACACACGCGCGCGCGCGCGCGCGCACTCTCTCTCTCTCTCTCTCTCTCTCTCTCCTCGTGTAGTACTCGAATATGATATATTTAGAAAAAAGGGGCGCGTCGAGTTGAATTTATCAGGGGCTCGATAACTGGAACTTGTTGTGTCTGTCCAGACTTCGCTGTGTGCAATTTCTTGAAATGAGGTCATCTAATCCTGCTACATACTACTTTGACGATCTCATTTTAAACTGCAAAACAAATAGAGCGAAATTCTTTAATTGAGATTTTTAAATCTGTGTTGCTATGATCTGTCGTTTACAATATCAATGGACTCTAAAAATTTATGATATCCAATTAACCAGTGAAACTATTAGGTGTACAACTTTGCTTCCGCCGTTTTCCTATAGATGGCTTTAGCGGTAAGTGATGGTCGAAATAAATAGATCATAGACGTCATACAATAAACTTAAACATCTGTCAACATAACCCCATAGAAATATTAGTCGATTTGTGTCTGCATCATAAAGTTATTCTCGATTGAAAATGTCAGTTTACGAGCCAAATTCTCGTCATTTGCGGAAGGTTTTAATTTTCTGCTTCAATATGAAGAAATCTGCGGCTGAGGCTCATCGAATGCTCTCAAATACTTATGGTGAGGCCGCTATTAGTGAAAGAACGTGTCGTGAGTGGTTTCAACGCTTCAAGAACGGTGATTTTGACGTTGAAGACTGGCATAACGGTGGAAGAGAGCAGGTTTTCGAAGATGCAGAATTGGAGGCATTACTTGATCAAGACTCGTGTCAAAATCAAGAAGAATTGGCACGATCATTGGGAGTGACTCAACAAACCATTTCAAAACGCCTCAAAGCCATGGGAATGATTCAGAAGCAAAGAAATTAGGTGCCGTACGAGTTGAAGCCGAGAGATGTTGAACGGCGTTTGTTTGCTTGTGAACAGCTACTTGAAAGGCAAAGACAGAAGGGATTTCTGCATCGCATTGTGACTGGAAACGAAAAATGGGTTCATTACGATAACCCCAAGCGCAGAAAATCATGGGGAGTACCCGGCCATGCTTCCACGTCGACGGCCAAACCGAATATTCACGGCTCCAAGGTCATGCTCTGTATTTGGTGGGACCGGCTCAGCGTTGTGTATTATGAGCTGTTAAAACCGACTGAAACAATCACAGGCGATCGGTATCGAACGCAATTGATGCGTTTGAGCCGAGCATTGAAAGACAAACGGCCTGGCTGACCAGCACTTCCGGTCTTATGAAGAAGTAAAAAATTGGATCGATTCGTGGATCGCCTCAAAAGATGACCAGTTTTTTCGACGCGGAATTCGTACGCTACCCGAAAGATGGGAGAAAGTAGTGGCCAGCGATGGACAATACTTTGAATCATAAATGTATAACCAGTTTTTTACAATAAAGCCTCGAATTTCGGGAAAAAAACGGCGGAAGCAAAGTTGAACATCTAGTTAATTTTATTTTACCATATTACAAAACACATTTCTTTATTCTTCTTCTCTCTCTCTCTCTCTCGGTTATTCATTTATATCAGAAAAAAATTTTATATTGAAATGTGTTATGAGTTGTAATTGTCATATTATATTTAATTGATTTTTAATTTAACCCTTGTCCCTTACCCTACAAATGGGGGTCACTAGTGATCGAGCGATTCCTGTTCGTGCAAGTTTCTCGCAAGCTCGATGAATCCGGCGCTCATTACCTTCCTGTAAAAAAAAATTTGTGGTGGGGTAGACCTGTGCGCGGCGGGGCGACCCCGGCCGCCAATCTGCCTGTGATTGGCGTGCAGTTCAAGTTGACGTGAGACGCTAGTGACCCCCGTCAGTATACAAAGGATGCTTTTTGTGAAAAAATAAAAATTGTGTTAAAATCATTATAAGTATTCTATTTTCATTCTAAATTAATGTCTGAATGTTTGTTTTCATTAAAAAAATTTTTTTCTAAAAGAATTATTTATTTTTTAGTCAAAATGGAGTTAAAGAAACGAATTACGCCTTTCTTTACATATTTATCTAAATGTGTGTTTACATTTTTTTTTTCATTAAAAAGTACATTATTTTACAACAAAATAAAAAAATGCATATTTTAACCCGATTTTTCCTATTTGTTTCTTGTTAAAAATTACTCATATTCATGTGCTCAAATAATTCAACTTTTTGTAAAATTCGAAGTTCTAGTACTTTTTTTTTCAAAACTTCATATCTAAACTACAAAATCCTGGAGTCATTTTTTTATATTCATTTATTATGAAAAATTATAATTTTTTAAAATCAAATGTCATTTTTTCCCAACTTATGAGTCTTTCGGTAATTATAAAAATTATACTACATTTTATTATTTTTTAAAATAAAGTTTCAATATTTATTCTAGAAAGTTGAAAGTATGTTAGTGAATTTTTAGAGATTTTTTAATCATTCTGAATAGGTGAAAAAACGAACGGATTCTAGTGACCCGTGTATGAATGATTTGTATAGATGAAGCATCAAATTGTAGCTTGTACGATAAGGGTTTATTTATATCTTCATTACAATAACTTATTATGAAAAGTTTGTTTATCAAGATAAGTTATTATCAAGATAAGTTTTTAATTAACATTTTATATTTTATCTATTTTTAATTAATATTTTTGTTGTCATCATGCAGTTATAACGTATTATTTATATAATGTGACTTAAATTATTTGGTAGACAATTATTATCGGAAACTATTAAGGATATAGATATGTAAGGTAGACTCATGGTGAAATTGGTATATCGAAGGAACCGTTTGTGTCCACAGAGAATCGGCGGTGCCGAGATGCAGGCGGAATTGATGTATCGAAAACCATCGGCGATGACGAGCCAGGGCGGTTTTCATCATGCCGGCAATGATAACAAACGGGAAAAGAACGGAGGACGGGATTCGCGGGAGACGATACACTCGGGCCACTTTATGGTGTCGGACTTCGAGGCCGAGGCACAGGACGATGAAGACGAGCTCGCTGTGCCGGTGCCGGACCAGGAGGAGTTCTCGATCTCTACCACGCCAGGTTGCTTTTACGAGAGATTCGCGAGTACGTTGAACGACAGGAACACCTCCCAGCAGCTGAGCATCGAGACATCCTTGAACAAGCTCTTCAAATGCATGTCCCTCGCCTACAGGTGAGTTCCTCCTTTTCTCCGGCGATTTCTGATATCTGTGGGTTGAATAAAGGCCATTTCTATCAATGTAGATTAATTTTTTAATCTTGAATCACTTACTCTTCATCTTTTTCTAATTTTTAGAACTAAAAAATGTGAAGAGTTAGCTGAACCAAGATTTAAAAAGTGAGAATTCAATCCTCGACTTCGTATTTATTTCTCCAAGAGAAAAAAATTCTAAAATAATATCCTACTGCAGAGTGGTGGTGTCTTATAATTTTATAAGTATACAAACACATGAACTATGTTTTACAAATTAAGAATTTAATTCTTAATATTTTAATAATGCTCTGGTGAGGGAGCGGGGTAAAGTAGAGTAAAAATCCTAATATCACAATAGTTTTTGAATTATAACCGATTAAACAGATAATAATATCGTGTAGAATTAGAGCGATGAGGCTCGTTACACAACATGAGCATCGGCCTGTTATCTTTTAGAAACGCGTGTTTGTATAACTATGGGCCTCTGCGCGAATTCTACGTAATAACTGGTTATCTTTGATCAAGTTATAATTCAAAACTATTATGACTATGACATTTTTGTATTAGGTTTTTTACTCTACCTCTAGAATACATTATTAAAATACACGTCTTATAAGTTAGCGGAACAAAGTGAGCGGAATCGATTCTAACTAACATTTTTATTTATTACTCATTTGTTGCTAAAAAGTTACCAAAGAAAAAAATTGGTTGCTCTGTCGGTTTATTTAAAAAATGATGTTTCGCTAAAGGATGATTAAGTTAGCGGAACAATATACCTATAACAAAGCCAACCTACGCAAAATTAACGTAGGAATTTGTTGCTAATTTGTTGCTAATTTGTTGCTCATAAAATATCATTATTTTGAATATATTACATAGTAAAAAAGTGTAAATAACAACGAGAAGCCTCAACATGCTGGCAGAACAAGAGACTCATTAGTAAAAGATTTGTTGCTCGCTTAAATTTGATACTAGGATGTCGCCTGAATTTGTTGCTCTCGAAATATGCAATTTACGAATTTGTTGCTTGCAAAATAAGTTTAAATAATCACGAAAAACCTAAGCGTACTGGCAGAACAAGAGTAAAGTACCAGTAAAAGATTTGTTGCTCGCTTAAATTTGGTACTGGAATGTCGTCTGAATTTGTTGCTCTCGAAATATGCAATTTACGAATTTGTTGCTTGCAAAATAAGTATAAATAATCACGAAAAACCTCAGCGTACTGGCGGAACAAGAGTGAAGTACCAGTAAAAGATTTGTTGCTCGCTTAAAGTTGGTGCAACAAATTTTTTACTTTATTCTTGTTCCGCTAGTACGCTGAGGTTTTTCGTGATTATTTATATTTATTTTGCAAGCAACAAATTCGTAAATTGCATATTTCGAGAGCAACAAATTCAGACGACATCCCAGTACCAAATTTAAGCGAGCAACAAGTCTTTTACTAGTACTTTATTCCTGTTCCGCCAGTGCGCTGAGGTTTTTCGTGATTATTTATACTTATTTTGTAAGCAACAATTTCATTAATTGCGTGTTTCGAGAGCAAGAAATTCAGACGACATCCCAGTACCAAATTTGAGCGAGCAACAAATTTTTTACTAATAGTTTACTCTTGTTTCGCCAGCACGTTGAGGCTTCTCGTTGTTATTTACATTTTTTTACTATGTAATATATTCAAAATAATGATATTTTGTGAACAACAAATTAGCAACAAATTAGCAACAAATTCCTACGTTAATTTTACGTAGGTTGGCTTTGTTATAGGTTTATCGTTCCGCTAACTTAATCTTCCTTTAGCGAAACCTCATTTTTTAAATAAATCGACAGAGCAACAAATTTTTTTCTTTGGCAACTTTTTAGCAACAAATGAGCAACAAATAAAAATGTTGGTTAAAATCGATTCCGCTCACTTTGTTCCGCTAACTTATAAGACGTTTAAAATACTGTACGGTGGCTGTGAGATACTCTGTATATTAGATTTTACGTCGATACAATTTATTTATAAATAATAATTTTTTAAGAAAACTGTTGAAACATTTTTCTTTTTAGTTTTATATGAGCAACATGATACTATCTATTAATAATTTTGTACGTTAAATTAAATGTACGTAAATTAGAAGTACAATCACGTAAATTATGCTTTACATCAAATTAAGAATTTTTATTCAAAATTTTTATCTCTTTATTAATAGCATTGTGATAAAAATCTAATGTACTTAAAATATCATCGAATATAATATTACGAATTTCAAACAATATAATGAAAAAATTAAAATTAAGATCATTTGTTTTTGAAATAAGAGATATAATATCTTAAAAGTCTTGTCAGCAGCACAATTATACGAGATTAGAAAAACATAGAGGACGATGTTCTCTTGGAAGGCATGTTCGAGTAAATAATTGTTAATTCATTACATCGCAAGATTAAATTAAGATAAAACCTATGTATATGCTAAAGATTACAGATTTTTTATTTATTTTAATTTTATTTTCGCGACACTTAGATGTTTTCTTTTTTTCCTTGTAAAATATATGTCGGTCTCTTTTTGACATAAATGACGTAAAGATAAGGTAAAACCAACAGGTCTTATATCTTTGATACAATACGTACCGAAGGAAGAGAAGTATTCTTGTTCTGAAAAAGTAAAAAAGCGCATCTCGCTCGACAACCGAACAAATGCTATCCAGTCTGGGCTGGCCGGTAGCATTCCCGCTGATAAAAGACAATTGAATTAATGAAAGAGAGGCCGTAGAACCAAACAACACCGCAATTAAGTGCGGCCTCGCTAAAGTTGCGCGCGAATGACGACGAACACATGGCTTCTACCGACAATTTCCGTTTCCCTCCCGACGACATCACGCCGCGATTGTCTCCCGTTGCCGTATATAAACACTTTAGTTAAATTCAACCCAGGTTTAATTGTGATCCCGCTGACATTTAGCTTATTTTAGAAACCAAATTAAGTAGAAACGAAAATTCAATTAACGTTCAGGTTTATGAAACCCGATAGAGAAAAGTGGAGCTTTCAATTTTCTTCCTTCCATTTCTTAGATTTATTATAAGCTTCTTTTGCACTAGTTGTTTTCATAAATATTCCTTACGATTATTTCTGTATAGGTTCTATTGTTAATATTAATTGTATTATAATAAACGGGACAGTAAAGTATGAAAAAAAGTAATTATAAGGATAATTTAAAAAAATATTTATAAGGATACTAATTTAATTTAAAAATTAGAATGTTGACAATATGAGAATTTATAGAAGTTTATTGAAATTGTAATAAAATCATGCTATAAGATTATCTAAAAAATATACAGAAAATAATTAATATCATGAAAAATAAATTTTATGATGGTGTTGAAACATTCCAAATAAATCAGTCAAGTAAATATGTTTCTTATGTGCCGATGTATTCAGTGACGTTACAGCTGATTCATTGTGGCACGCTTGCAAGAGAAGCTATTGTAGTCACACGTGCAGTTTTAACATTGCTTAGTCACATTTGTAACCGCGGCAGTTTTTGATAACCTCAAAGAAATTTTAATTGAATTCATTTGCAATCAAATTAAAACCGCAATTTATATAATCTTTTAACATAATATTTATCAAGTACGATTTCTCAACAAACGTCAGCTTGTTTAATTAGCAAATAATACGAAAAATAAAATTGTACCGCCCGGTTGTCATACGAAATTTATAAATAAAATATTGCCCTATCTTTTTTATTAACTGTGCTGTACATTTTATTACATATGTATTTTATTATATGTGTTGTATATTCCTATAAATTTTTTTATAGAATTACGAAGAAAAAACGTATTATATTTTTAAACATATAATTTAAGATAATAATTTCCACGTTTTCTTTATGTGACATAAAATTATTTTATTATATTATGTTATTGTATTTAGTATCGTTTGACGTAAATATGAAACCGCAAGATAGAATTGCGGGGCAGTAAACATAATTTGAAAATAACATCAACAATACAATTGGGGCGATATATTGCTAGTGTTCAGTACAATGTAATTTCAATTAATTTCCCGGTAAATCCAGCGTCGATACGGATACGGCGCTACATAATATCGGCTGGGGTGGGTTTTAAATTAATTATATCTTTGACGACCCTGGTAGGTGCGCCGCACCTCGATCGATCGATCTCGTTCCGTTATCGTTGATAAAGTCTTGAAAGAATTGTACTCTTCCTTTTAATAAATGCAATACAAACACAATTTGATATGACAAGGATACAATGTAAACAGCGGTAAAAATAATATTGCAAGTTTCGAACCAAAAAAAGTTCCTTTTATAAGCATTATTGCTTTGGAGCAAATCAGAAGCAAAATTAATAAAAAAAACGCTGTTTTATAGCAAAAATGTTCAACTTTGAATTTTCAAGTGTTACATTTATTAATTCTTAAGCTGAAAATTATATTTGTAAAAATAAATTTTATTAATTATCTTTTATTGTATGAATGAATCTACTTTATTTTTTTTCAATTACATTTTGAAAATTGAACAGTAAACTCAAGCGAAATGATAGAAGGAGACTTTTTTATATTAAAAAAGCTTTATTTAGATATAAGTAGTTTCCTAGAGAGCGCAGTACCGACTCTCACGTGCACATAGATTTGAATAACTAGATGTTGATCTAATCGGGACTTGTTAAACTGGGCGCAGTATTGCGGAAAAAAGAATAAATGAAGCGATTAAGGATCAGTTTGCACAGTAATAGCTACCGATTGAAACGTATTTGTTGGAATTCTTCTTGAAATGGTGTTGTTATTTCGATACAAAACTCCAATAAAGTTAGACGAAATTAGAAAAGTGATTAGAAAAGTGATTTAAGTTTTCGAGTGCACTGAGCGTTTTTCTCCCTGCGATATAATGACATCGGCTTACAGTGCTATTGATTGCTTTTCAAGTAATATCTTTTCGCAAACATCTTGCCGTGTGAACTTAATTCGGTACGTAAATTCGATACTTTTTAATCTCAATTATCGCTTAATATCGATCGAATTTTACATGCTTGACACGTTAAAAGTTTAAAAGCCGTATGATAAATTGAAATGAATTACGATAAGTTGATATCGATATAACTGGAGAGAGAGAGAAAGAGAGAGAGAGAGAGAGAGAGAGAGAGAGAGAGAGAGAGAGAGAGAGAATGAAGTTTTATTGCAATAACAAAACTATATCTGTGCATATTATGCATATTCTCACGTAATTTGCGCATATTCATGTATGTCTTAATTAACTATCATGAAAATTATATTCATATTTGCGATACAGTAAACTGATGTTCATGTTTTACGTCAGCAATAGCAGATCATCAATAGAAGCAGAAAACCTTAGCGAAGTAATAATCATGATGCAGCATTCTATAACTTGGTCGCAAATTTATTCATCTTTCATGTTTATTCATCTTTATGAGTTATGAAACTCAGATTATTATTATTAGATTCATTATACCATAGGAAACTAATCGCTAACATATTTATTAAGTTTGCAATGAAAAATTTTACTACAGAATTTAGAGTACATCAAAATTTTAAATTGAAATATTGAAATTATATAATATATTATATCTAAAAATGAAAATTTATTAAAAAATTATACAAAAATTATTAGATGAAAAATTTATATAAATCAAGCTTTCAATATAACGAAAATGGAGATTTATATGCTCTTTGAACTTTTTATAAGAAATTTACATAGCTATTTATATTGTCTATTTATTTTTATTTTTACTTATTTATTCCCATTTATATTCTTGATATATCAGAATAAATGATTGCATTAACAAACCAGAATTAATCGAACTTTCGATTACATTCCCTATCGTGACATCACACTACACTCGAAAGAAAATATGAATGGATTGGATTTCCGTGTTTACGTCGTTAATCCAACTTATGAGATCGACAGAGTGTACGCATTAGCGTCCATTCTTGCACCTCACGTTGCAGATATCGTTGAATTAATTATAAAACTATTCACAGTAATAACGCGAAATAAGAACACTTATGCTCGGCAAAAGCTTGCACGGAGCTACCGAATTGCAAAAGGTAAATTCTACTTTTTCCTCCAGTTTTTTTTGCATCTTTCGACATAATGATTTACGAGCGCCTTAATCGACGAAAGATATATACTTTATCGAATAATCTGTGTATTTATTTAAGGATTTATATTGATAAGGAATTAAAGGGTTGAACCGTTTATTTGATTCGATTTATTATATTCACATGAAAATAAAGTGTTCTGTGCATCCGAACAGCTGATGTAGGCTCTGATATGCTTTTTTATTATTTTTGACTGATAGATTCTTTCGAGCCTCATTTTATATATTTGATGTTTGTTTAAGGACTTAAGTATAAGACATTTCTCCATATTTTAATAAAAACTCATAAAAGAAAAAATAGTATGGAGTAATTAATAGTAATTTCGGATATTTTGAGTAATTTCTAAGGCAATACAATTTATTTTACATTACAACATTTTTTTAGATTTAAAAAAATCTTTTTTAGTGTAGAAAATATAAGTTTTACAGTCTAATTACTAATTACTAATTTTCATTCTATATCGCAACAACCATAGATGTTTCCTTACACAAGTACTGTCTGCGTATATAATGAGAAAGTTGCTTTCTTTGCACACTATCATTTTATGCCTTACGTCAGCGTATCTCACGTCCGCTACATCTCTGCATAATTAGCGCAGCGCATATATATTTAAAATGATGACAGTTGCTTGAAAATCAATGTATCAACGGTTTCTAGGTCAGACAATTTCCAAGATTAGACTTTTTGAGATCAAGATGAAGTAATGTGAGTGGATAACGAGACTTTGGCCGGTTTTTATCTTCGATTTTTATATTTAAGACTGTCTTAAGTACAGTCTTAAAATATTGTGAACTAATAAGAGAGCCGTATTAACATCTTAAAAATTTTTGTCGGTATATTCATAGTCCATTCTTATTTTAAGACTGTCTTAAGCAATGTCTTAACTTAAGATGCTAATACAGCTGATTGGTTCGTGACATAAGAACGAACTATGAATATCGACCCTTGCCTTTCAGCCAACGTTGAGCAAACTTCCAGTCAACGTTACGATATAAGGTCTTTTAAAAAGACCGAACTTGATCTCGATCTTGAATCGCGAAAATACGAATCGTGCCTAGATTACCGTAAAAGCCTCCTCTCCTCCGTGTGTCTTATATCGACCAAGGCCACTGCGTCATCATAAGCACACGTTCGTAGTGCGTACCGTGTGTACGCGCCAGCAATGTAACTTCCGCACGACGATCAAGCAACAAGCAAGACGTGCAAGATTGAAAATTCACGAATTGGAAGCGCTCCGTAGAGGCTCGCCCACCTATCCAACCGGTGGTTGCGCTATTTCCATTTCTCTGACTGTTTGACGTATACTCACGGTATATTTTTACAATGATCAATATATTACATGAAAGAAGATATTTATTATTCAATTGCTATTATTTGAAGAGGCCGTTGCGCGATAATCTATCCAAATATATATCATTCTTTAGTCCATTCTACCATCTATTGCGTAAGCGTATAAAAGGTTGTAGTCGTAAGAATTTATCAACCTGCACAATCAAATGTTCTCTTCATATTTGACTGTGATTGATCAATTCTTACTAACTACTATCACTTACAACTACGCTTACGCAATTGTAGAGCGAGGACATTTTTTATCTTGACACTAATCCCGAAAGAGTTTTAAGAGATTATTCTCGAATCTATAAATCCTCAGAATCTTCTTTCCTTTATAAAATTCCTTCATATAATTTTTCCTCGAAGAATTATTATTATTGAATGAATTTAAATCCAGGAACTTTATAATTATAATTATAAAATCGTAAAATTTACAATGAAATTAATTTCTCCAAAAAAAAATCATTGTTTTCGAGATGGACTGTTTAACGAGGGATTAAAGGCAGACGAATTTAGTTTCCACGGCACGATCTTTGCTCTCTTCTTATAATTCAGATAATTAAAGCCGCGAAATGCTGAAAATAAAAACGGTATCGAGGGATTCGCGCTTATCGAAGCGAGTGACTTGGTACTTCTTTTGTTCAGACCGTGCGTAGCACTTTATAATTTATCGTCGGTATTTTTTCAGAAATCTTTCTACAAACGCAACGCGATATCTGTTTTGTCACACACCATTGAGTTTCTCGACAATACGATAATAATCGCAATTCTGCTAGGCGATGGTTGATCTTAACCGAACAGCGTATCATGCAATGAGCAAATAACTCATTATCTGATAATGAGATTCTGTAGCGCTACATATGTATTATTAATGTTGCGAAAATGACGGAATTCGCAAATAAAGACGGTGACACGCACATTTTCAAGCAAACAGAGCTAATTAGAGCATAAACAAATTTTTATTAATACAATTAAACAATTTACAAAATTGTAATGCTTAATCGTAAAAATGTAACAGAAGAACATAATACTTTAAAAAATAGGAATTTATTATTAATGGAATTTCTACAACATGTATGTTTATCAGATTGATTAAATAGTAATCATTAGTAAATAATAAAAATATTTATTTATTCAAACGATGTATGTTTTGATCTGCCTCATTAAAGTATTAATTCTGATAATCTGTCTTTCCTTTTTTCCTTTTTTTCTTTCTGTTTAAAGAAGTCCCGGAATTTTCAAATTAATATCTACAAAAAAGCTCCCGCCTTAATCTTTGTTTATTTTTGAGATTGATATAATGCAATATTGCAACTTTGTTATCAGTAATGTAACCATCGCAATAATCCATATGTAAAGAATAATTAATGATAAGATGAGCAAAAAATTTAAAAATACTTTTATAATATATTAATTATATATGTTTATCACTAGTACAAGTACATTGATATTGTTTAGCTCTGGACTAATTTTGTTACACGTATAGTAATGTGTGAAGACGTTAATGAATCACTCATACAGTATCTACTTGCGTATCTACTTGCGCGGAGTCATTACATATTTTATTGCTTGTAAATAACTTTCTCTAATATTTGCTTTTTTGCAAATAATAAAAACAAATTTTTACCTTACTAAAATTGTTACTGTACAAATAAAAAACCATATATATTTACAAAGGTACATACAAGAAGATGCTACTAGCACATTTGTGTCATTTTATCTATCTTGTTTAACGTTCAATGAACAATAAAGAATAAAGAATGACACAAATAGCTCTAATAGTGTCTTCCCGAATACACTCAAGATGTTCTTTGTAGTAAGTGCACTTTTTTTACTTTAATTAATTCCACGTGATTAATTAATCCGGCACATACTTTGACAATAATTTCTTGTAATTATTTTTTTTTATCAATCTTCTGTTTAGAATTATTTCCTAAGAATTTCGGGTACAAACGACATTAGATTCTTTATAATTATTTCTTTTCTCTGCTACATTTTTCGAGCTCTGTCTTATCTAATCTCTTAAAAAATTATAAAAATAGAAATGGCAATAACTCGGAAAGAACTTGGCCGGCCAGGGTCTAATGCCAAGGAGAAGAACCCTCGCTATGTGTTCATCGCAAAGATATGAGCAAGTGGAAATCTTCCGACTATAGATATTTTGT
The DNA here is from genome assembly GCF_001594075.2 of Trachymyrmex cornetzi. Classification (NCBI taxonomy): domain Eukaryota; kingdom Metazoa; phylum Arthropoda; class Insecta; order Hymenoptera; family Formicidae; genus Trachymyrmex; species Trachymyrmex cornetzi. Next base: position 6,971,116 of record NW_017296201.1, read on the forward strand.
TGACACTTCGTCTGCGATATATCGACGAATAAAATGATAACGAAAGCTCGCCACAAAATTTTGCGATTGCAATTTTCAGATATTAAAAAAATAGATATGTAACTTCTTCCTATAAAATCCCTATAAAGTTCAATGATGAATTTATTTTTATATTTGAAGTATTCCTATCGTAAGAATTTGTCTTATCGATAGAAAAGACGTTTGAACACACTTATAATTATTTCATATTATAACAATACAGTAATTGATTTCGTATTATACATTTATTTCTGATATACTGTACATTAATTAAAATTTTCGAACGTAAGCGATCAAACTTACAGAATAATTTCACAAAGAAACTAAACTGGATTGTGTTCCCTTACAGAAATTTGATATTGACCATTACTGAAAAACAGTAATTAATTTTAAGTATTAAAAATTTATTTTAAGTATTAAAAATATTATTGTTTAATGCTTTTAATATTCCAAGTAATTAATTATTATTTTTTTAGTGATAAGCTGGCCAAATTTCTGTAAAGTTTAGAAAAAAAATTAACGATAGCAATAACAGCAATAACATTACGATAAAAATGTGGTCAAACAATATTTCATTAGCACTAAAGAGAATGTTTAAGTGTGTTTTTAATTTATGTTAAGTCACAAATGCCAGAAAGAAATATGTATGTTTGCAAGCTCATGTCGTTTCTTGAACTCTCGTGTGGAAATTCACATAATCGTTCTAACTGCGCCTTGGAAAACTCGCACAAAGCATACGGTGTTCCCTGCGATAGAGAGTTTGCGATAGAGAGAGATAAGCTTGTCGAAATCACAAACACTCGCCTACTAACGAAAAATTATTGGTTGCATTTTAAAGTCACTACGATGTATCTGTCTGATTGAAATGTTTTGAAGAGGCAGCAGTCTAAATTAACATGTGTTTCGTTGAATGAATTATATTCGGAGGGGCATTACCAGTACAGGATATTGATATACTAATATTATTGTTAGTTCAGTCACTCGCATTTTTTCTTTTTTTGTTAAAAACAATAGAAAATATTTTTTTTATACATGAGTAGATTATGCATATCTCATGCAAAATAGATGTTATTGAATTCAAAATAAAGTAAGCATTTTTGTAAACACATCTTTAAAAACAAAATAAACGTTATTATATTATAAACTATTAGAACGTTTATGAACTGTACACAGGATATTTGTATTTATATAAATTCTTTAGGCATATTCTTTATTTCATTTTGCACTTTTATCTTTTCTAGTAAAAATATCAAAATTCCAAGAAAATCTTATTCTGCGTTCAATTTTGAGTGATGTTTATTTTGACAGAATTTCAGTTTACAAATGAATTAGTTACATCACGCTATTTGATGTGGAAAATTTTTTTAATGTAAAAAAAAATGGAATTTAATCCTGAAAATAATCCTGAACTCTAAATAAAAAATTACCTGAAGTGAAGTTTATCCAAGTATTTTAATAACACTTTATATAGAAAATAATCTCGTGAAATCGATCTTTGGGTGATTTGTTTATTACATTTTATATTATCGTAAAAGAATTAATATGAATAGTAATAAGCGTCACACGATATATATTGATAACATACTGATTATATAGAATTATCTATGTTGATTATATAGAATTCGAGTTTGATTACCACAGTGGGTATGACGTATGGGCATTTGGATTTGTTCCAGACAGAAGCTGACATCGCCTAAGTGGAATCGCTTCAAAGGCATCAGATTAAGATGGAAGGACAAGATCAGACTGAACAATGTAATCTGGAGATGCTGGCACATGCAATGTAAGCGAGAAAAAAAAACACTTAGCATCTTCTGTCAACCGATGCATTTTAAAAATAAAAAGAGGAATTCTCTGGGACATTTTTTTATTTAAATTTAATTTATTATTACGTAAATCTATCTTTGTTTTACTGAGAAAATGCGGAATAATACAATTGATAAGCTTCAGATTTGCTTTGTTATCTCCCAACGCATCGTCACGAGTTCGCAAACTCGATCTTAATCTGTCTTCGCGTTTATCGATCAAAACACTCAATATACTAAATAAAATGATCATATTAGTTTCCAAAAGTGTTTCTGTGTTTAAATATTGTACTTTTCCATTGAAATGTCCAATGCAAGAATGAAAAATTTATATAATCAATATAATTCGAAAAATCCATTTTAAATGCAGTATGTAAAATTGATGTTAAAAATTATAAACATACTTCAGTAAATTTTGTATATTTAAAGCGAATTTTATACGAATTTCAGACTGACCATTTCTTGTGTTTTCTTTTTGAAAATACTTCAATTTCAACCCACTTTGTTTCATTGATACTTCGATTGTCGTGATATACGCAGAGTGCTGCTTATCAAGTTCAGACAGCTACCGGCTGTCTTGCTATTCATCGAACGGCCGGATAAGTAATTACTCGTCTATTTAAAGAGCTTCGTCTCTGCGTGCTACATTCGTATCAATAGTACTCACCTGGCGAAAGTCCAACTGATCATTACGAACCAAGGAGGCTTGTATTTTACATATATGTGTATACATAATTTTGTTCCGTTAGCTCAATTTGTTCGAACACGAAATACCAAGCCGAAATGAGATATCGAAATAAGAAAATAATTCATAACATTGAGAAAAAAATAATGACACGTATTATTCGTTTTTTGTCATTACACAATTACTACAATTATTAAAACCATATATATCAATAATATATATATATAAATAGTTCAAATATTCTATAAATAGTTCAAATAGAAAATTTGTTTAGAAATAAGAAAGTAAAATCGAATTGTATTTTGGTGCGCTTCTCGTAATCGTTTAAATTTTGATTAAATCGGCTATACGGTTTTTTTAATCGATACTTTTTTTAAACTTTTGCAACTTATCGTACAACATGTTGATAATCGTAAAGTAAACGTAAAGTTAAGTGCGTTATTGAAATAAATGCACTCAGTTTATCACCTAATGACCAAATTTGCGGAAATGTGGACCTTCGAATTATATTTGAGGTCATACCTGTAATTATCTTAATAACCTATCTTTTGAAGAATTTGAAGTTGTATTTTTTTTTAATATTTACAATTTTTGTGGCAGTTTTCTCAAAAAATTTTAATAGACTGAAATAAATATTAATTAAAATTTATTTTTAATAGACAATAATTTTTCTTTTTTAGTTATATTGAAGCAAAACACGCTGGTGTGTCAGTTTGCATCGCCACTTGACGTGGATACTCACAACAAACCCGAGGTATGATCTCCACATTTAACTTAAATTTTCGATGATAATATATTGATTATTGACCTACACATATGAAGCATACATTTAATAAAAGCTCCGCACTTAAAATAATCACAACAGATTAGTGAATCAATTGTTATAATTTCCTTTAATAACCATTCGATCTTGATATCAACAAATCAGAGATCGGACGTCGATATTAATGATGATTAAATAGCAATGATTCGTTATATGTACTATTCGGTTTTGCCCAATTACGCAATTGGGAAGTATCTTTATTTATCGCAATTGGCGACAGCTCGTTTGATTAGATAATTCGTAGGAGTTTGTAATTCCTCGAAGTATCGCTAGCAAATTGCATGCACGTAACGCATATTCAAAGTAATAAGAAAATCCGAGTAAGCTTATAAAGTCGCAAAATGTTTTTACGTTTCCTAATAAGAATTGCGCTTAGTGAACGTGAATCATTGGCATATCTCTTATCAGGCGGTGGTCTTAGAGGGAAAATACTGGAAACGAAAGCTCGCGGCCGTCACAGCGGAATACAAAAAATGGCGTATGTTCTATCGAAACAAAATCCTTGGCTGGACGAACAAAGATGGCATAGAGATGGTACGTATATATTTACAAAAGGATATACAGTCTTAAGATGCTTGAAAAATATTTCCGTCACCTTGAAAAATACAAAATAATACAAACAGTGAATGACAGATAATTAATAAATTTAGATATATCAATAGCTGCGTTCTGCAAAAAAAGTAGCTTTGCAACTATTGTAAAATTCTTCATTATGATTGGTTTATGTATTTAAATCCATAAGGAACCAAGAGCAAAATCAAGCCGCTTTCTCTGCTAGACGCAGCCATTGTTTATTTATTACTGTGTTTGTGTGTGTGTTTGCGTGTGCGTGTGTGTGTATGCGCTTGAATAGATAGATTTCCCTTATTTTCATCAAATATGAAACACAAATATGATAAGATGTTTTTTTCAGATGGAATCGATGGACTTGCTGGATTGGGGCAGTGAATGTGGCCTCACCGGTGACTTTGGAGTGGCTACGGGAAATGCATTTGGAAATACAGGCGGTACTTCAGGTGGAGAGAGTATGATGGTTGATGAAGACTATATGGAATTGATGACCGACACCCTTTTTTCAACCATCAGCTCGAATCAACCGATATACTTTCCTGATCCTAGAGAAATCGGTAATTCTTTTTGAGACGTTATATCCGCGAGATATCCGCTTATGCGCAAAGCGCATTCGCTTGTATTCTTGATGTATTCTTGATGATTGTATTCTTTTTGAGAAACTTACAGTATTCGACAATCGTAAAAACAAAACTGTACTATTTATAGAAATATTACAAATATTATAATACACGAAATATGATTCAACAGCGCGAGGTGCTAATTTAGCGGATTTCATTCAACCTAGTCTAGGCCCGTTGCAACCGAACCTGGACGATTTTATGGATACGTTAGAGCCATTGCAAGGTATACGATAATAACATTAAATGATTATATATGAGCAGGGAATGGAAAGTTACTTTTTAAAAGTAACAAGTTACAGTTACTCGTTACCGAGTAGGAAAAGTAACAAGTTACCGTTACTAGTTACCGATTTTTAAAAGTAACTCGTTACAGTTACCGTTACTTGAGAAAGTAACTTTTCGTTTCTTTTCCGTTACTTTTTTTTAAATCGACGACCAACAATCACAGCGGACTGGCCTAGAGGCTTCTCTAGTCTCAAGCGCATTGTAAAAAATTGTGTAAAATTATAACTATTATGCTGGATAATTTTGAGATCCACTATAATAGTTGTAAACGTCCACACGTTTGTATATTTGCAATATGCAAATAAAAATAATTTCTTGGTTTGGAACTAAGCAGATTGTGGAAGTACAATTACAATGTGTATGTGTAGCTATAGGAACGATAATATGACAATATATTTCGCACTATATATTATTATACATTTAACAACAATACGCGAAAAATTTCTTTTATATTACGTAATATTACTAAAATTTGGATAATTACAGAAAATATTCAAAATATCCTGCTATTTACATAATTTCCAATATAAAATAAGATATATTTACACAATAAAAACGAATTTACATAATTTTTGTGGAATTACATAATTTCTGTGAAATTGTATGATTTTTTATAATTACAGAACTAATCATGTAATCTATTTTACATTTATTATATGTGTAAATTTACGAAATTTTTTTACAGTGTAAGTGGCTTGTGTCGCATCGTGTCCAATCATGTGCAAAGTAACGATAAAAGTAACTGTAAAATTCGTTACCGTTACCAAAAAAATGTAACTTCGTTACCGTTACAGTTACCAAAGAAAAGAGTAACGCAGTTACTAGTAAAGTTACCAAAAAAGTAACTTGTAACTGTAACTTCGTTACAAGTAACGAGTTACTTCCATTCCCTGTATATGAGATTGTGTTTTGCACGACGTTTCTTACATGTTACATATATATTTTTTTATTTAAGAATTCTTAAACTCGAAATTGCCTCCCGTACCCGAAGAAGACGATATATTTCGAAATAATAATATAAATACTAATTATCCCGATTTGGACCTGATGACACCAATTAATCAAATGAACGAAATAGGCGAGGTTCCGACAATAAAAAATGAACATATCGTACAACAATTGTCTCAGGAAGAGCAAGAGGCTAACATGCAGAATCTCCAATACACCGCCAAGATATATACTCAGCCTCAACCTGAAACAGCGAATATGTATAGGAATAACATGTGAGTATTACGAAATAATTACTTCACGGATAAGCGGATAAAGAGTAAAGTCCGAGGTTCATTATAAATCATGGATATGTCACTCTTTTCCATTTAGAGCTATGAGTCAAAATTATGCTCTTCAACCGAACTTCGAGGCGTCCGTTACGACAAATCAACCCATACGAGAAAAAACTAGAGGTAGCAGAGGGTTGTCGAGAAACGGTCGCGTGATACAGCAATCCCAACAACAGCAGCAACAGGACATATATCAAGCGACTACACAGCAGCAGAATTCAGGCTTCCAATCGCAACCACCGCAGTCTTACGCGATGGAGATTCAAGCGGTGCGATTAACACCGGTGCAGCCACAATCTGTGCAGATCACTACACTGAACGATCAATCGGCAGTTAATGCCAGTCATATACCTGCAATCACCGCCGCTGCCGTGCAAAATCTGGTGACGGTACAGCATAATTTTGCCACGCAAGCCGTCAATTCGCAACTGCAGACCCAGCATCAAGCAATAAGGCCTTTGCCGACCCTCTCACCGATGTCTAGCAAACCTTACAAGATCGTTCAGCCGCAGCAGCAGTGCTATAAGTTTCCGAACCTCGTACAGAACCTTAATGCTCAACAGTGTAAATTTAATACTAATAGCTTACTTAAGGTAACTAAAATATAATAGCGTTTTCAAATATATTGAATATATGAAAATAATGCATGCACTGAAAAAAATGCATGTAATTTTACATGGAAATTATATGTTTATGACTGGAAAATTACTTAAATTACATAAATATGATTGGAAATTTACTGGAAATTATAAATTTCCAATCATATTTAGGTAATTTTCCGGTCATAGACATGTAATTTCTTTGTAAAATCACATGCATTTTTTCAGTGTGTTGTATTTATTTTTCAGACGCATCATACGCAAGTAGTATCATCGGAGCAACCATCGCAATCACAGATATTGCTACAGTGTAGGTCATCTAGTTTGGACCTTACTACGTCCACTTTGCATACCAAGCTGTTACCTCAACCGACGACGTCCAACGTGGAGAAAGAAGAGATCTTCGCTGTACCTAAGGTCAGTATCTCACTTGTGTCGATATACAGAATAGACCGACAATTTACTGTAATAGTCTAAAGAAAACGTTAAATTCCCAATTTTTTAAATAGTGCTAATATTCAAGTATCGGTTAAAATATTTTCAATAAAATTACAATATATTTTTTTAGTATCAAATGAAAGGAAGGAATAGATCCCGAAGTAGCTCTTCTTTAACGGCGCCTAGAATACATCCACCGCCGCTAGTATCTGCAGTGAGCGACCCAGCTCTGAATCTGAATAACAATGTTTTGCTTGCACGCTTACTTACGAATAGTAGTACGTATTTTTATTGCAATTCTATCTTTTCTTATACACGAAAAATGTAAAAGTCTTATGAGATCAATTGAACATAACTACCATGATTTACGCAACACATCTTTACGATATTAATTAAATTTAATTAAATCTCTCTTACATTAATAAGAAAAATATTTGAAGTAATGATTCTTATCTTCATTGATATCTATAACTGATTAATATCTTCACTTCGATAGAAGTAACGCAAGTAACGACAACTCAACATATCACGACCCCAGTGACTGTACAAACAATAAAAACTTCTAGTATACAGCAGACTCAACCACAGCAACAGGTATTAGAGAAAAATCAGTTTATAACGTAATTGCCAATTTGTTTGAGATCAATAATTCATATTGATATTTTGCAGACAATGCAACCATCCACAGCCCAACAGATTCTCTTAAATGCGAAAAATCAAACGCATCAGTCCCACAATAGTCCAATAGGTTCACCAAAGGATAGCAGCTCTAATGCACACAGTCCTCAGGCTTTAAGTCTTAGCCCTCTACATAGCCCCATGAGTATAGGTAGTCCTTTATCACCCACTCGTGGATACATGAAGAGTGAGTCAGAAAGGGGGCAGTACAAAGAGCAGAGGCGAGTCGGTCATATTCATGCGGAACAGAAGCGTAGATATAACATCAAGAATGGCTTTGATATGCTGCACAGTTTAATACCACAGCTCAGTCAGAATTCCAATACGAAATTAAGTAAAGCCGCAATGTTACATAAAGGGGCGGATTATATCCGACAACTTAAGGCAGAAAGACATCAATTAAAAGATGAGATGGATAGCCTGAGACAACAAATTGAGTGCCTTAATATGTCTATTAGGTACATTCTAGTTATATTCCCAATAAATTAAAACGTTATAAGTAAAATTATGTAAAATGACTAATTAGCAATTATCGCTCATGAATAATTGTTAAATGTACAATTATCTATATAAATAAGATAATCTTGAATGCTTTATGATGTTATTCTTGTAGTAATTGTCAATCTATGCTTCCTGCAACGGGTGCTCCAATTGGTTCTAGACATAGAACCAGCAAGATAAAAGAGATGTTTGACGAATATGTACGTGTGCGCACGCAAGAAAACTGGAAATTCTGGATTGTATCCTTTTTTTCTTTTTCTTACACATTGTATCTTAAACTATTGACTCACGTAAAATATATGAAGGATTTTAAAAGATTAGATTCCTTAATGTAATAAAATCAGTTCAGTATATTGTTAGAACCATTGATGCTGTCTTTCAATGCTTCAGTCTCAACTGCGAGTATCGAAGATTTGTATAGAAGTACATTGTTGTGGGTAGATCAACATTGTTCACTCGTCGATCTCAGACCAGGTTCGTATACAAAGGAGACATCCAAAAAGATACGCTTAAATATTTTCATTGCTTTTTATTAATTATACAAAGTGAGTTGATATGATTCAAGGAACCAACTAAAACAATAATAGAAAAAAATTGCTCGAAATTATTATTTGTAAGATCTCTCTTTGACATTGTAATTTTTCTAAATAAATATTTAAATATATTTTTTTAGATGTCAGTCCTTACAATAATATAAGCATAAAAATATAATAAAAAATATACATTTAAAAATATAACATAACGCAATAAATATTCACAATTATCTTGACCAAAATATTATTTTCAGCTGTTCTGAATTCTCTCAAGACTCTGTGTACTGCCACTGATATTTTATCAGATCCGACTCGCCTTCCCGAAGAAGCGCTTGCGGCAGTCAATCGAACGGAACGCCGACGATCCATGCAGTGATCAAGTGCGTGAATTCAACAGCGTGTTTGTATAAAAAAAGTTTAAGATTTAGATATATATATGAATGTAAGGATGATAGTTACCGTATAACTTAAGTTAGCCTATGCGAAACAAAAAGAAGACATAACATTCGGTTAGTTAACCGAAACGCAGAAATAAGAATTTAAGTGCAATTCCTCTTTTTATTGCAACGTCACGTTATTGTTGCAAAGTCTATAATAGATAATTATAAAAAACGTTTTATATTACAGATTTGAATAAAAAATATGTGTACATACTACACTCTTATACTGCAGTGCGTATACTGACAGTATGTATGTATATTGATACAGTACTTGATACTAATATTGACATGGCACAATCATTCGCATTAACATAATTACTTTTTGACAAAATTGTCTCATGTGTACTTTTTCTCACGTTTATTTCGCGCAATTGTATGCATTATATGAAACTACACAGACTCGAACATTCTAATGATATCTTTATGGAATAATTTATAAAGTAAAAAAAGAGTAAATTACTACATATTCATACAACTTTTCCATAATTACGCATATATATAATAAATAAACATTTATATGATTACATTCATTCCATTGCTTTGAGATATTCTTCAGATTGATAGCTTAATGAACGTAATTATTATAAGACTATAAGAATCCAAAAACTTGACCAAAAAATGTTTGAATTTCTATACTAATATTTTTATTAATCTTTTTCGAAAAATGTTTTATTTATATTATCACTTCATTGTAAGACTAGGAATTATCATATAGTTATTAAAATAGATCATGTACTGTGAATAAACTTTTTTAGCTTTAGGACATTTTTCTTTGCGGAAATACTACGAAAGATAAGTAACGCATTAAAGATGATAGACTCAGTGCCATAAATGAATTGCAAAGATAATTCAAGAGTTGAAAAAAAAAAGTTAGACAAACGAGAGTACGGCGTGGTACTTAGTAAAAAATCCAAAGCATTTAGTTCTTTATATGTAAATTATATTTAATTTGGTGTTAACTTCGTTTCGGCCGCATTATATTTCGCCAACTTCAGCAATATAATCTCAGAAATCCTCCACACTCTCGATTACATATTGAGTTCTCGCTCATCTGCATTAATTCAAACTTTTATCAAAGTTCTATGCCAGTTAAAAAAGATACAAAAGCCTGAAGCCAAGAATAAGAGATAATCAAATTTGCAAAGATAGATCAGGAATCAGTCGTAATGAATTGAATCAGAACAAAACGTTAAGAAATTATAAAATTGCTAAAATGGGTAAACCTTAACTTGTATACTAGAATATGCAGTTAGCTTGTTATATTCTTTTATTTCACTTCTATCTTTTGTAGGCACCCAAAACACTTGCATACTAGTATTTTTGGATTGCATTAATCCTCTTCTATTTACTGTGTTTGATGATCAAGATAAATAAGTGTACTATCTAACACTAAGATTTTAGTCAAGGTGCACACTTTGTATCTTTTGTTGCCAATAAAAAAAATTACTACAAAAGTTTAAAGTAAGCCAAAATCGTTGAAACTGTAACAGAGTTGTGGAACACTCGTTTGTCTAACTTTTGTTAATTCTTTTTTTACATCAAGCAAAAAGTTAATACCATTACAAGCTAACGCTGATTATTCTTTTTTTAATTTTGAGAGTCCATAACAATTGTGTTTGTTGAAAAGATAAGTTTTGGGAAAATGTGACTTGAAGATACAAATAATTTTCTTTATGTGAAGTATCAATTCTTTGATATAAATATACTACTATTAATTTATACTTGCACAAGTACGCCAGTAAGAGGTGTATATAGCTTATAATTGCGTGGAGACGATAAAAAGGGGGTTGCTCATAAGATACATGTTCACACCATTATGTAAAATGAGATCTTTAATATGGAAATTTATGTGATAATGTACAAATCATTTGCAAAAGGTTTAAATACCGAATATAGCTTAAACTACAAAGGGCTTCTGCATATTGTAGTATTTTTGTTAATGTAAAATGTTGTATATAGTCCGATGTTAAGAGAGAACAAAATGATTAATTCTATAAAAACTAAATTCTTTTTTAAATTGACTTCACATTATGTATATTCTGTTAATTTGTTTTGTTTTAGAGCATGAAGAATGTTATTTTTTTATACAATATATAGATGCCCTCGTTCAACTTACATCGTGTATGTACAATGCGTTAAGTGATAAATAATATAAGTGAACTCATCGAAGGGATGTTTTTTTGTACAATATGTATCATATAAGCATAAAAAAAAGATTGACATGTTATTATTCAGATGTTATAACAACATGAAATCCAAACTAATTCATTTTTTTCTACTTTTTCCTTCTCGCAATCGTTGCTTCTAAATATTATAAATAATTATATTGAATGATATTATTCATATTAAATTTAGTCACACAAAATTGAATACAAATATATAATATAATTTTTGGAATATTCGGAAAATGCTTTCCCGAAATAATTTTTATTGAAAGTAACAAAACTATTGGAAAGTCCTCATAATGAATATTGTTATTTAATGTAATTTGACATTTAATTTTTATTGTATTTTATAAATTGAAATAACAAACTAAAAATTTATAAATACTTTCTTAAAAAACCTAATGTCACAAAAATTTTAATTAACATTAAAGTTTTGTTTTGCACGTAAATTATAATACACATTGTTTACAATTGTTATTTTATAATCTTTGGACACATTGATATTGATAACATTTAATATTTACGAAAAAATATGTTAATTATTCAACACATTTGTATTTTAGAAAATTGATAGCTCGCCAACTGAATAATCAGCAAATCAATGCCAAAGTGGAACAGTCATGACATATCAGATACAAATTGAGATTAGTGTTATCAGGTATTATTGTGAATAGTGGTACCTTAACGCAATTGAATGCGTGAATATTAATACTTTCGTTAATTAAATGCCTCACTTCTTGCATGGTACGACCTGTCAATTTCAGTTTACAGACTGGACAATTCACACAATTATTCTCCTCTCCTAGTATAGCTTTCTGACACATGGGACAGAATACCTCTCTATTTTCATTGTCGACGTACATTGCAAAGTGTTCGACCTCGTCCTGCAAAATCTTCTCATATTCTTGGATTATCCATTGTTCTGTATAATAATATAATTTTTCATCAAATTCGTATTATATCACAAACAAATTAATAATAATTATTATGAATTACAAGTTTCTAGTAATATAACTGAAATTTTAGTGCTGATTATACCTTGTTCGCAAACAATTTCGTTTTCTAATTCAATTGCCTCTTCCTGAGATAGTGGCTCCTCAATCTCTTTAAACATAATACTTTTGTCGTTGTCATCTAATGTTGCTAAATTCTTGAATTCTTGGCGTATTATTTCTGTCAGTGTGTCCTGCATGTGTCTTGAGTTAAGTTCCAAGCCGAATCTACGTTTGTTAAATAAATGATCCCGCTTCTCTCGCATTCTCTGGCGACATTTCTAAAAACAGATCAGGCAATATTTTCGAAAACAAAAAAAGACAGCACCTTATGTATAAATGGGCCTTACATTTAGGCCCAGTTTCACAACTGACGGTTAACTCTTAACCGAGGTTGAACTTATTTCTCATCTTTTTCCAATTCTAGAATTGAAAAGAGATAATGAATAAGTTGAACCTCGGTTAAGAATTAACCGTCAGTTGTAAAACTGGACCTTAGAGCCATTTTCGCCAAGCTCAGTTAACTTAACCAGCCTAGTAACTGCAATGAAATAGAAAGAGATAGAAATAGTTCCATCTCTTTCTATTTTATTACAGTTACTAGGCTGGTTAAGTTAACTGAGCTTGGTGAAAGTGGCCCTTATGTCCGTTTCCATCAATGTAGATTAACTTTAATCTCAGTTCAACTTACTCTTCGTCTTTTTCTAGTTCTAAAGATTAGAAGAAGAGACGAAGAGTAAGTTGACCCGAGATTAAAGTTAATCTACATTGGTGGAAATTGGCATTAGTGATACAAGTTGACACAAACATTATTGTCCTTTTTAGCATTCAATGAATAAAGATTGCATGACACTTGTATCAATGACTTGTGTCACTAAATAGAAAGCATCCAAAATATGATAATAGACATTTTCCAACAAAAGATACAGGTAAAACTACAGAATATCTATGATATTCAAATTGAAGATATCAGACTAAACTTTGAACTTTAACTTTAGTTGAACAAAAAAACAGACACGAAAAAAATTGTATGCGCATATTTGCGCGAGAATTTTTATAAAAGAATGCAGAGTCGGATAAAGGTGCAATCTACGGTGTTCACCTCAAAAATCGATAAAATTATACTCATTCGACGCGTTTTTGCATGAAACGAAAGAATCTGGTAGGTAAAAGTGTCGCTCTGCCCCGCGAACCGAGATATTAAGCGTTAAAGTTGTCGACTATGGAGGTTAGAAAATCTGTCATACCGACGTTACGTAGCGACTGAAACATGCTCTGTGGTCACATGCGCATGCGTTGTACGTACTTTTCGGTAAGAGCGCACGAAATTTAAAGTCATAATCCATTAAATTAATAACCATTAATAACATCGCTATGCCGCCCGAACCCAAGCATTACTGTCTATACACCCCACTGTCCACATGGGTTATTAATGGTTATTAATTTAATGGATTATGATTTTAAATTTCGTGCGCTCTTACCGAAAAGTACGTACAACGCATGTGACCGCAGCGCATGCTCATATCGCAGTGTTGCGTGACCATGACGGATTTTCTAACCTGAATAATCGTGAACTTTAACGCTTAATATCTCGGTTCGCGGGGCATAGCGACACTTTTACCTGCCAGATTCTTTCGTTTCATGCAAAAACGCGTCGAATGAGTATAATTTTATCGATTTTTGAGGTGAACACCGTAGATTGCACCTTTACCCAGAGTCGCTTATATTACTATCATCCAGAAAGCTTAAAAGTAGTACGAGGTAAACATAGACTTTTCAACCTCTCGCAGCACCTCCTGCAGCTTAGGCGAGCCATGTCTGATTTTATTCGCGCAATCTCTGTTCCTCAATTTGGACGTCATTGTAGAACTGAGCGTTATCGTCCCGCCGAATTGCAGAACTGAAAAGAAATGCGGTTTTCCCAAAAGACAGACTTGAGAGACGTAATTTAACAAATTACTCCGCGCATAGCTGACAACTGACCCACAGGGCACAATTCACAAAACACATAGAACAAAGCTGGCCACAGCTGGCATTGCTGGCACAATTCACACAAATACGATATGCTCGCATACCACAGCACATGCGCAGGCTACCGAGCGTGCAGTGTCTGCACCCTCACGTTCCAAAATCCTTTATCCTGCAGCTAATCACATGTCGATAAGAAATCGTACGACAAATAAAATACTAAAAACAGAATACGGAAAATTAACGCGGCAAATACTCGCAGTTGCAACACGAATTGCATAACCGGTATTTGTTGACGATGAATTTACACGCCTGGCAAGTACGTTAATAACTTCCATAAATTGAAGACACTTTTCCGAGAAAATTACAAAAAAAAAAATAAATTTACATGCGCGCAGTGACACGTATGAGGTGGCATATTCAAATTTCAAATTCATTCAAATACAAATATTCTATTCTATTATACTTGTAAAATAATCAGAATCAAATTCAAAATAATTGATTCGAACTGTTCGATTGAATCAGCGACAATTCAATTTTTTATATAAAAAAATCGGGAACACAACATTGTATTGCGTTCTTAACGAATTTAATTATTATGATTGTAGTTATATAGTAGTTTTAATAAAACGAATTTTACGAATATGAAATATACAGTATTATTACAAAATAAAAGAGCATGTTTTGATACAGTACTAAACTGTGGAATTTATAAACGGTTCTCTGTACGTTTCTTACAATTTTTTAGGATGCGTACGCACATAAAAGAAATTCGATGTAACAATTCGCTTATTTTTTATTCATATAATGATAAGTGGTCTATATACAGAAAAAAACAATGGCGGCAGGGTAAAACGCTGTGATCCGTTATTTCCAATCGAAACAACGACGGATGTTGACTAAACACGTAGATATAAGTAATACAAGGCGTGTTATTCATATATATCCTCCCTGTCCGCTACGTAACGCACTATATCCTTAGGTTTCAATAGCCTCTCAGCATCCATATCTGGAATCTCGAAGCCAAACTCGTCCTCCATCGCCATTATGATCTCCACGTGATCCAGGGAATCCAGACCCAGATCGTCCATAAAATGCGAATCCAAGGACAGCTGAAGATTCAATCTATCGTTAGATTAAGATTCAATCGCACGCCTGGGCTTCCTGCACAACTGACATGTTCCTCTGATAATTAATCGAATAAAATACATTAGGGAGAGTATTTTACATATTAAAATTTTTTAATTAGATATTATATAAATAGTAAATATTCTTCTGCCATATATATATTTTTAACAATAGTATATAATAATGCAAATTATTATATAAATAAAGTAAATAAGAGTTAAAAAAGAGATTTGTTTCTACATGTCAGTATGTACGCAGACGCCACGATCAAGCGAGGTGTTAACCAACTATTCTTTGTTTTAAGAGATATTTCTCAAAACATTTCAGTAAAGAAACTAGCAACAGAAAATTGGTGTAATTATATTATGTGTAAGAAATTATCAACTCTTCTAATTAATATGGAAAAGCTATGTGTTTAAAAAGATATATATACGATTTTTATTTTTACATATTTTTCAAACACAATTGCAACTAATGATGAATTTTTGTATGCATTTTGACATTTTTTTGTTAAGAAAACAGAATCGTCTACAGAAATGTCTTGGCAAATATTTCAAGAATATTGATTTCGAAGATACCTTTGTGGGTTCAATTTTGTCATAAAGTTTCAGAACCAAGAGCACCCGCTGACTGATAATATCAAGGGTTAGCGGATCCTTATGACTGTAATGGCGCACCTGCTTGATGCGTGTGTCCCTTAAGCCCTGCAAAATTTTTCCCAGAAAGAAGAAAGATGTATTTTATGTAACCTTTTCTACAAGGGCGTCGTTATAAACGGCTACAGCTTTCAATACGCGCTCTTCGATATCCTTAATCGATTTCGGTTTCTCTTTACTAACATCTTGACAGTATCCACGATTGCATTTTACCTGCATTCATCAAATAATCTTTTCATATATATTTTAATGTCCAGTTTTTATGAAAAGATTTCATGAAGAAATGTTGACTGTACTTGGATATACTTTGCAAAAAATATATTCTAATGTGATTTTATAGTACTTCATTAAATAATGGTAATTTAAATTCAATTATGAAAATCTTAAACGCATATATCAACAAAAATAAATTCGTATGTTTTAGGATAAAACAATATTTGAAAATGCTACATACAGATCTAGGAATAAAAGATTAAATTTATTGTTAGTAGACTAAATTTGGTGTCGTTATACAGCTTCATAACAATATTGTTACTATCATTGAAAATAGGAGCCAAATGTTAATTTCTACAGGTATACATTAACTTTAATTTCAGTTTAATTTAAGTTTGCTTACTCAATATTTTTTTCTAATTCTAAGAATTAGAAAAAAAATAAAGATTAAATTAAATCGAGATTGAAGTTAATCTACATTAGCAGAAATGGACATTAATCCAGTTCATGCTTTTCCTTTTTCTATACTTTCTCTATCAGCTCTTCTTATTTTTGTACAAATAAAGTATGGGTCCAATATGATGTCCAGATCAAGTATAGTGTTAATCCAGATCAAGTATGGGTTGTTTGTTTATGTCTCCAACAAAACTAAATGCAAAATCTATCATATGATGCAACTGATGGGTAAAAGAGTTGTAAACACCAAGCGCATAAGAAAGCGCTGCCAAAACAAATATATTGAGCTAAGATGAATTGAACTGGTTGACCGACGAGTTGTCTCTGGGCATCTTTGCAAGTATTTCAAGTTGCTTCAGTTACATAATGAGAGTTTCGTGGAACCCACTGCCGTGAACAATTGCTCAGCGAAGAGTCGATCACGCGTATCACACTGTCCGTTAATATTACCTGCGGTACGACAAGCGTCGTCCACGCGGCACGATGTAACAACCTCTGCTCACATCGCATCCGAACGAGTGCACCACTCGTGCATCGCAACCGACTGAATGAGTTTCTGAAGCAACCGGTGTTCCTCGCCAACAGCCGAACACCCGCCAAGGACGCCATTTTCACCCACGATGAATGAACGAGGAACAACACCAACGAGGACTGATCCGTATTCCTGATATGAGACTTGACGAAGCTCCTCTTGTTCCTGGATTCACCGCTCCGGACGATCCGCGGCGCGGATTACGAGGAATATTCGCCGCGCGTGCTGACATCTACTTTCGTACAGCCTTATCAATCTTATCAGCCGAAGCGGTGACTGGTAGCGACGCAACAAAACAATATTTTTTGTCCAATTTTGGTTTTATCTGCACGCATGAGATACGGGTGGCACCCAGTTGGAGTTTGGACACGGCTCAATTGGACACGAGTCACTCACAGCGCTTGAGACTACAAAGCTCCTAAGCACCGGTCGCTGTGATTGGTGGTGTCCAATCGAGCCGTGGTCAATCGGGATCACCCCATATGAACATTACTGTACTAAATTCTTCGATTTATCGATTCTTCTATCAAAAATTACTGTGTGACATTTCATAAACAATTCTAATGTTACACGATAATTTTTGATAAAATGAAAAATTGATAAATCGAAGAATTTAGTATAATAATGTTCATATCACAATGATAATCATTATGTACTATCCAGATAGCACTGAACATCCCAGATAGAACGTCCATTTTAAGTCCAAATCACGTCCACACGTCCATGGACATAAAATGGACGTCCTTGGGATGTCCGTCGTACGGATGTCCTATTCAAAACATCCTATGGATGTCCGAATTTGGATTTTACTTTTACTAAATGTTTTTCTTTATATTTTTATTATATTCGTATTATTTACCGAACCAAAAACCAACAAGAATTGAATAACATACTTTTTATATATCTTATATAATATCATATTAATAATATTACCCAAATAAAATTAGTTAATTCCAAAAAATTGTAATTTTTATTTTTTTATGAAATACCCAGTACTTTTAAATATTTTTAATTAAATTTAAAATTAAAGACACACTTACTGCAATATTGGACTAACTCACATATTTGGTGAAAGAGGAGAATATATAAATAAGACAGTCGGAGGATGGTATAGCATATATTCCAATAAACACGTATTATTATATAGTACGTGATTACTAATATTGCAGCAAGGTCTTCAACTAAAAAAGATGTCCAAAATTAGTCAGGGATAATTCTCGAATGTTGCTTCTATTGAAGATATTAAAAATATTCTGTCATTAACGATCGAACTACGACAATTTAACTTGAGTTAATGGACATCAGGACCATTATAGAATTAATTAGTTAAATATAGACTTATGGAACATATAATAATTTATACACGCGTTAATCATATGTAAATCTTGTAAACAGTCACTGAAGAGGACCGTTGAAAAAAGATTCAAACGTTTAAAACATTGTTTATATGTAGTTTAATAAAGCATTTTAATTATAACATATTAACTTGCTAAGCTCAAAAAACCCTTATTGTATATTAATTGAATTATATTCATATTGAGTCGTAAAATATATCTATACCTTCCCAGATAGCATAAGGACGTCCATTGTACGTCCATTGGACATCCGTTTCTGGACATTGGAACGTCAATAGGAAATCCAAATTATATCGTTGAACCTATGGACGGTCATGAGATGTACATTTGTCACAACTTTGTACGTCCATAATAAATTACAATTTTTTAGAATTAACTAATTTTATTTGGGTAATATTATTAATATGATATTATATAATATAAGATATATAAAAAATATGTTATTCAATACTTGTTGGTTCTTGGTTCGGTAAATAATACGAATATAATAAAAATATAAAGAAAAACATTTAATAAAAGTAAAATCCAAATTCGGACATTCATAGAATGTTTTGTATAGGACATCCGTACGACGGACATCTCAAGGACGTCCATTTTATGTCCGTGGACGTGCGGACGTGATTTGGACTTAAAATGGACATCCTTGGGATGTCCAGTGCTATCTGGGTTTCTTAATTTTGTAATATACTTTTATTACTCTACTACATGTGTGTGTGTGTGTGTATGTGTGCGTGCGTGCGTGCGTGCGTGCGCGGGCGTGTGTGTACACTTTTTCATATTTTTAAATTTCATTAATAATTAAATCAGTCATTTTATGCAAATCATTCTGTATAATTTATTATAGAATTTATTCAAAATATTATACTTATATGTATAAAAATATACTCTATTTTTTAATATGCCGATTTTCAATTAAAAGGAAATTACTAATAAAACGATGCTCATATACATTCCAAAATTTCCTTCTCGTGCGTTTCAATTTCTTTTATCTTCTATTTGCTTCTATATTCTTTCTATTTGAACGGTTTGAACGACCGTAATAAGGCATACAAATATCAACCCGGTATTCGACTTGGTAATTGACTGCTAACAGTCATTATATATGTATAGCCAAGAAGGATAGAACGATGTTTCACAATCAAGAGCGAGCACAATCAAGAGAGAGTGGAGCGGAAGCCATCATTTTCAGCGTTGGAGTATGTATGGTCGACTCAGTTGACTGTGTCTCATAAAAAGAAAGAAAGCAGCCGATGATTTACATTTGTTGAAATTTGAATCCTCTTGTCAAGTCGAACACGCTTATCTTTGTCGTAATTATCCAACCAGCGCGCTGCAGCAAACCGAACACCTTCTGTAGCCGCAGTTGATTGGTCTTCGTTCGAGACTCGCGTGTAGAGTTGCTAAAAAACTCTAGTCGGCAGTTGAATGCAGCGAGAAATTCAAACACATCGGAGGATTGCAGATTTTTACAAATAATACTTTTTAATAATTAAAGATTTCACATTAGGATTACATTAGATCTGTTAGGGATACTCAGTAGATTAATACATTACTCTCCTATTTATTAAAATTTAATTTATAATAGAATTATAAGACATATTTTATACTTATGTATAATTTTATAATTAATATATATTTATTACACAAAATTCATTAAAAATTAAACTTGTAAATGATGCACACTTTTTAAACGTATCAATTCTTTAATGCGCCATACACAACAAATCATTAAAAAGGCTATTATTATTCTATAATGTTTTACTATTATATTATTTATAATAGTTTATTACTAAATCGAGAGAGAAGTAACTCAAATTCCGATTATTTCAGTTAATAAGCCTTATTTGATATTATTTTGTTAACATGTATAGAACTATTTATTTTTTTTTTTTTAATAAAGGAAAAAGATTAGTACACAATAAAGTATAACTACTTTTTCATCTTAAATATATTTTTAATGTATTTCAATATATAATGTATAATGTATGATTATATATATATATATATACAAATATAAGTGTACAAATATAAGGAATGAGCTAATCGTAAATACATAAGAAAGCATTTAATTTAAATACACGCAATACATAAATATATGCTTTGCAGATGTAAATTTCTGTATTCCCTCGTACAAAAACCATCGTCTGCTGCACAGAGAGAAAAATACAACAAAATATCATTCAACATTGTCACGGAAATGAAAAAGAGAGAAAAATAGCATTATTGATTTATCTGTTGCTGTTTTAATCTATCTATTGTAAGCGGCAGCAATGTGACAAATTCTTTAGACAATTTTATAAATTCGTATTTTTCTAATTTCTTCTGCTTTTCAGGATGCTTATCGTAGTAATTAACGACGAAACTATAAGCATCAACACTATTCTGCATGTTTTCTATCTTTTGTTGTACGTCGGAAGTTATAATCTTATTATACAATCTTCCCACATGGAAGTAAGTATACAATGCTGGATACAGCAAATCCTCTGAGAAGGACTCGACTCCGTTTTCGGATTTGCTCATCTCTAAAGAATTCAAGTACGACTGATAATGCTTTATGCTGTTTCTCGCCAGGCGCTCGATCTTCGCTATCACATGAGCCGTCGGCCTTTCGTTGGATGCTTGCAAACGATCAATCTTCAAGTCCAGGATCTCCGAATACGTTTCCGCAAGCTCGATCCAAATTTCCCTACAGACGATTCGGTAAAACCGCGAAGACAATCCCTCAATTACTTCCTCCAGAATGTCTATCCGCCGTTTGTGCATTCTCGCCTGCCTGTCTTCGTTGTCTTCGAAGAACGCCAAGTATTTGTACGCTTGAGAGAGGTCTTGGACAATCCAAGCGTAATCCGACGCGTGATTCTCGAAAGTGTAATATTCCTTCGCCTTATCCAACCATTTCCGAACGTTCAAGAACACCGGTCTAGCATCGTTAAAATCCAATAAATACATATCTGTAACTTCATTAGTAATCGATTCTAATTCTAGTTCTAGATCTACAAATCTTGGATCCTCCATGGTTTCAGTATGAGAATATTTATAGACTTTATCAGCAACTTTCGCAGGCTTTGAATCCTGATCCTCTTCCTCGGCCTTTTTCATTAATCTCTCTTTAGATGCTCCCAGGAGAGCAATACCGTACTTCGCCCAACATCTAGCGATATTTGCTGATCCATGATCGTAATTTTCGTATTGCGCAGCAATGGTCTCGCTGGTTTCCCTAGTGCCTTTTGTTTTCAAGATTTCAGAGTATTTCTCCAATATACAGGACGCTGCAGCTAGATGATGCCTCGCTTGTGGAAATTTGTCTTGTTCTATGAAATATTGAGATATTGCTGCGGCATTTAAAGCCCAATCGACATAATCCAGATCTTGCGTTATTTTATTTTGACTTAATTGCTTGCTCAATGTTCGGTGACAATAAAGAGCAAAATTACACTTGTCATCTAACTCGCGACAGACCTGTGCTAAATAATACAGAGTCAATGTGTGAAGCTTCTCGAGAATACTTTTTGCGCACAGATTTCCTTCTATTTCCTCAATACCCATAATGGACACCATATGAACAGGATCGAGTCTAATATCTTCTGTAAACTTAATGTATAAGTCTTCCGCTTGCTTTAGAAAGTCTTTAGCTTCCTCGTATGAACCTCGTTGTGCATAAATTAGACCCAATTGATTATTACCGCTTATAGCTGGTAAAATGCCTTCAGACGTCAATTTGCTGTCTTCTAACAAGTCGATGCATTTTTTATAACATTCTGTAGCAAATCCTGTATCTTCCATGTCAGCTCGTAATATACCTATGTTCAAATAAGTTATCGCAGCTGCCACGGTGCAGAGAGTTTCTTTGCAGTGCGTAAGCGCTTCCAGTATCTCCATTAGAATCTCCACAGCCTTAGACTTTTTCTCGTAAAGCTTATTCGGATCGCTCTTTGCCTCGCGTTCTAATAATTGCTGAACCTCCTGATATTTTTCCTTCACCCATGATCCTGGGTGATTAACTCTTTCCAAACATTCCATTCTATCAAAGTAATTCAACATTAATATGCTTTCGGTATTATTATATATTTATCTTTTATAGTCTATGCATTTTGCAAGTTATCTCTGTGCCTAGATTCATTAATGAATGTCAACCTTCATATCTCTGTCCTCTTCTCCTATTCTTAAAAGTATATACAAAGGTAATTCTTCAGAGGAGCAGGTCAATCAAGTCAGGATAATGTACATTCATAAAATTGTAATCAAGATTATGAATTTTCTGCAAGTTTTCCACTATCTTTAAGTGGATTTTTGAATGCCTTATCCAATTTTTTATGTTGCTCCTGATCTTATTGGTATCATTAATCGTCTGTTATACAGATTGCAAACTATGTTACTGCAATTCGAAATTTCTTAACAGATCCGAAGAGAAAAAATTGAAAGTTAATATAATTCCTTGTCCTGATGATATAAACTTCAATGTTGACGAAACATTGGTATTACAATAAGATCCAGACACAGAGATAATTTGTGAAATGCATAGCTTCTGTATACAAAGTATCCATGGAAGCCTCAAAACCATTACTTTATGTCTTTTATTTTCCTGTTTAGCACTTGATCTCTTCAATGTACAATTAGAGATTTTTACTAGAACTGAATTAAATCTATCAGAGATGTTCAGGATCATAGACTAAGGTACCTCCTAAAAAAATATACAGTTATGAGATATAAATGTTTTCACATATAAAAAAAACAGGAGATTATTATTACTTTCTAACCTTATTAAATTATTGACACTCCTGTTGTTAATAGTCCATCAAAATTGCTAGGATTAAATTAAATCTGTCAGAAATATTCAGAATCATACAAACACTACGGACTAACTACTTAGTTAAAATCATATAATATACAGTTATTACCTCCTAAAAAATATGTAATTGTGATAATATACAGGTATGAACGTTTTCACTTGCGTTTTCATATGTAAAAAAACAGTAGACTATTATTATCCTCTAATTTTTCCAAATTATTCGTATCCCTGTTGTGCTAATAGTCAAAATCACTCTTGAGAAAAAGTCTTTCGTCCTAAAAATTCAGGCGGACTCGGATCGTCATTGATCGTCGTCGAGACATGTCGAGTATACAGTCTTATTACAGTGCGAGTGCAGAAATTGTAATATCGATCGCCAGTAACGATATCTCTCGACTTTAGTGACATCGTTCCGCGTGGCGTGGCGAGCGTGCGTCTCTCGCGAAGAAGAGTCGCAGGTCGCAGCTGATCGTTTCGCCGTCGCGAGTATATTGCTTTAATTTTTCCTCCCCTCTCGCTCCACCGTCAGCGGCGTCGACATTTTCGCGGCAGTTCCTCGGAGAGGATTGCTTGTGCGCGTGTAACGTCGTCTTTGTCGTCGTTATCATCGTCGTTCTGTGTCAGTGCCATATGTACCTCGCGCGGTGTGCACGGAGATCGAGATGTGGGTGAAGCCGCAAGAAGTGTTGCTCGCCAATGCGTTCTGGTAAAATCGCGCCTAACGACGTTTGTATTCCTTTTAGCTGAACTCCTTGGGCGAAAAAATACTAGTATACCATTTTATTCTCGTTGTTAAATGATAGGATAAAATAATACTCGAAGGCACTCGGGTAATGTTTTCGAATGCTGTCTCTTGCACGGATCAGTTTTCCTCCTTTTTTCTTCAAACGAAAAAGTTTAGCCGAAAAGAACAAGGTCTCTTGCTGTCACCGATTGACGACGGCTCCGAGATGCCACGCCGCGATCTGAACTTCAACGCCAGCGGTCGCAACCGGTCTCGAAGACGATTCGTCATTCGTCAAGTCGCAGTCGGTCGCGCGGAATGTTTACATTTGTATCGGAGACAGCTGACGGGGAGGTGCCGTTCTCTCGAGCGCGGGAGGTGACTTTATCGTGACAGTGATTCAACCATGGTCTTTATCGCGCCGCGATTCGACAACATCAGTTTCTTACATCCGCGTCATTTCAACTGCGGAATAGCGTTTATCGGCTACCAACGTCATAACGCGACAAAATTACCGTTGTTAACGCGTAAGCCACGTACAGTAGATAACGAGCGCGAAAACGCCTGGTAAAATGTGTACAAAAGTACGACGCGAATGTCTGGTCGGGTTCGATAAGCGGCGATCGCGATGTCGACATCAGTGACACGATAAGCGAGGATAGTTTGACGCTAATTTGACATGCTTTCAATATATACAATAACGGCTAGTAATAACAATAAATGTTAAAGGAGAAAGAGATTATTGATAATAGCAATTTGTGAATAATCTTAGCGCGATAAAATAATTAATATTTCTTTAATTCTTTTCAAAATTTTTATTTATATTTAAATTAAACAAATATATTTTCTTCAATTTGATTTAGTTGAATTTATCATATTTGAGTATATTTATTGTACTAAATTTTTGATGTTATTTTAAATTGTTTATTATATATTTGTTGAAGAACTATTTTAATTATTCTAAAATTATTTATTTTGAAAAATATTTTCTTTCTATACAGATATTTATAACATGTATAATTCTGTCGTATAATTCTGTTGTGTCATTTTATAATATAGGATTACTGAACAGGCGACTGTATATTTCGTACTGCAACGTCGTAAAGGACATGGAAAAACGAAAGGTCTTACCTCCATATTGGTGGGTACATTGGACAGCGTTTTCGACACCAAACCACCACCCTTTAGAATTCTTCATCAGACGCCATCGTCGGAAGTTTATTGGGGTATTGGATTATAATTGAAATTTAAGATTTTAGTATAAGATATGCATATAGAATGTAAAATATATACATATATATTTTTTAAAAAAAGAAAGAAAGAAAAGAAAGGAGAAAAAAACAAATTGGAGATCATTTTTATCTACAGACATATACATTTAATTAAATTATGCAATTATGCTTATTATAATTATTACATATTAATTTTCTTGCTCATATTATGCATTTAAAAAGATGTAAAGCCAAGGACAATGAATATATGTGTGAGTATTGCTTTAATAGTAGTGGTAGTAGCACAGTAACTGATAACAGTGCATATTAGCATAAATAATTGTCAGCTGTGTACGGCAAATGCCAAGGGAGCATAAGAATGTTATTCAATGCTTTCACCTACAGTTTTATGCAATTACAATATCTGAAAAAAATTATAAGGCTTATTAGGTTTTATATTAATTAAATCTCTTAAGTAGAATTTGAATCTGTAATGTGTCCTTTTACATTTGAAACTTACAGAAGTGGCATGTTCCTTGACCCGCGAAGAGATTTTGCAGGATTGGGAATGGCTCCACTCGAATTTAATGGCTACGCTTACGTCGTTCGATACCGAGGAAGAGATAACGGAATTCGTTTGCTGCAAAATTCAATCTATAATAGCAAATAACATCCCGGATTCTCAGTTCGCAGATGGTAGAATCATTAATCATTATTTACATTATAAAAACATTTACGAATGCTTTAATTGAACGTTGATATTACAGAAGAAGACCCAGAGTCTTTTAAAACTGTGTCTTTTAAATTTCACCAATTGTTCAATATACCCAAAGAGGACAAATTGGTCAATTATTATTCGTGCAGGTTTTTAAAATTTTAATATATAAAGATTACATAAAAATATAATATTAAATACACATTTAAGAAAGTAATCATAAGGGGTTGCTATGTTTTTTTTTAGTTACTGGAAATCACGATTACCTAGACAAGGATGGCTCTATTTATCTGTAAATCACATGTGCTTTTATGCTTATATACTGGCGAGAGAAACGAAATTGACCATAAGATGGACAGACATTACGGAATTGAACAAAACTAGTTCCCTTATAGTTCCGGATAGTATACGTGTTGTAACACGTGACAATAAAGAGGTATATGTTAATGTGTACACATACGTTTCTATGTATTATTATTATCGACACATGTCATGATACATTCCATATATTTCAATCAATTCTTAACATTTAATTTTTTCGTTTGTGTTACAGCATTATTTTTCTATGTTTATACATAAATCAGAAACATATTCGTTAATGGAACAACTGACCAATATTGCTATGAAAAGGTACTAAAGTTTATTAAAATACAGAAGATATTTAAAGAATAATCATTTTTGTACTTTATGTATTAATTTATTACAAAATGATTTTTTCGCTTTTTTGTAGACTTATTGATGAAAAAAGTGGATTTAATGAGGATAGAGACTTATTGAATAAATTAAGGTATATTGATATATGATTATATTATTTTTTAGAAAGTTATGCAGAAATAAACACTAAATTAATTCTTAATTTAGCAAAAATGTGCCTAAGAAACCATCTTTCTTGAAGAGAGATTTGGATGCACGAGCACATTCAGAAACATACAGGCTTCAATTTAGATTGCCAGGAACCGAGAAATTAGATGGTAGCATTGATGCTACTTTATGGACTCCATACAACAAAAGATACGTCTGGGGAAAGATATACTTATCTCAAAATTATCTTTGTTTTGAAAGTAGAGTAAGCATATTATATTAAAACTAATGAATTCCTTAAATGTGTGTAAAATTTATTTATTACTTGTATCTATTTAGGTAAGAAGACAAGTCAGTTTAGTTATACCTCTAAGGGAAGTAACACTCGTTGAATCGGCGGAAAATCAGTCCAGCGCAGGAGCAGATAAGTCAATATTAGTCACAACGGCGCGTTCATCATTTCTATTCGCCCAAATACATGATAGAGATTTCGTGGTGCAAAAAATCTCTGAGCTCCTATCAAAGTCTAAACTTAATTATATGTATGTTTGCGTTACATTTTCTAGTAGATATAAAATAAAGATGTAAAATATATATACAATAACATAAAATTTGTAATCTTGTTATAGAACGAGAGAGAATGTATGTTTGCCGAATACGAGCAACAATTGCGAGGAAATAAAGCCTACAGAACAATGGAAACCACAACCGCCACTGATGATACTTTTCAAGGCCCCATTGACTCCCGAAGCCGCATTGAAACAAGAAGCTAAAGAGAAGCAATGGGAACTTCATTTTGCAGAATATGGAAGAGGAATTACTATGTACAGAACTACGGAAACTACGAAACTCGTTATTCAAGGAATACCTCAATCTCTCAGAGGAGAAGTTTGGCTCACCTTTTCTGGTAATATATATAAATGATACATACTCTCCATATAAATGATATTGAGATTTAATACATAAAATAATATTATTTTATAGGTGCTTTAAATGAGAAGGCAATGAATCCAGATTTGTATAAATCATTAGTCGAACAATCTCTTGGTAAATCATGTCAAGCAAACGAGGAAATCGAAAGGGATTTGCATAGATCGTTACCGGAACATCCAGCTTTCCAATCGGATACCGGAATCAGTGCGTTACGAAGGGTATTATCTGCCTATGCATGGCGAAATCCTCAGATAGGCAAGTCTAATATTTTTCTGTTTGTAACATAGCTATTTGAAATTCTCACACACACTAGTCGAATTTTTTAATTATAATAAATACAATTTTTTATTATATAATTTTATTGAATATTTATTTATTAAAAACCAACGATTTTAAGTGTGTTAAAATATACAATTAATATCCATTTAAAAATAAATAATTAAATCGTGCTGCTATTTTTAGCGGCATCACGTTAATATAAATGAAATTATTCATAAATATTCTATGTGTGTGTTCTTACAGGTTATTGTCAGGCAATGAATATAGTAGCGTCAGTTTTACTAATTTATTGCTCTGAGGAATCAGCGTTCTGGCAGTTATGTAATGTTTGTGAATCATTACTGCCTGATTACTATGATCGCAGAGTGGTTGGTGCTCTCGTTGACCAAGGTCTTTTAGAGGAACTGGCAGCCGAGCATTTGCCAGTGTTACATGCCAAGTTACAGGAGCTTGGCTTAATTAAAGTTATCTCATTATCTTGGTTTTTAACTATATTCTTGAGCGTTATGCCAACCAGTAGCGCTGTAAATATTATGGACTGTTTCTTCTACGATGGGGCAAAAGTTATTTTTCAGGTAACAAACTAAGTATAGAGAGTAGCTTTATTTTCAATTGTTTTTTCAATTAATGAAGTCTTTCAACAAAAATAATTCTTGATAAATTTTAAAGATTATTGTATGAAAAATTCTTATTGTATAAATTAAATTATATTGTATAAATAAATTTAATTTAACATAAATTTTCTTTTAATTTTGAAAATTTTTCTTAACAAATTTATTTTATTTTATTTAAATTTATTAAATTTTTTAATTTAATAAAATTACTTTGTTACATATAGATATGAGATATTTATAACAAATAAATCTATTCTGCTTTATCAGATAGCATTGACTGTATTGGAATGGAATCAAGACAAGTTACTTAATTGTCGCGATGACGGAGAAGCCATGCAACTGTTGACAGATTACCTTGGTGGTGTTTATAACGATGAAGGTCCGATATTTCCTAAACCAATTGATAGTACATTACTCAATAAGGTAAGAATATACATATCTTCTGATTATTTCATGTATTTAATCTTTGACTATAACGTAGCTGAAATATATTTGCTATTGTAGAGTATATCTGTACAAACATTAATTTATGAAGCGTATTCAAGATATGGATCTTTAACAATTGGTGGCATAGAAAGATTGCGCCTGAAACATAGATTGAGGGTAGTTCAAAGCCTCGAAGATGGAATTGAAAAAAACGTAATTAGAAGCGTTATTGTTGATAAATATATGAAAATGGAAGAGTTGCAGGTAATTTAGAATAATTCCATATAGACAAATCATAGAAGGAAATTATAAATATTTTAATTATATGTGCTATGTATATAGGAATTATTAAGTTTAGTGAGAGAAGAGCTAATGAGCCAACGAAAATCCGAACCTGATCGCTACGATCCTACCCAACCGCCGTACGAAGCATATAAAGTAGATTTTGACTTATTTAGAATATTATTTGGTGGTCTGTCTCCGTGGGGAAAATGCACTCAAGCTGAATCTCTTTCTGCGCGACTATTTCGTGTAAGTTCAGTTTCTATAAATAAATTAATCTTGGTTTGATTAACATACATTATAAAATTTTGCATAGTGAAATTAAATTTTAAAAAATCATTATATTTTACAAGAATTGATTATAGACGAAAACAACATTAATTATATAATTATTTTAATTAAAAAATATTTTAGTTAATGGACCGTAATCGTGACGGTTTGTTAAACTTCCGGGAACTGGTGCAGGCCATAGGGATGACAGCAACAGCTGATTTGACGCAAAGATTAAAGTTATTATATACGTTGCATTTACCGCCACTTCTTACGCCTGCCGACTTTGAATCTCCAACACATTCAGCAGGTAGATTCATTCAGCTATGTATATATGAAAGTCATTTATATATGTCTTTTTATGTTACATCACGATATAAATTGGTTAGATGGAGCTGAAGTGGCGGCAGAAGCTACGGATTTCTTTGATAACATGGAGCAAAGCGTAGCTTCCTTGGAAATGCCAATTAGCATAGCCGAAGAACCAACTGTAGGCACTTTATCACGATCTACAAGCTTGAATAGCCAGCCAGGTGATCAATCATGGGAAGTTCAGAGTATGGGTAGTTTACGTTCAATGATAGCATCAAAAGACAGTCCATTGGATCTTAAAACTGTGCCAAAAATGTCTCAAGGACATTTTATAGCATTATGGAAAACTCTTTACGACATGTTTCCTGCTCAACCTGAAGAACAGGAAACATATCATTGCATCGCTTCTATAGGTAATATTTATATTACTGTATTCAAAAATTTTATATATTGTAGTAATTTACTTATAATTTAATTATAATTAAATAAAATAAACCTAAATCATAGGTACACTTCTACTCCAATTAGGAGACGTTGGCAAGAAATTCTATATAGAGAAAGAAGAATCTGAAGATAGTTTACTTCTAGCTGCTTCTGCAGCTCAACAAGCTTCTTCAGTTGTCGAAAGGGTATATATTTTTATTTGTACTGACAACCGATATTCTTTATTATAGCAGTAAATTTATAAACTTGATATGTCCTTCTTCTCAGTCACCCGATCGTAATGGAAATCCATCGAGCATAACGTCCTCCGCCGATCCCGATTGGTCGATTACCGTCGAGCAGTTTTTGGCATCTGCTTTAACCGGTCAAGCAATAGTTGACTTCTTCAGTAAACGAACCGATCTCATGGAAGCTATGACAACATTGAAAAATCGTAGATTCAATCGTGTTCATTCCTTATCAGACACACCCACTCTAAATGGATGACACACGGTGATTAATATATAAGAGATATATTAATAATATTATTATATATATATTTTTATGCATGGCTGGCTTAGATAAATTGACGAAGGAAAAAATCGAGAATTACATAACACACAGAAATTTATATATTATTACTATTGGAGAATGTGAATTTTTAACTTAAAAAAACGCAATTGCATGAATGGCAATATGTGCAATATGATAGCTATAAACAGTACATATTCATTTATTACAATACTGATAAGTCGTGTCAAGATTTTTATAATTCTTATTTTCTAAATTTTTTCTATAAATGTTCTTTGCAACTGAAATACATACTGCATTGGTTGGTTTTAGTAGATTATAACAATTTTTTTTTACAAGGTAGATACACTTTTAGTTGTATTCCAATCCATTATATTAAAAAATATATAATACGATTATTTTTTTAATGTAGTTTATTATAATATTAACAATAATATAATTGTATCATTAGTTTTTGAGAATTTCTTAATGACATGGCATATGTTTAATATGTTGGCCTACCTTATCAATCGTTGCAAATGTATAATAGTACGCTAATAGTAAATACTCAGGATAAAAATCTGAAACCGATTCCATTGCTTTAAAATTATTCATGTATAGACAACATGAATTTTCGAATATTTAACATTTAATACTTAATTGACACAACGCATGAGTATTTCTAAAGAGGAGCGACTAATAAAATGACCTCATCTAGATTCGTTTGGAAATGTCAATTGTTTTTCGCAGATATACATGACACTATACAGATATATCAAAGTTGCGAGAAATCCGACATGTATAGTAACAAATCTTGGCTGTATGTCGAAAGTTATTTACGTATAAACTCATTTTATTTTTCACTTTTGCTTTATATTAAACATTATTGTACATACAAATTTTACATATTTTTTAAGTATTATTTTCTGAAATATTATAAGAGGGAAGTTAAAATATTAAATATGGAATTGAAGATCTTATACCCCCCTTTAGAAATTTATAAACAAAAGTGAAGTCTCTAAAGTCAAAATTAATTTTTGGTTGATGTTATATTATAGTATCTTTATATTCATATCGATGGCATTTTCTAGTAAAACAATTTAATTTATATATGAAATATTCTAAATATATTATCTTAAACAAACAGAAGTAATTGGCAAAATATTTTTTGTAATTTATTTGACCGTAATACCAATTCAGAATATGCATCAATTTTTTAAAGCAAATATATAGAAATATACATATAAAAAATACATAGAATTATACATAAAAAAATATTTATAAATATAAATGATGCAAAAGCTAATCTATATAGCAAACGAGATGATGCAATTTTGATATGCAGTATTATTTAATAACTTTGATCATTGCCTTCCAATAATACAAATTTCTTATTAGCTGATTCATTCATAAAAAGTTTCAGAGTATTAAAGAATTTGATTTTCCAGTGTATATACATAAGTTATAGGATAACTTATTGTGAAATAAAAAAAAGAAAGAGAAACAGATTAATTAAAAAATAGCTTTTTAAGAATTCAGTTTCAAAGTCCCACAATCATGGTACGAAATAAATTAATGTAAAAAGCCTTAGACGATAACAATAATAACAAGTTGCATAGTACACATTGCCTAAAAGTATCAATTCATTTGTTTTCTTGAAAAGATCTACTATTCGTAACCGACAGTAAAACGCTAAATAATTTCTTCCTAGTCTAGATAAGGATGGCTTTTAATGTAAGAGATATAGTTTTTTTTATTGATAAAAATTTATTTAGAATAGTCCAATTGTACATGGCACAAAATAATTATATACACACTTTAATGATAGTTTTTATTTTTATATAACTAAAGAGTATTCACACGAACATAATTTTACGAGCGCAATTTACGGAGCGGTACTATGGCATCTATATATGGAGGGATCTTATTGTATCAATGTATTATACGTGTATATAAAGATATTTCATACCTGTAATTGTATGTATAAAATACATAATAAATGTCATATATAATATTATACACTCCCAAGCAATAATTTATTCATTTTTAAATGCTACAAGTAATGATTAAAGTTATTTATATATATTTTAATTAACATTCTGGGTTTTAAAGAGATTATTCAAAATTGTAATTGATAATTATCCGTAAAAAATATCTATTACTTTGAAAAATGGGATATACATGCAATTAATGTTTCAAAAACTTACATACATTATTAAGTAATGATTACATGATTGATTGTATAAAATTTATATTGATTACATTTTCTTACTAGCCTATCTATTTTTTATAAAACAATTTTACGCATATTTCTTATATTCATTTTAATAATGATGCAACATAAATTTTTTCAGAAAATGAAATTATTAATATATAAATATTTAATTAATATTTAATTACCCATTTTTCATGCTACTCAAAAAATTAAAACTAATTTGAACGAAGTTCACATTGGACTCAACTGTATTTAGTTTGATTGAAAAACTGTATTTTTTATTCACAGAAATTTGAATTTATAATACGATATCAGTTATAGACAAACATAGTCATGTATATAACATGTCAATATTTACTTGTAACAATATTTATTTTCAATATTCTTTGACCTTCTATAATCAGTTTTGAAAAGGTAAATGGTTTTTCAAATACGTTTAATATTAAGTGGTCCGCGATACAGAACGATCGAAACGAAAATGACGGTCTATTGCCGAGAATGGTTAGAGAGGCATTGCAAAGAAAAAAAAGCTTTTGTTTTTTTTTTATTAATAACATGTGCATATTGCGATAAAGTTTTTATAAAAAGTGAGAAGAACTACATAAGAAAATTTATAAATCACTTGTACGATCATGGACTAACCGAATTAGATGGCCATTCAAGATGTAAAGAATTAAAGGAAAAGTTTCAAATAATGCAAAATCAGCGTTACGTTGGAGTGTGTAAAGATCAAATGTGTAAATTACAAATTATATTTTTTCGTGGTACGCACCTCTTACAAAACCATTTGGAAATATATCACGGGAACAGATCAAGTATATATAAAAATGTAATAAGACGAAACATGAGAGTACAACATATTCTGTTGAATAATTACCTCATAATAGGCAAAAATAATGCGCAGTGTTTAATTTGTAAGGGCGAGGCAAGCTTAAGAAATTTGGAATTACAGATTGAAGAAACACTCGATGAATTAAAAAACCACTGGGCCAAACATTTTAGGTTTGTTCGCGTCGCGTGCTCCAACATGCTCCTGCCATAGTTCCTACTCACTCTAATGAATGCATTGAAGTGAGTAGGAGCTATGATAGGAGCATGTTGGAGCATGTTGGAGCATAAGACGCGAACAAACCTTTGATGTGTATAAAATTTTTTTTGTCGATTTTGTTTTATTTGTTTTAATTATAATTCGAAAATAGAGATGGTATTACGATTAGAAATGTAACACATATATCTTCACAAAATTACAAACTATTATTATATACATAATCCTTTAACACTGTACAGGGTGTACAGACAAATATTTCTGGAAGTAAAAAAGGATGGAATTTTGAACTAATTAAAAGTTAATTCCCAATTTTGGCTCTACTATAATTATTTACCGAGTTATTAACGATTAAGTTGAACAATCAGATTACGCTCAGTACGTAGAAGAGGAGTACGTAGAAGAAGCATAGTATACTATGAAGCTCCTGTACAGTCTCTCGATTACAATTTTATTTTAATTTTTCATTTTCATAAATAAATAAATGAATAAATCGATAAATGGATAGAGAAATAATAGTCTGAGCTAAAATTGGGAAAAAAACTTTCAGTTTAAAATTCCATTCTCTCTGACTCTCAGAAGTATTAATTAATAATTACGGAATACCTTGTATATAGATATTCTTACATAGAGAAATTATGTTCGGCACAATTTCCTTAATTTAGCGATTATTTTATCAAACTTTATTAGGCGATATGATTCGCTAATTTTAAATGATTACATTTAAAAAATTACTATAATCTCAACATTTTAGTATTAAATTTTTCGTTCCAAAATGATTTCAGGAATCTACATTTATAAGTGATGTCACAATTTTTACAGGACTTCCAAAAAGTTTTGTATTTTAATATTTTGATTGTTACAATTAATATTAGTTATAAAATAATGTAATTTTTTTTAAAATCTAATTATTATCTTCCTTTAACGTGATAAAATAACATAAAAATAATTAATCGATATTATAATTAATATGATTAATAATTTTTTAATACGTTCCGTTCCGGTCACCGGTGATTATCACGCGATGTGGTAGATATCACTTAAAAATGAGGTAGTGACTGAAAGTACAAAATGTAATTGTTGATACAAAATCAAAATTAATTCACTGTTATACAATGCTACGGATTTTCACAGAAACACGCAATTGGACGAAATATATCGACTAGAACAACTTCAACAACGAATGGATGAGAAACTTTTTTTAGAAGAATTACAGATACTACCTGATGATATAAGAGAAATGAGAAACTACTTTAAGTTCACATCAGAAGAAATAAACGAAATCAAAAACTTTGACGAGATAATACATGAAGCCGTTGACCGTCAAAAGTATATTGAAATATTCATAACATTTAAAATATGGGCAATGTCAAGTTCGGAGGGAATATGTATATGTTGTTTAAGAAAAGTTATGTATGGTGGCAGTACTTGTATTATAAAAAATCATTGGGAATTAAATCACGGAGTATTTTCTCAGATATATAAAGAAATAATAGATATAAAGATGGTACATGATCTATTGAATCAGTACATCATAATGAGTGACATATTGGTGTGCTTCATCTGTAGAGACTCGTTCGAAGTGAAAGCTTTGCTATTAAACGTTGAAGAACAGCTGGTTATCTTACTTAAACACTGCTACATACATGCTAGGTAAAACAAGTATTTTTTCTATTTACCAAAAGGCCATATTACGACTAGAATTACATATTATGATAACCAGATGTTTTGTTTTATCACCAAAATTGTTTAGAATGCAGCACCAAAATGCATTCTATCGTATATAATGATACTTGTCTTGTTGATATAATTAAAATATTTTTCTCTTAATGATAGGACATCTTCAGACGATCAAATAAAACTAGAGGCACATCTACGAAAAAAGTTTAGACGAAAACTAAATACAAAAGAAAAATTAGTCGAAATGTTGGAGAATTCTGGAAGAGACGATCAAGGGCAGAAAAGTAGCGACCGTGATGAGTAACTTTATTTTTCTTATATCATATAGCACGAACACACACACACACACACACACACAGAGAGAGAGAGAGAGAGAGAAATTTCAAAATTAAATATTAATTTTCAATACAAATATAACTTATATTATTACAAAAACATTATTAAATATGATGAAAAAACTAAAATTAATTCACTTTTACATAGTATTACGATGATTTTTATAGAAATATTCCAGAACGGCAACTAGATAAATTACATCCACAAATACAACAATGGTTTTATGAGCGATATATAAAACAAATAATGGAACAGGAAGTGAGTAATATAGAAATTCAAAAAGATACGGCGCACAAAGAACAAGAACAAAATCTTAGAGAAGTTGATGAACTACTGAAAAAATATTATATAAGGCCTGTACAGAAAGAACAGCTAAAATGTCTAGAATGTAATACTATTGTTAATGATAAAATTTATAATAAAAGGTGTTTGTATCTTGTACGAAACCATTTTGAAATATATCACGGGAAATTAAATTACATATATAAAAGAATAGACAAAGTACTAGAAGGGTACAGGATAACATACAACATAACGTGGTGCACCGTATGTTCAGCAAATTTGGACATGGGAATGAACGTAGAAACCACTCCAGAAAAAGCAACTATATTATATTTGCACTGGATACATTACCATTCATAGTAAGAAAAAAAGCATTTTATATTTATCAAAATTGACGAAAATAAATTTTATTTTAATTGTTTTTATTCAACAATTTAAATTCATAACAACTCGAAAACTGAGTCAATAATTGTAATCATATATTTTTAATCAAAATTACAAATTGTTATTATATGTATAAATACCCTGATGATCATATGGATGTT
This sequence comes from Trachymyrmex cornetzi, assembly GCF_001594075.2. Classification (NCBI taxonomy): domain Eukaryota; kingdom Metazoa; phylum Arthropoda; class Insecta; order Hymenoptera; family Formicidae; genus Trachymyrmex; species Trachymyrmex cornetzi. Next base: position 7,008,251 of record NW_017296201.1, read on the forward strand.
TTTGTATAGAAAAGCAGTTCCTTTAGCTATTATTTTATCACACATAAATATGAAACATTTTATCATAATTTATACTATCTATATTAAAGGAATCTTAAACCATAAAAAAATATTCAATATTAATAATATAGAAACATAATTATAATTCACTCAATAAACATAATTCTTATATCTGTGTGCTCGCTCACGTATACTGCAGGCTGTATCAAACGTAAAATCTCTCGTGTAGATTAAACTAAATCGGAAATTTTTGTACCGCGCGTTTTATGATATTTATACACGGAGAAAATTTTATATTAAGTTTTAATATAATTTTAAATTACACTTTACTACGTCTTGCATTTTCGTATGGACCCTCATAACATAATTCCGACTTAACTTTTACTATGGTAATAATTATCTAATTTTTATCACATAAATAAAGTAATTATTTTGTTAAGCCATATTCTAACATGAAAACAGTTAATTTTTACTATGGTACGCAAACAAAATTTACTAGGTATATATTTTGTATTTATTTTTACAATACTAACTTTCATTCAACAAGATTTTATTTTGTAATAAAAAAATTTACTATAAAATTTACTATAAAAAAGTGTAAAAATTATGTTATATTATTGTTTTTAAAAAAATAATTATAGCATTTAAACTTATAATTCACATGAAGACAGCAGCTACTACCATATTATAGTAATTTTAAATATAAAATTTTCTTCATAATTAATAATTAACTTTTATTTAATTTAATTCGCACTATCCGTCCACAAGGGAAGTTATTACTATTGTATAGATGTATGTTTATTTCAATAAAACACGCGTACATTCGCACACACACTACACATACACGCGTACGCACATACATAACAATTTCAGTAATTAACGTTATTGATACACACTTTATTACCCATTCAATATCACGTTCATTGGTGCTTCACACGGCATAATGAATAAAATTGGTATGGTATGGAATATATTTTAAGCTGATATAAAACAAAAATTGTGTGTCTCACTATTAAAAACTTGTTTAACAAAATTTGTTAATATAATCAGAATATTTTTTTAGTGATAAATATGTTGACTCACAAACGGAAAACATAAAAGATTTACAAATTGATGAATTATCTGAAGTGGATTGGAAGATGCTAGAACATAATGCAAAGCAAAAACATAAAATCATTGTGAATTCAGACAGACAATTAGTTGAAAATCAGGAAGAACACGACGAGTAATATTATTTACTTTTCTTATATTAGATAGTATACACAGATTTGAAAATTATACATATAATCATTTTCCAATATAAGTGTATTTTATGTTATAAAAAACGTGACATTTATTAATTGTTTTTTATGCTATTACTATTACTTATCTATTTACTTATAATCCAGTAAACGTGAATGGATTGAAATTTTATCTATCCGAATTCAATTGGATTCAATTCGATTCAATCGGAGTGAAAAACTGTATTTCCTATTTAGATTTGAGCAGTATTCATGATGCACTTAAAAAAAACCTGATATTTTTAAATTAAAAGACATAGGAATATACTTCATGCAATTTCTATAAATGAATAAAAATGTATTGGAATTAAAAATTATTCATTTGAACGTTCATAAATGTTTACTTCTGAAAATTTGAATTTATTTCAGTCAATTTTAACTTATTCTCGTTGCATGATTAACGTGCGCGCGCATGCTTGTAATTTAAAATACTAAATATTTTATCATATTTTTTATTTTTTAAATGATACGTAATAATTTGTATTTTTGAATAATGAATAAAAACAGTCCTGGATCGAGTACTTCGAAAGACATTGGGACCATGCCACCAAAACAAAGTGGATCGAATACTTCGACAGACGCTATAACTGAACCACCAGAACAAAGTAGATCGAGTACTTCGAGAGACGCTATAACTGAACCATCAGAACAAAGTGGATCGAGTATTTCGATAGACGCTGGAGCTGATTGTAAGGATACGGTCAACTTTGCTCTGTCATCAAGACAAAGTGGAGAACGACAAAGTACTCCAGCGCAGAGTCCGTCTAAGTCAGATTCTTCGAATGGATCACCGCCAGTCAAATAAGGGAAAAAAGAAACAAGCGATAATATTGGTAATCTTTCTTTTTGTTTATATCACATAAGTTTATATCACGTAAAGTTAAATTCTATGAATTATACGGAGTGTCTAATAATAGGGATAATAAGTATAATAGGATAAAGGATAATAAGATACTTCTAGTCAAGTAATACAAGTTAAATTAAATCGAAGATTCTTGATCTATCGTTTTGCGAATTTCACAATAATTAACAGGATATTAAATGTAATAGAAATCGGAAATTTCATTTTTTAAATCTTACTTAATCTTACAAGAATCACCGCCGCTAACGTATTACTATATACTTGAAGGCACATAATAATTAGTGTTATTAAAATATTTTTCAAAATTAATTTTACCAAGATATATATGTTCATATATATTAAACTGAATATTTAAACAGCATTATGGGTTGCGGTATGACTATTGAAGTATACGAACAAGCAGCATCTCCATATTTGACTGCAAGGATTTGTCAGAGAGAGAAATAACTTTAAAACAACTCTTTATTAAGCGATTATCATAATACCCAAATCATACAGATTAAATATTATCTTTTTTATAAATGTAATCTATATTATATAAGTTATATAAAACATGTACCTTATAATAGTACACTTTACCGGGATGTCCTTATAGGATGTTCAAAAGATATATAAATGTTCTCAGGACATCTAGAGGTCTATGCTATTAGTATTTGTTTTATATAACATTAATATACCATTATACAATTTTGCGAAATAATGTACTAAAAATTGTGTTAAAATAAGATGCTACCGATCAATTAACCAACTTTCAGTAAAATCATTAGTATAATTCTAAACTAATTTGTACGAAAATATTTTAACGTATTAAAATTTAGGTAAATGAAGGGAAATCATATCATTTTTACAAATTTATATGTTAAGAAAAAATGTATTCTTTTCATATGATATTGTCGTAGACGTATATCGATATTGATTTAACAAACATAGATGCATGATAAATCGTCTAAAAAAATTGTATAGTATTATATAGTATTTATAGTATTTATAGTAATTAATATAGTAATTTTTTCAAAATTAATGTGCTGTTGATATTAATTGTCTGATAATGAGACATTTTTATTAATAATCGAAAAATGTGGAATACGCCAGTATTATTGATAACAATAAATACTAATTTGCGTTATTGAAATCAATAATATAAATTTTATTCCGAAAGCAAAAATTTTTTAGACTAATATTGTTGTGATTAAGTATTTTTTATTTCTCTCTACGGTTACTATTAAGATATTAAATATGTATAATACATTTAACATTTTCGATATTACGACATGTAATAAATAATCGATAGTACAAGTTGTATACTATTGTACAACGCAAATCCACCATATGTTTATTAATAAAGGCAACGCATTTTTAAAATATCGTTATTTATTAATCAATTTATTTAATTAATTTCAATTTATATAACTATAATAAAATAAGATAGATATTTTCTGTGATGAACGTTTATTTATTTTTTCCTCTTTTACGCGATGATTAACATTAAAATTACACAAATTAATACAACGGAGAATCAATCTTCTCGAATTTAAAGGTAAAAAAAATCAGTTTTTAATTAATTCATGTCTATTAAAATATACGCAGTAAAGTTTTTTTCTAATATGTACGTATACATATAATTTCAATAATATATTTATCTTTAAAAAATATATAAAAATAAATTAAAATACCTAATTAACTTAAACATTTATCAAACAATAGTACCCAATCGAAGGAAAATTTAAATTAATTTTATCCCTTTAATTAAATTTTTCTATTTTTGATGAATGATCGCTCGCAGGAATAAATCTTTCAAATTACTGTCTACTTAATAAATTAACATAATACTATGTATAAATAGAATTATGGTAAGTTAAAAAAATAATCAAATCTGTTTTATATTTTTTTAATTTATTGGAAATAGACTTGTCACATAACTTAAATTAAAAGTTTTTAGATAATAATCCATCGTTCTTCGTCAATCTTACGATACAATCATCGGATTCTCCCTATGAACATAAAATTAGGACAAGACTTCATGAAATTAATACAAATTTATATTACAATACTGACAATATTAAAATTTATTGTAGAAATACGTCAATTAAATTACGTCAATTAAATAGTATAATTTTGTATTTAAAATATTTTAAGGAATTTTAATTATATAAATCAGCGCGCGCGCGCGCGCGCGCACGCACACACACACACACACACACACACACACACACACACACACACACACACACACACACAACTTAATTAAACCTACCATTCGACGAATTGCTCCACAGATTGCATACATCTTGTGAGTATCGGTCATGCGACCTGTTTCTGGATCAACATCGGCCAGAGTCAGCTGTATAGATGCATGATCTTTGGCATGGATGATGCGATTACTCGCCGAACTACACAGAAAAAAATCACAGATTTAAATCTATTCTTTCCAGAAAAATAAGTATATCTTGTGCATTTTCCTAAAATTCTTCTGTCTGTAGATGTATATATTCTGCTTCAAATGTGAGATCACAAGAATCAATAGATGAAAGAAGTTGATCTATGGCTAAAATAGATTTATAAGACCTGAGTCTCTATTCTTGAAAAGAAACATGTATGAAAAACTAGAGAATTTAACAAATCCATCCACAAGTTGATCAGAAAATAAAAAATTGAGCCTTTAAGTATAACAAGTGTACACAATTCAGCCACAAAGAATAGATCCATAGATTTGTACGGAGTCACCTAACCTCACTTGCAAATCGCTGCTTATGTATCGCCCACGCTACGGTTAATCTTACTAAATAAAAAAATCTGCGTAGCGAATTTGATTGATCATCTAGACACAAAGTTCTCGTTCGCGTTCGGTACAAAGTTTATGGGAATTATCTGTAACCCACGTGTGTTTGCGTCTTACCATTTTCGAGGGATGTACAAGTCGACCAGATTGCCCAAATCGTTCTCCATGTTTCTTTACAGCTGCAATAACACCGTAAAACAGTAGATTAGTGTGCTATTTGGGCAAGCAGAATGTGGTAGCATTAATTCTTTAGTAAATACTTGTCATACTTACAATTTGCACGTCAATCGCTCGAAAAGACTGCGGAATGAAAGAATGAAAGATGGAGGACTGGAATGGAATGTGGAATTATTGGATGTATATGGAACGATGGAACATGGAATTCTGTGGTTGTGTGCGTCGAATAGAAACAATCTGAACAATCCTTGTTAACTGTACTATGTTGCACTTTCTGTATTTATAAAGAAGACTGTAGTAATAAATATTTATTTGAAAAATATATTACAATGCACAGACGCGCAATAATAATACATTTTTCGAATAAATATTTATTACCATATAATTTATATTAATTTTATGTTATGAAATTTTTATTTTACACACTGTGAAATTAATTTATCTATACAGGCCAGGGTTGGGCATGTATTAAACATACGTATTATACATGGTTTTTATACCGTATAATACCATATGTTATACGTGTTATACGTACGTTTTATATGTATTATACGTATTATACGTATTACACATACGTATTATACGTAAGAATTAAACTATTCGCAGCTCTAAATTGCCCTGATACAGGCATTGTAATTACATTCGAGGAGAGGAAGGAATACATCGGTTTTTTTTATATCAAATATACATATAACTCATATCTTGCAATATTTTGAAAGTTATTAAATCAATTATCTCGCGTTCTGTTATTTGAATCTGTAATCAAATTTGAAATTCAAGTCGATACTTATGTGTAATATATCATAGGTCTACTATGTTGCTAGCACTTTTTGCACTCAGAATTTCCTTTCTTTTTTCAACGCTCAAATATCTACACATATAATCTCGTTTTAAGTACAAACTATTTGGGAATTTCAAAGCCACGCAAACAAATAATTATTATTCACCATTTCGCCGATTTCGCCTAAAACATTTCGATACCTCCGCGCATGCGCGAGGTGAGACGATCCTCTGGAGATTATTGTATTCGTGCACTTCCCGTTCTGTCGCAGACTCTCAGCGCATCTTCCCCCCCTTCTCTCATCCGATACTCTCGGACTCTTGCGGTGGTCCGTCGCGCCCCGTCTATTCGCAATTGTTCGCGACTACGTGTCGTATGTTTATGCGCGATTCGTCGACCGACGAGTACGACTCGACGATGACGACGCTTACCGGCCGTCGCGCGCGTACGGGCGGAACACCCTGGCGAGACTGGCGAGAGCGGTGCTTCAAAACGGGCGGAACGGGCCGCGTTTAGTGGCTCGCCGCTCGCGGCTCGCATTCAGTAGCGAAGCGCGCTTCGCGCTGGACAGATCGACAGTGATTGTATGTTGCACGAACGCTCGCTCGGCGGCGACGGGACGTGCGATGCGCTTCGGCAGGACTGAACGAATAATTGATCGGAATACGCACGGCAGAGGTTCAACATGTCCATGAAGGTGAGTGCACGGAGAAACGCCAGGATTCAGCGCGGATGTATCCTCCCCCGCGAGAAATGTTCGTCTCCCAGCCTCCCTGGACGTTGTCTTTTGTTCCTCTAGATTCGATAAACTTTGGAAGGACATTCTTGTCCTTCCATATTGTTTGTTATGTGATAATTTTGTAGCTATAGAACATACAATTGTGTTGTAGAGAACAAATTAAATAACACGCTTCGCCACCCTCTCGTATCGTTCGAAATTAAGAGCAGCTTCTTTTTGGTAAGAGTAACGTGTAAAGTTGGGATTTGGTTAAATTGATATTTTTTACAGTTTGAGATGTTTGTTCTCTCGGCGATTTACATATAAAACAAATGATAATGTTATTTATTAATTTATAAATACTTACTTATTTATTTACTTATTTAATTTGCTCAATCAAATTCGCTACCTTGTGGACAGGATCTTTCCGGCCCGTGTTAAATTATTATTATTAAACTTAACTCGATGATAAATTGTATTCGACACAATGCGTTGCGATAGCTTATTTATAATTCATCGAATACGAATCTGTACACAATAATCGATAAGCTATATTTTTATCCATAAACTTCTTGAAGTATATTTAATTCATGTTAGACCAATTAGATGAAATTGAAGAAATACGCATAATTTTTTATCTTCACTTATTTACGAGAAATAATTGTATAGATCGCAAAGACTTAATAATGTTTATTATGATTGTATTCCAAAATTCATTTTCAGTACCTAAAAAATTTAGGGTTGGGAAAGTTGTTTTATAAAAGATAACTGATAAATAACTGCACTGAAAAAATATTTCCTAATTCTAAGTAATATTTTCTTGAATAGTATTAAGTAAACATTTATTTGCAATAAGGAAATGTTTACTTATTTTAGTCCTATTCAAGAAAATGTTAGATTTAGGAATTTTTTTCAGTGTGTGAAAATCTATAATGCGGATAACGTAAACTATTTTCAGCACTGACAGTGAATTTTGGAACATCGTTTATATGAAACTTTTTATACAATTTATTTCTCTGCGGATGCTTTATTGTTGCTGTGCTTTTATCTCCGACGAGTCGATTGTCTTCTCTTCCGGGAAATCGAAAAAATACAGCTCTTATCTCGATTGGCTCTTGATATACTATTTTTTTCCTTTCAACTTGGGAGTCGCAACGTCGAGCATGATTTGCGTATCTAACAAACGAAAAACTTGAAGGTCGCGTATTAAAAGCGCGACAAGAAATACACACACACACACATACGTCTTATCTCTATATAGTTACAGCGCGTGTTATTTCCAGTCTGCGACGATGAATAGGTGCACCTGCGCGAGCACGATTAAAAGCCGAAAGGCGAAGAGCTTTGTCGTGCCTGCTGATTCGGACATTTCCGAATTAGAAAACTAACCGCGAAGATATGACAGTCGATTGTCTGGCAATTTTTTTATTTGGGGGTCGATTGTGAATTTTGAAAGGAGGTAAAAAATTACAAAAGTGAGCAAATTTACTAAAATATTTATAATTTCATTCATGATATAAGAAAACCAGCTGTAACGTTGCACATAATGACAGCTGAATTTAATTTGGAGCAAATTTCTGATTAGTGACTATAATATATTGGCCTTTAAAATTGAGGCCAATTTCTAATTGGTTACAAATGTCGTCATTACTTTAAACGACTGCGCATCTTTGAAATTGGTTCACTTGGTCTTATCATGATTTCATCGATTGCATCTAGCAGAAAAAGCAGCTTTGCAACTGTTGTAAGATTCTTAACATGATTGATCTTGCTCTTGGTTCTTCACTGGATCTAAATGTATAAATCACAATCATGTTCAGAAAGAATTTTACGATAATTGCAAAGCTACTGAACGTTTGGTTTTCATATCTAGTAAATTTGTTTAAATTCAAATTATCAAAATCTTTATGAATAAATCGAATTATCAGATAAAAGGAGCATAAAAACCAAAGTTGGTTCTTTTTGCCAAAAATTCTATTATATGTACATATATATAAGTATTAAAATATATATCTATAAAATTTAAATACAAACATTTCGACCTCTGATTATTAGGTTATTCTCAGTGTTTAGAATAATAAATGTGGGTATAAAAAAATATTTGAAAAAATTTGTTCACTCTTGTAATTTTCACCTCATTTCAAGATACACAATTGACTGAATTAATCCCCTAGAATATAGATTGATCGAGCTGGAATACGCGGCGCTGACTGACAATAATCGCGTAATTATCACAATTTCAACGTATTTGAGTTTATGCACTGTAAACAGACATTATCAGCGTGATATTGTTCGTGATACGCATTACATAATATCGAACAGTATGTAGAGTCGGTTCTAAAGCCGGTCGCGTTGCCGACGTCGGCGGGGCATGCTTAATAGCTTGTTCATCATATTTTTTCTATCTGCGTTACGTAAGATTTTTTACACTAGACTGGTCGAATCAGGCTGTTAAAACTGGTTGATAAATCTACGATGATCGAGAAATCTGCGCCACAACCTCTTGCTGTAATTTATTTTTCGACGTATATAGAACTAATGAATATAATGATTTAATTACACGTGTATGATTTTTATGTTACATTTGAGCGATAAATATTCAAGAAAGGCTTCTATTTATAATTTTAGATGTTCATAACTGCGTATGGAAAATTGGTATTGTAATACTTGTTAAATAGGCAGTTATGAAATTAGGCAGTTTCGACAGTAATAATTAATAATGACAATATAGTGTTTGAAGTTTCAATATTAGAACATCATAACATTCAATATAAATATATCTAAAAGAAAAGACGCAAATAACGACATGAGTGGTTATTCTTGGTAGATGCATCGTTTTGATATTTTAATTAAAGCTTTAATTGTCGGCCGCGCGCGCTAATTACGGTCGAGATTGCGGAAAAAAGTGTAGCTCCGCGAAAGCCACGTTTAGAAATTATTGCCGTTGAACACATCTATTCGATGCAGAGATGTGAAATTTTTAGACATACAATAAAGTAGGTACATGTATCATTATAATTTGAATTTCAAAACTGATTTAACTGATGATTAGGAATTCATAATAAAACATGAAATAATTTTACTTAATAACTCATTTCAATTTTTGAACAGGTTATATATTTTCTCTCAAAGTTGATGTGCTCCGAATACAATTATGATGATATGTATAAATGATACATTTATAAATTATTATAGAATACAATTAGGATATCTTTTTATCGAGTGAGAAAGATTTGCTTGGATAAAAAACAGCTAGTTCAATGTGTGCGAAATTTGAACAATCTAATAATGAAAATATTTCGCCTCTTACAATTAGATGTAATGATCAATGCTGAATATTTTAGTAGCATGATTATATTATTTAATCTTATAATTTTGAATTTTATAACACAAAAATTATCTTTTAATAAGTTTTATAATTATATTCAATAACTTTCTAATAATTTTTGTAATTTAATAATTATCCTTTAACATCGCAAAAATGACAAGGCTATAACATTCGTTGATACGAGATTTATTTCTCGTGTTCTACATATCCGAAAGAGACATTCCTTGTTGTGTTACAGACTCGCTGCAAAATCCTGTAATAAGATTTTTCCGCGCCATTGAGCATACAGCCCGACGTGTTTTGCAATTTTACGTTTGCGATCCGTGACGAGTGTCCGGAATCAGTAAACTACAGGCTAACGGATACAAAGTTACAGATATCGGGGGGCCTACAATCCTATTTTTCTTCCTCGTCCGTGGAATCTTTCGAAATATTTCGAAGTGCGAGTTCCGTTCAGACATAAATTCGCAGGAGCGACGCGTCGAGGACACAGGCGTTTATTCCCCGAGAAATCATTCGAGATGTTTTCTCTCTCCATGCAAGAACGTGTTTGCACCGCAAGTCGAATCACTCTATAAACACTCGAAAGCGAAGGTCGACATATTATTTCGATCATCATCGCGGCGAAAGACCGACGATACTCAGGCTGTATAACATTTGCGCCGATGGGTTCACCGTTAGAAGTCATAAACGAGAGAAATAAAAACCGTCGGATCTACGATCCCGAGAAATATCGATCCCAATGACAACCTCGAGCATATCTCTGAGATTATGGAAGCGCTAAAAATATTTAACGACCTTTTAGATGGTCCCAACAATCTAACGAGCTCATCTATATATTCAGTTACATTCATATTCCATTACATGTCCAATACACAGCTCATATATTCGAACTCCGATATAGAAATGTTTTTCCATTATTTAAATATAAAAAAGACTTGGATATTTGTATATGAAAATATTCTTCGATAAGCAGTAATTGAAGAGCCCCAACACAGCAATTTATTTTATAATAATTTGAATATTATATTTTTATTGTATTATATTATATTAATGTCGAAATTGATTGAGTTTATATATGTATAAAAATATGAAAATTAAAAAAAAAATCAAATTCTCTAGAAATCTAAAAAGATTGTAAAAAAATTGGGATTATTCAAAATTAATCAAATTATTATTTATATACTTTTTGTCATTTATTAATATATGTAACTTTTGTAATTAATTTCCACTGTAAAAAGATTTTTTAAGTGAAAAAATTTCGAAAAATGTAGATTTCCCTATTTTCCTGTATCGAACCTTCCAATTTTATATTGTCATGATTTTAATAATTCTAATAAATTCTTGAGACGTAAAAAAACTTTTGTTTTTAACATTTTTTCATGTTTACGTCGCTCCGATCCGTAACCTTGCGTTGATCAAGAAATTAGAAATTAATTAATGTTTTATTAACTTGTGTTATCTTTGGTTCTCGCTTTTTCAGAAAGAGTCGCCTTGGGATGTGGAGCTGCATCTGGCGGCGGCACGCGGGGACGCCAAGCGTCTTCGTGTTTTATTGGATTCCGGACGCGTTCACGTTGATTGCAAGGACAAGGTCAGTACCGTGCAATACCCTCAGTTTCCGAAGTAAGATCTCGTTATCGTGGACATTTCTCAGACACGATTTTTCAAACGATCAGGATTTTCATCACGATTTTCAAAAATGTTTCGATTTACACGAACATCATACGTAATACTAATCTGTGCCTTCCTGAAGTACGATATTTGATTGGATCAGTTTTATCAGCTGAAATCGGTTCATTCAGTCGGTTCATCACAGCTCAAGACAATAAGATCATCGCGTGAGATTGCTGTCGGAAATCGATTAGACAGGAACTCATGTTCCTGATTACAATAGTCTCGCGATAGATCAACGATATCACGGCAAAAGCGCGATTTACCGGCTATTTTCTCTCCTTGCTGTTGACTTATTATGCAAATGACAAGGAGCGAGCAGCACGAGTAACGTTACTCTTCTCTGCGCGTCTTTTGAAAGTGGTTTATTAGATCAATGCGGACACTAATTGTACCACTTTTCGACTTGGGAAACCGAACACGTTTTATCGACGTCTATATTTTTGCAAACTCATCTACGTGGAATTGTCAATGTCAGGGCTGAAGCAAATCACCATATGTTTGTTTAGTCAACAAGGAAATTAATTAATAATACTTCTTGTCATTCGCGATTCTTTTCTATTAGAAATACCGATCAACATTTTGCGAAACTTTGTATTACTTGTCGATATTTTTAGACATTGGGTGACACAAATCGACACAAGTGTCGTACTATCATTGTTACTAGCTCTTTAAATATAAAGAATAATAGAACGATGTTTGTATCGACTTGTGTCACTAAATGGAAAGCACCTATTGGTAACCTATTGGTTACTTTTTGATGAGATACTGTGACTATATTTGCGTATGTATATTTGAATGTACAAAATAATTAAAGTTTATATTTTCCTTAATCGTTGTAAATTAGATTTTTTTAATTATAAAAAGATAAAGTGTGTTCGTAAAAATGTATACATGTAAATTCTTTGCTTGGGACAGTTTAACCCATACGTGGCAAACTGGAATTAATACAAGTGTGCTAATTGCACTAGTAGTCTTTTAATCATTAGGACATTTAGCGCGAATCTTAATAGTTCGCAAGAAGATTGATTAGAAAATATTCACCGGCATACATTCGCTGGAGTTTAGCGTTCACCGGCGGGAAAGTTTCGCGTCTAATTAAATCGTCGGAGCGAAGTTTTGCAAACAAGGTCGGTTTTCTTTCAGGACGGCACGACACCTTTGATATTAGCCGCCGCTGGTGGCCACATGGACGCCGTGACCGAGCTGTTGCATCAAGGGGCGGATCCCAATGCCAAAAGGCTGGTAAGTCTTGACCTGTGTCAAAGATCGAGTGTATCCGCGAATGAATGATATCCCCGTGGAGAATGAATGAAAGCCTAATGGTAATAACAGAGACAACTCGTACGCGCCCACGTTAATTAATGGCTAAAAATCCTTAGTCTACTACAATATTAGCGTATTACGAGACGTTAAATTAGAACATAGCCTTTGCTTTTATTTTTATATATTGGAGAGAATGCGTAAGTATATATATGTACAAGAAATCAATTTGACATTTATTAATTTTTCAATTTTTACTTGCTCGCAAGGCAACTATAAGTAAGAAAGTTATCGGGTTTTTATCTCTGTGTCGTACAATTTATCTCTTACCAATAACGAGCTTTATGTAAGGTGGTCATCGATGAGATAAGCGATATTTTGAGAATTTTTTAATAAAGCGAATTCGAATGTACTAGTACTCACTGCTGCATATTAAAATCGTTGTATATTGATTTAATTTGAATATAAAAGTTAAAAATGTGAATATTTTTAATTATAAAATACATATTTTATCTAACAGCATAATAAAGTATATTGAAGATTTCGCGATTTGTTTCTTTTTTTATTGAAAAAGCAAAGTATTTTTGCTGAAGTATCTAAAAATTTAACTAAATATTGAAAATAATTACTGAAAATAATTTTGTTGACCACCTAAATAATTACGTAGCAACCTCAAGCATGTGCAATGCTGCAAAAAGTTTTAACATTCTAATTAGAGCACCCTACATAATTATTTTCAGATCTGTCTCTAGCTTTTTAATACTTTAACAAAACGGTTCTTTTTGTTTCTATATTTATATTTAAACACATTTTTACATGAGTTTTTACGACGATGTGTACTATTGCACATTGAGTGCGTCCAATCGAATTTGCTATTACTTCGTGTACGCGAACTTATCATTATCCGCGAAAATATCATCGAGTAACGTAGCGTGTAACTTAACTCTTTTTAATCGTCACAAAGTTCGTTTATAATCGCGTAACCACGACCGTAAAACAGTTATAACGAAGTATGAATAATACATTAATTATATGTATATAATCGTTGTTTTATTTGTTTTTCTACATGTACGTTATTACGTTTCTTACGTTTAATTCTCAGAAAGAAGGTAGAAAGATGTATTATTATACGTCTTCAGAATTGTACGTTATTTTATTTATTTTCTTTTAGATATTAACATTAATAGCCGTGGTAAAACCGGCATCGAGTATTACAGTCGTGAGACTATCTACCGATTGCAATTTAATCGCCGCCATAAAACAGATCTCAATTATTTAATTATGTTCGATTAAAGGATATGTAATAGAGTATGCGAAATGTATCATAATAGTCACTTCGTAATAATAGTTTCAGGAAACGTTCCGATCAATCTTGAAATAGTTTTCCCGCAATGAAGACATCATTATTTTCCATGATTTCTTAAATATTTCGTAATATACAGGGTGGGGAAAAAGTATGGAAGCAAACAATTATTTCCGAAACTATTCATTTTTCGACAAAATGTCTTAGACATAATTTTTATGGTATGAAAAGATGTATTATGTGGCATAGACGGCATGACCTTGAAATGACCCTTACGAGCTGCATACAAATAACGTAAAAAATTTCAAATGGAACTCGTCAGTTTTTGTTACAGATTCGTGTAGCTGATGTCGAAACGTTTACAAAACACTGCATATATACCATAAAAATTATGTCTAAGACATTTTGTCGAAAAATGAATAGTTTCGGAAATAATTGTTTGCTTCCATACTTTTTCCCCACCCTGTATATTCTGATATAACCGCAAGTTTCATGACATTAATAATTTATTAATGTAGAATTTGATAACCAAATAAGATTCTTATTTATATTCTTAAAATCTTAATTTGTAAAAAGCTCCGTTTTTAACCCATTTTCAGTCGTTTATATTTAAAAAGTGTGTTCCTGAAAGAAAAATGAGTTTTCACGTTTATCGAAGATTTCATAAAACGATTTCGACTTGGCGACCTTATTAAAGATCCTATCTTTAGATGCTTCGTTCCGAGTATTATGATATCTCGAAATAGAATTTTTGAGAACTTCCTGGAGCATCGTCTTTGTCACTTTAAACGCGGCATCTCAGCGAGACATAAAAAGCTTATCGTGTGACATGTCACGCGGTGCACCAGGAAGCTGTCGGGCATCCCTTTTTTAAGTGCCTCAAGAGGATTTATCATCATGCCCACGCTTCCCTCTTTCTTCCTCGGTGTCTCGTGTCATCTAGAATTGCGGCATTGTATGCAAATTGATGACAAGATTTCCAGAGTTGGATGAACTGACGTTCTGTTATATGTCTCGAAAAATGAAAAAACGAAATTTGAAGAGAGTAAAAATCTCTCTCTCACGATGAAGTTGATTCCGTTTAATAATTTTTATTTTAATTATTAATACTTTTCAAGATGCTTATTAGCATCGTTATTAAATTGACGATTAATCTAATGTGAGATACTAATATTTGAGCTTCAGTTTGCGTTTCAAGTATGAATTGGCACGCAGTTTATAAAACTGAAAAATGTAAAAATTTGAATATGAATATTTCAGAAGTCAGTTTCGATTCTTTCCATCTTACTTTTTATATAATAAAAAATTGAACATATATTAATTTAAAAAAAATATTGATTGGCAAAATATGTTCGAAATAATTGCCAATTTTCTGACGGATATGATCACTATTAGAAACGTGAAAGAAAAAGAGAGAAAAAATGTTACATGATGAGTAAACGTGTTCGGAAATAGGAATGTGTAACGTTCGACAATCGAGTTGATCATACAGTAGTGCTCTTCCTCCAAGATTGAGCGTAAATGATGATGGCGTCACGTTCGGCGCAAAATTACGCAAACCTTCATAAAGAACCCGTTAAACGCGTTCGTCATCTTACGCAATCGGCGGATTCAGGGTCATTTTCATGGACTGGAAAATGCGATCCTGTTTAAATTAATACCTCAAGATTACGAGACCATTACTTACGGGGATAATTGTATCTCATTTCGCTTTCCATATCAATTTATCGGTATGCGTAGCAATCGATTAATAAATCCCCAAGTAATCGTGATTATGGCGTAAAGCGATAATTTTAAGGAGGAAAACTCGTGTATTTCTCCTCAAATCTAGATAAGCCACACCGATGGCATTTTAGCGCCGCATGGATTTTGGAATGGTGACCTGATGGAACATTTAACGACTTGAATAAATATCACGAGGTGAGAAACGAATTGCACGAGAGAAAAACAAGACGGGTGCAATATTTCAAGGTTGCCTGAGCATACCGTGAGCTTGTGCCATAACGTTCGTGCGTGTAAGTTCGCGTGATTCTAATGTGCCTCTTAATAGCGGAGTACCTGTGCAAAACACGCAACGACGGTAACGTGGAAGTTCAGGAATTATCGCTGACACAGTGTGTCTACAATCTATTTAAACGTGTTATTCATACTATCGCGAGTATCATCATATATAGGTATACGTAGGAAAATCGCACGTGGCATGACAGCCAGATGTTCGTTTATAGAAACATTAATAAGTGTAGGATATATAGATCATATTTTTTATTTCTTCTCTTTAGTTCGTGCTGAAAGGAAGTGTGCTTTTATAATTCTTTTATCTATTTATAAATAAATAGTATAGAATTTATCAAGAAAACATTGCTATCAATTCAATATCAAGTGTTACTATTTTCCAACGAACTTATTATAACTCATTAACACAGATCTGTCATTTTTTTTCATAAACTCCGACGTTGATTACAGTCTTGATTTTCATGAATGAGATATAACATACAAATCTTGAACGCGGAAATAAGAATTTAAAAGACGAGATTTTTCTCTCAATAGATAGTACCGTCTAAAAATTCTACCCGTGATTATCGATCGTCTAAAAATGGACAACGTTGACGAGGGTGAATGACTCCTGTCGGGTCATCCCGACTCAGCTTCCGATAAATTAGATCTTGCATAGCTGCGACATTCTCGTCACAGAATGAACATTAATTGGAGTGACAGCTTCAATGTGCGAATCGATTTCTTATTTAATACAATACATACGTAAAAGTATCGCGCGCTTATTCGTTGCTAATTATCATTCGACCGTTTTTTTTTTCGGTTAGTTAATTAAAATCGGCTCCGTGCGCTTGCCAAACAAAAATAACTGACCTTTTGTTGTCCTACTTGAGATCGATGTTGAATCGGTGGGATTTGCATCCGTAAGTGTAGTACCGCTACGCACGTGACTGATTCAGACATCTCTGGATTACGATCAGATCTTCGATTCGTATCCTCAATTCAATTAATCTTTTTATCTCTCCATCGATCGATATTAAGATATTCAATTTCTGTCGATATTTCACAACCGTTTACATTATTCGTACGAAACTCACGAAAAAGTAGATTTTACGATTAGGAAGATTAAAAGGGAAGATTAAAGAGATAAAAGAATTATGCTCTCAGTGCAGATTTCTTTACAAAATTGTATTTAATTAAGACATTCGTCGTTCGCGACACTCGAAGATTTTTCACGTCTAGCGAAATAAACGAATTTTTTCTGAAAAATGCCTCTAGATCTAGTTTCGAGATTTGCTCAGATTGCTTCCTTGGTAGTCTCTGGCGAATACGTGTCGGGCATTTGATCTTGGGCAGACCGGATTTCTACGTCGTGTTCTCCTTATGTGCATGATCACACTGAGAGCGATGCGAAAGGATCGACAGCAGTGCGGGCCATACGTGACAGGTTGATCGTTACGTTATAGAATTTCTGCGGTTCGGTAATGGATAGGTATAAGTATTATGTCCTCGCTTCGTTCGTCACGCATCGCGGCACACGTAACTCCATGGCGTGTGCATCAGCAGAGAGATACGCTGCAAGTTGCAAAAAAGAGAATAAGGTTCGCCACGTATTGCAAATGGAGAAGAGCGGAATTAAAAAAAAAGAGAAAGAAAAAAGAAGGAGGAAGCAGAACGGTCAAAAACGGAAGCGTAAAGTTTCCGGTCTTTCTCGTCGTCTCTTTTCCCCGGAAGTAATATCGAAGAATTAATTTGCGTTATACCTTTCGAAGATATGATCGCGTCAGGGTGTGGAACGGCGGGATACATAACGGATAAAACTACGAGTTCGCCGCTCCCTTGGACTGGAGCTTTTATGGCAGTGAAAGTGCATTTTACTTGTATCGGGTTCAGTGAATTGCTCGCTTAGCGACGCTACACTGTTAAATAATATCAAATTGTACCCAATTTCATTTTTAATCATTTCTTTAGGTCACCGTTGCTCTTACTCAATTATACCGTTAATTTAATTAAAACAACGAAGTTAACAATTTAACTCAAGAAAATTATTAAATTTAACTCAAATTTAATTTATTATAACTAAACTAACTTTAATTTAATAATTGTTTTACCAAGTGCATGCTTTAATGTAAATATTTATTTGTAATGTAGCTGTTTATTTTGAAATTAACTACAGAAATGAATTGATTTACATTTTGATACACATGGAAGTAAAAAATAATAAAATTTTTAACTCAAGTATATATGAAGGAAAGTTTTAAAATAATTCAGACGATTGAGAAGTCAATATATTTATAATTAGGAATTAAATCAGGAATTAAATTTGTAAAATGAAATATCGGGAATAAAAACGAACTGTTTTTGTCAGTTGCGCGCAGTTTGTATCATTCTTCTTTCTAAAGATTTGGATAGTATAGATTGGAGTCTTTTATCTCATTACAATTCTTCAGGCGTGTCATTCTTGAAAGAACTTGCAAAGAGATCTGAGGGGGGGGGGGGGGGGATAAATGTACTTTAAAAAATTCCGCAATTTCTTAAGTATTTGCATTGTATGCGTCAGAAAGAGAATGGTTCAATTTTCTTGGGTCGCTTCTTGGAAGCGTGTCGAGCGTCGCAGCATTTACTTTAAAGAGCATCATACGAGTTTGGCAATTTACTAACATTTCGTTCTAACCGGCTTCCAATTTGCCTTTTACAACTCTTTCCCGCGTCCGTTAGGATAGAAATCACCCGACAGTCCAGAAAAATTTATCTTCCCGCGTGAAAGCGTAACGCTGAATTCTAATTGTCTCGTCGTAGGCTAAAGAGCCGTATCTCGTAACTAACGGCCAGAAACTGCGATCGACAAAAGTTTCGGAAATTCGCGCAATTCAAGCACGACACGTGTTCCGGATAGTGAATAGTCACGGTTTAATACAAGATATTATCTTAATCAGGTGAAGGACATATACATTGTATTGTAAAATACGGCGCTATATGTTGCTAGAAATCGATAGTTTGCGGCTGCCAAGTTTCAGTACTAACGATAGTTTTATTAATAATATTCTAAAGAACACCGATGAGATAATCTTTTACAACGATTCCGGATTGATAATAGCCGGTTGATGCTGTGAAAAAAAAATTATATACTTTTAGTTTTATATAATTATATACATTTAGTAGATTTTTATATAAATTAATAAATGTAAAAAAATTAATTAGCGACAGATTAATTGTGATATTTTAATAATTTTGGTATGACGATATTTGTGTTAAATAGGAAAAATAAATAGGAAAATTTCTGAATCGCGTACCTTGCAATAATAATTTCTCATTTCTTTCTTTCGCCAGAAGAGATTCGATTTGACATTTGCTCGAAATATCAAGGCCGCTCCGCGCGACCGGTTCTCGCCGCTAAAGTTTACCGTTAAGCATGACATATCGTAGCTCCTCGTGTTATATAGAGGAGATATACGTATACAGGTGCAAACGATGGAAGAAAGTTGGGCGTATTTCTAAGTGAACCGTACAGAGAAGTTTGTATCCAAATGCCTATCGCACTCCAAAGGAAATCGACGTTTCTCTTTCACATCGACCAATAAAATGCCATATTCGATATTATTATTAATGACACAGTCGACGCAATCGCCGACTATACGTCCGCATGTTACGTCGATTTATCGTGGATATAAATTATAGACGGGTCACGGGACGTACGTGACATTTGCATGTCATTAATAAGTGGCAACTGACGTCACGTCGAATTTTCTGTGCATTTCTAGCGCATGTGCTGTTGCATCGCGATATGTACCTTGCGTGATGAAATTATTATATGCGCATAAATTTAAAATGTTGCGAAAAAATAACCCGAAAAAAATCGCTTCGTCCTTTTTATTAGAAGAGGAAAAACTATTTATCTTTTTTTTTTTAATTCTATTTTTAATTTCATGAATCTTCTATTTCATTAATCTTCTATTTAGAATTTGTTTTTAAATAATGCAGACACATTTATATTTGATGTTTAAATTACTTAGGTAGGCAGATCTATAGAAGTTGGGTTTTCTCTTCTCGGAGATAAAACATGTATTTATTCTCACCTTCTTTCATCGTCTCAAAGTGCTTATCTCTGCGTCCTGTATAGAAACTGTTACATTGTACATATCGCGAAGAGTTTTCGGCCTCGTGATATTTCACTTTAAACTTTGTGGATGTTTGGGATGATCCGCTTATCTTAAGCGTCTCAACTTTCGAAAGAGAAAAATTTTCTTTTATATTTCTCAGACAGTTAGTTATTTAACACACTCATGAGTGGAAAAATAGCATATTCGATCTAATAATATTTTCTTATGAATTTTATATAATTTCGAGTTCAAGCTTCCAGTTCAATCCGTATATACACATATGATAATGTTGCATTTGTCTTGCGTTCACAGACCGGGACAACGGCTTTGTTCTTCGCCGCCCAGGGCGGATACATGGACATCGCGGATTTGCTTTTGGAGCATGGCGCGATCGTGGATTCGTGCAGCATAGTAAGTAGAGAGGCAGAGATCTTAGCGCGTGTGCGTAACCCGATCTCGCTGCTCTTTAAACGCTAATAGGCCTGTTCTTTTTGGCTGAACTTTTGCACCAGTTCAGTTACTCTCTTCCTTTTCTCTCCAGGAGGAAAGAAGAGGAAGAAAGATGAACTAATGCAAAAGTTCAGCCAAAAAGAACAGGCCTAATAATGTGTCCCACGTGGATTTCAGGACGGCGGCACGCCGCTCTTCGTCGCATGTCAGTACGGTCATCTGGACGTTGTGGAGGGCTTAATAGAGAGAGGCGCCAGTCCGAACGCTCATATGAAGGTAAGAAAATGCGTTTAAAATGCCGGCTCCAATAAGCTCGCCAATTATAATTCTTAGACCAGCATTCATAATTTGTTCTTATCTCAAGATCGTTTTAAGTAATGTCTAAAGAAGCTAATAACAGTTCTGTGATTAATTTTATATCTTAAGGCATTATTTAAGACGTTAAATATAAGAACAAATTATGAATACTAGTCTCAGTATATCTGATTGAAGAAGTTTGAATATAAGGTAAACGTCCTAATGTGTGGACTTGCAGACACGTACCTATAATATGTTCGGACATTTACACAATACTTTATTTATTTATATTAATCTCAAATGTTTTTTTCAAAAATATAGTATTATAATTTAATTGTAATCTTTAAATACAATTAAATTATATTGTAATAAAAAGAGCATTGTGTGTGAAGACTAATAATAATAAATTTTGTGTAAGTATCCCGACATAAATACATGTCCGGTCACTGGGATGTTTATCTTGCGGGAAATCGACTTTATAAATAATATCAAGATTTCTCTTAATTCAGTTATTTCGTTAAACATAAATCTTTAATTTATGAAGATTTAGTTACTACTAAAGTAATCAACACGCTTCATTCGGAAGAGACATTGTTCAATGTATTTGGTAACAATGCGATATTAGTATGAGAAAAAGTTAAGAAATACAGATGATACTTAGGACGGTGCCACGGCGTTGTTTATCGCTGCCCAGAACGGCCACCTTCGTATTCTGGAAGTCCTCCTGGAGCACGGAGCGAAGACGGACGCGGTAAGAACGGACGGCGCTACACCGCTGTGGATTGCATCGCAAATGGGACACGATCACGTCGTCAGGAGGCTGTTGAGAGCCGGCGCGAAGGTTGACGCCACGAGACACGTAAGTCTCACGTAGATCGCGTGTCGTATAATCGCCGAAAGTGAGCTCTCACTATTGTGCCATGCACATTGTACACGGCTTGTCATCGTAAACAATTTCCTTTCGCAGGACGGCGCAACCCCGCTTTTCAAAGCCGCCCACAAGGGTCATACTGCCGTCATTGGCGAATTGCTCAAGTATCGTCCTTCACTCGGCATACTCCCGGTAAGAGTTAGAGAAAAATCAACGAGTTTTAAATACTCCAAAAATATTCGTGTGTAATTTTAAATTTAATTATACAAGTAAAATTCCTGTGTGAGTCTCTGTGGATTTTAGTGCATTAGTTATACATTTATCTCTTATACTTATCAAACGAAGTTAAAACAAACGTAAAGGTTTCGACTCTGGATTTGGTCCTCTTCAATACGGAAGTCTTAATACAAATTACTGGTACAATAAAGCCGGTTATATTTGACTTTTGTACTGAAGAGACCTCAATTTACGTTTATTTTAACTTCGTTTGGTAAGTAAATCCCAATTAGTTACGAATTATATTTATTGCATTATGAATATATAATTTAAACGTGTTAACATCTGTGGAAGTTTACATAGGCATTTTATTTGTCTTAGACTTATTCTTGAAGTCAAAAATATTACTTTTATTTTATTTCAATTTAGTTTTAAGTTAATTTTAATCTATTATAATTATATGTAAATTCTATGTTTGTAATTTCTTATGCGCAAGTAACTTTTGGGTTTCTTTATGATTTCAGAACGGCGAAAGCGCATTACATGCGGCAGCCTTGACGGGACATATGACAGTTGCGAGGCAGCTCGTGGGAGCGGGGGCTGATCCTTTACTCGTAAATCAGGAAGGCATCACGCCGCTTCAACTGGCCGTCCGACACTCGCAGACGCAAGTCGCCAATTACCTGAGGGATAAAGTGAGAGTGCGAACCGCATCCTGTTAGCGATACTTCCTCTATCTTGTTCTTACCATATCGAGAATCTCGAGATATTATTCGATAAGCTCGGCTCCACGATCGCAGTATTTTTAAGCAGGATGTAAGGCACAAATAGAATGTGAAAAAGAGTAGCCTGTTTTTAAAGTCGATAGTTTTATTATCATAAAAGAATGTTATATGTAAAGTTTTTTATTATTTTATTGTATATATTATTATATAAAGAATGTTATGTATTTTTTTTAAGAAAGCGAAACATAATATATATATATATATATATATATCTTCTTAGTACTGATGAAACCCTTATCGACACTGAAAATAAAATAGAGCTATTCTTTTTCATGTGTTATTCTGTACTACATAAGTGATATTAATGATCACAATAATATAAGCACGCGAAAGGTGTGACAATGAAGAGAAATTTAATTTCATGCAGTAATGACAACGGATACGTCAACCAGAATAAGTTGTATTAATAAAGATTGTAAGCAGGAATCCGTCTTTATGGAAGTGATTAGGATCTGTTTGTTTGCATCGTTCTTTTTCACTCCAAAGCCTTTCCTTTTAAGTACTGAAACTAATAAAAATGCACGATCGAAACAAATAGATCCATTATTACGTAGTGTACATAATCATGATACTGTTCTATTCTAAATTTCGGTAAAAATATTTTAATACAGTTTTCTATTGTCAGACATATAAGATGACGTTAGAATGTTATGAACGTCAAAAAAATAATCTACTTCATTCTGTCATATTCCACAGTATAACACGTACAGCGAATTCGATTGGATGCACTCAGTACGCACTGGTGCACATTAAAGCCGTCGTACACAAATTAACATAAAGATATATGTTTATTATAAACATGGAAACTGGTTAAACCATGAAATATTCAATACATTTTATCGTGCTGTTAGATAAAGTACGCAGCTTATAATTCAAGATATGTGCATTTTAGTTTTTTTACACTCAGATTAAATCAATCTACTTTAATATGCACTAGTGTGTCCAATCGAAAATTCTCTAATAGATTTTATAAACTTCATCTCATTAGCAGTAATCTCATGCGATTACATACAATGAAAATTTCATATACATATATATCTCAGCAGTCTGTCTACGAAATAATTATACTGATTATTATATAATTAATGAGAAGAATATCAGTTGATTTATTGAAATTAATGAGTTTATAAGACTGACTGATTTGCCTTGAGATAAATATTTTCTTATTGTAGGTACAAATATAAATTCCAGATCTTTTATCTATTCTACTGTGTAAGGGATATGCAAGGCGATAAAGTCATTTGTTTAGAAATTAATATATTTTATTATATACATAAAACAGAATATCGACGCACACCGGATAATCTTTAAACAATTATAATTGAACGCATGAAATATCGTTTATATTATTATTCAGTTATTAAAAAATAAACTTCTATCGAAGTTAAAATATATAGTGATATTTAAACATTTTACTCTAAAATAATATTTGAATATTTTGTAACAATTTTAGCTCTGTAAAAAAGTAATAAGTACTCCTGTCTTCCTAACAAACAGCACAGTTCATTAGATGTAGTTATCGTTATTGTTAACGAAAAAGTGCAAAAAGAATAATAATAAAATTCTCTGTAAAGAAAGCAGGTGACTTCTAATGTATAAAATTATATGTTACAAATATACTTCGTTACATGAAACAACTTCGATCATTGTTCCTTGAAATATATTATATGCGCGTATAATGTTGTACAACTATTGCTAAATTAATACTATTTGTACTCCTGTTTAATGTTTATCATTAATTTCTTTTTGCTTATATAATTTATATAAGCAAAAAGAAGCATGTACATACAATGAAATTAGCCAGGTTTGGTTTACGAAATATCACAGAATAGTTCACATAGTATTCGGAATGTTATAAATTAAAATTGTTTTAAAATATGAGAAATACAAATAAACTCTCGAAAAGGTCAAAATATAAACAAAGAAACAGGCAACTGAGAGTTATATCGCTGTAATTCGTGCGAGCAAAAGATTTATTAAGTACCAAAAAAACCAGACGTTTCGGCTTACATAAATCAATCTTTTGCTCGCACGAATTACAGCGATATAACTTTCAGTTGCCTGTTTCTTTGTTTATATTTTGTTTTAAAATAAATGGAAACTACATTTATCATTTAAAATTTTTTTACAATTTTCTATTTGACGAGTTCTTTCTTATTGTAATATTAAATTTATTGCAAATTGTAAGTGCCAATGTAATAATTAACAATTACGTATATGTTATCAATAAAATAAAATTTATTTTTCAATCAATTAAAAATAATTAAAATAGTTTGTTATAATAAAAGCAACTGGATATAACTCTATTAATATCTTAAAATAGTTTTTCTTTTCTGTTTTGTATTACTTTCTACTGCTTTTAAATATTAAATTTAATTAAGAATATAGAATAAAATATTTTCCAGAAAATTTCTAGATAATTATTTTTGGATAAATATTTATCAAATGTCAAATTAATACAATTTTACATTTTATTTCAGGACACATTATTTATGTGCCTCATAAATAAATTTATAAATATTTTTATATATATAAGAAAAAGAATCTGGCAGTATTCATATTGTAAACTTACTTTTAATGTATACATATATTAAGTTAGTGTCAAAAATGTTTTTTTATTAAATTCTATTTAAATAAACGTTACTAATTTTAATATTAAAAAGAAGAGAAAAGATTTCTAGACACAAGAAAAAGAATCAATGATTAACGTTGAGTGATAAAAATTACTTTTAAAAATGTAATTACTTCGTCTTTAGTATTATAATTTTACAAATGACATCTTTTAATACTAACATATAATCTATCGCTCTCTAAATTAATAAATTAGATAAAGAAACGTATAATTGCAACGGCCTTCTGACGCACAGCTGCTAAGTGCCCATTTCCTATTTCATTTCAGATGCAAAGTATCTTCTACCTATGTGCACGTTAGAAGCGTGTCACGCGTTTCAGTCGAAGAAGCACTCATAGCGGAGTGCTTCTCCATTGACAATGTATCAACTACAAGGTACGAAACGGCAGAACGGATTTTATCCGATATTCATAGTGCACTGATAAGAGAGATAAGACGAAGCATACTGTATTTATTCCACTCACAGAATTATCAGTTACATGCCGATTCTAAAGGAATACTCATCATGGTCCGCGATCGTATGGCTGATTTGCGTGCCGTTAGTATTTTTACTTTTTCTGTAATTAGAAATGTATCGAAAAAGAAAGTTTGACCAATACATCAGTTACTAACTGAAATAATAAGTATACCATCTCGAACAATACGTTGGCGCATGAATCATACGTGCAAATAAGTTTCAATAAAAAAACTGTTCGCTTTCGAATCAACTTATTATGATTAAAAAACACAATATAGAAGTATTGTGTACAGATAATTAATAATTATAAATATTTATAATTATTATATAATATACCTTCTTACCGAAAATATTTTTATACAAATAAACAGTCTCGGAATTACCACGTAATACACTAATTTCTCCAGAGCCGAAGCAACAGCAGTACTTTTGGCAGAGGATTCTTGCAGGACGTACACCTTCAAATAGCTCAAAATAAAAAGCTTAAAGAGTTACTTGACGAAGTATGTATGAACGTATCGAGTTATCATGAAATCATATATCTTATATTCTCATTGAATGATTGAGACACAGTATGTTAATGTAGGCCGAGGAAATACGCGGTCTGATCCATCTTATAGTTGAAAATGTTTCTATCGTGAAGAACTTGCATAACAATATTCTATCGCACACGAATAAGGGTAAGTGGCAGTATCCAAAAGTCGTATGAAAAATCTACAATTCATAATATAATGTACTTATACATATATCTATTTGTAGACTTGCAAAAAGAATTAGAGACTCGCACGTGTACGATTTCGCAGACGGCTTTTCATGTACAGCGAAAGTTACGAGGTAGGTAAATTTGTACATTGATTCCGTAGATGTGATGTTTGAAAATGAGATCAAAATCGGCATTACACATCGATCAGTTCATTCATCGCTGACCCTTAGATTTTTACGAGAAATATTCGGTGACATTTCTCGCTCGTTCGATCTTTTTCCTTTAGCGGGAAAATCGTTAGAATATAATTTTGGACTTTGCGTCAATATAGGCGTGCTAGTACTAAAGCTCGGCTCTGGAGGTGGGGTTTGTAGCAACAATCTTTCCAGATGCACCGGACTTGTAATTAACTCGTTACCAGATGTATGAGTCGAGGGTGAAATACGCTGAAGTAAAACTCGGGGTGTCCGCTTACGTATATCTGTTAGTGAATCCTTGTTACTTATACCGGGCGAACTGTTTTTACCGTCATCGTTTTCTGAATTAATTTTATCTTTCAGTCTCCTGAAACATTACATGATTACATCAACATATATTTATATAGTATATATTTCTGATGAAATAAATTATTAAAAATAACATTTCAAATACAAAGATATACAAACTTCAATACATCTCTTTCATAATCGTTAAGATTAAGTTAAAGCTAATTTTTATCTTTTGTAGAAAATCAGAATGCGCAAGAATTTTATATATGATTTTATTATATATTAGAATAAAATAATGTAGTCATTTATAAACTAACATATACATACCGTTGATAACGATCCATTTCTTTTTCTAATTCAGGATATTCATCTAATAAATTGACCAACTGCTCTTTTTCATATTCCGAGTAAATCTTGAATAACAATCTGTCCACATCTTCTTCCAAGGGGGACTTCAACGTAACTAATTTCTTCTTAAGCGTCATTAACGTAGGTAATAAAATATCTAAATTATGTTTTTTCAATGCCGTAATAATGACATTCAAAGCATTGTTAGGTGTACTTGAGGGAGTCGAGTTTGTTTCATCAAGCTCCGTATCATCCTTATGTCTTTCACCAGGAGATAGTTGCAAACGATTATTGTTGAGTATGAACACTGCATCTCTCAAGACGCATGCACCTTCCTCGGTCGTAACGTCGATAGAATTCTCATCGCATAACTCGCGAAGTATATACTTGGTCAGTTTCACAACGAGTTCAGACTTGGCGGACATGTCCAGATGTTCCAACATAAATTCGTAGATGACATTACGTTTCTCTTGATTCGCTCTTCCAGGCAGAGTTAGAACCTTCATCTCTTGTTCGAGCATTCTGTGTCCGCAGTACGCTTTCTGGGAGCGCCAATTGTTGTAATGATATATGCTCTCCAGGAACTGCTGAGAAATCAAAGTCTTGTTCTTCATTAAAAGTCTCTCTTCCACTAGGAAGGTCGTTAACTCGCGTATCATGCTATTTGTGTCCGACAGCATCGTCAATATGTGAAAGAAAAATGGTCCCTTCATCTTTATAAAATCTTCCAGCAATAACTCAATAAATATCACCACTATAGCTTCTCGTACGGCTGGATTCGGATCCTTCATACTGATGCATAAGTCCGGAAGATACGGTTCCACAAGAGCAGTAAATCTCACACAGATATCGGCCAGCGCTTTCGCAGCGTTTATCTTCACCGATGTTTTTATCAATGAATTCGAATTCGTTTCCTGACGCATTACGTTACCAAGTATCGGTGTGACTTTTTTCGCGACTTCACGATCTCTCAGCGCTTGCTGACAGAGAAGAACCACCGCGGACGCCTGTAGATCTTTTATTTCTTTCACCGTATCTGGTAGCGATTCCCATTGCAACAGTAATCGTTCAAAAATTTGTAAAGTTGACGACGAAATCTTGTTGGTGCAGAAAAGCGATGCGTGACTCAGTGTAAATACAGCTCTGATTTTCACTGTGTCTTGCGTACAACTTCTATTCTCCTTCAATAAATCTTGAATCTCCATCTCCGACAATTTCATCAGGTCCACCATATCCGATTCTATCACGTGGCTGCTCTGGTCGACATGTAAATGTCGTAAGATATTATTCAAAATATCTAGACAGATGCTGATTAAGTTGAAATTGATTTCGAAGTGGCAAATACATTTGTAAAGATGCTGATAGAGATCCTCGAGGCAATCATGATTCAAGATGGACCAAGCGTGCCTCAAAACGTGTAAAACTAAACTGGCGTGGAAATCGTTCTTTCGAATAACTTCCTTATAATCCGCGATATATTTATCTATATTCGGAATCTTCATATTCTCAGCTAGAGCGGCTAACAGTATCCACGCGCCTATAGTGTTATCTGTACCGATGTGTGATTGCAAATTCGATATCATAGACTTGGAAATAACGCCGTTTTTCACCCATAAGCTACAAGCTTTCGACAGATGTTTCCTCATTCTTAGGTTACTCAATCTATCCAGAATCCTCCACGGCAAGCTATTCGCAGCATTCGAAATATACTTAGTGACGCTTGTTATTCTATTTATCAACACGTTTCCCAGACACTCCAGCACCTTTTCTTGTACTTTTGCCTCAATGTCATATATCTGTGGTACAACAGCCTGTATCCATTCGTCGAGAAGACTTGAATTGTGAGGGAACTCTTGCAGAATCTCGGATAGAACGTGCACGGCAAATTGGCGCACAGTCAAGGTAGAATCTCTGCAACGATCGCTTATTACGTGCATCATTTTACTTACTAGCGATGGGAACATGATGGATAGGTTTCTCGAGATCTTCAAAGCACTCCGTCGCACCAGTGCGCGCTCGTCGTTAATTCTGTCCAGCAACATTGCAATTAAAGCGGTCGATCCTGGTAGCAGATCAACGTCCTCCAACAACGCTTCTTTTAGATCATCAAGCATAGGAAACGTTTTATTTGATAATGCTGGAACTTCAAATATACTTTTAAAAATCGCCTTGTCAGTGTCGTCGTTGCAATCAGAGAACGAAGCAAGCGTGGCCATAGCTCTTCCTCTCACTAAAGCAGAGCGATCCATACAACGAGACAATACAATGGCTATCGAAATCCTTCTGATTTTCATCTTGACGTTTTTGTTTAAGTTGTTGTTCAATAGAGAAGATTCTGTCAAAAGCTTACCTACAATTTCCTGCGCAAATAATCTACAAGATATCTTATTATTATGTGAGAATAATACTATGTCTCTAAAAATACCGAGAACTATATCTTCATTACATATATTCAACAGTTTTATTACAACAGCCGCTTGCTTTTGACGGCCTTCTAATCTTTCTGGACAGTTTACCATTAATTGATGTATTAAAGTGACGATTCCCTGCATGGTTTCCTGTTCGTGAATCGTTAATAAATTTTTTAGAAAATATATAGCCGCTTCGTGTACAATAGTTATA
The DNA here is from genome assembly GCF_001594075.2 of Trachymyrmex cornetzi. Classification (NCBI taxonomy): domain Eukaryota; kingdom Metazoa; phylum Arthropoda; class Insecta; order Hymenoptera; family Formicidae; genus Trachymyrmex; species Trachymyrmex cornetzi. The sequence continues at coordinate 7,038,377 of NW_017296201.1, forward strand.
GACTTCGGTTGGGCATTTACGTGATAAAATAACAGATCAGGCAACATGTATTGCGCTATTAACATTATAGTTAAACCTACAGTACCGTGATTGCTACTGCATAGCTCTTGCAGAGCTGCAAACGCATTCTGAGACAAAGACGTTCCAGAATTATCATGAGACTTCATATACATTTCTAGTCTTGTGATATTTAACAGTATGCGTATTGTAACATCCAAGGACTCGGCATGTTCTTTAAAGCGAAATGATTTTAACATTGTAACGAGATCAGAAATAATCCTGTCCAATCCTTGCGTGAGTTTCGATCTCTCAGAATGCAATAGACTGGAACAGAATGACAATTCATCGTCGATACTCGAATTTGTCGTATTTACCCCTTTATTGCTTTTAACGGAGGAGAATAAGCTCTCTGATATTTTTAATGTCTCAATCGCTCTCTGGTACAAGTTCGGATGGTAAACTCTGAACGCGTTGCTGCCAGGTATTGTGAGAAACATAAGATACAAACTTGTAGCTTCCAGACAGGCCTGCCTAGAGTCTTTGTCTGTCTCTTGCTGGCCCGTCTTCATTATGTAACCCAGCATGGCAAGCAAACCACGCATATTGATGTTCAGCATCATCAAGGCCTGCCACGAGAATTCAGGAGTCTCGTGCTCGTTTGCGACAAGCCATGCCTTCAGCTCGATGCGGGACTCGTGCAGCAGCCGCTTTACGTTGTCGCTCTCCAGGTACTCGAGACACTTGTCGGGCGGCTCGTCATAGACGACGAACTCGGCGTCCCAGATAGATTTGATCCAACTCTCGTCGAGAATGTCCAGCTTGAAATTATGAAACACACGCAACGACTTCATAACTTTGCCGATTTCAAAACGCAGTCACTATCAATTGTGTTCCCTCGTGATCGCGGCCCTCGCAGACATAAATATAACCTTAACTTATCGTCACGATAACGCAACAGATAGATCGGCAGGGTTTCAGGTTATCATCATCTGTAAGCGTATCGATAATGATTTTACGATCCTGCTTCCATGGTACAAATGACCAACGAGAATTACCTTCGTGAAGAATTTATTATAAAACATTTCGATCGCTGTTGCGGGATGCGCCAAATTATCAACAGTGTTTATCGTCCATATACGAGCGGGAAACTGAATAACCAATCTGACCAATCAGCTGCATAATGTCTATTTCTAGCAATGTAGATGATGTAGACTTTAATTTATAGATTAACTTATTTTATCTTCCTCTAGTTTTAAGAATTAGAAAAAGAGTAAATGACCTCGAGATTAAAGTTGATCATACGTTAGTAGAAACTGGCCTAAATCCCATTTGAATAGCTGTGTTATTTGATTGCACTACATACAGCAAATTCTTGAACGTATATACTATTGTGCACAGTGTGCACTGTGCGCACTGATGCATATTAAAGATGTCGTACACAGTGGTGTAGTCCTAAAAATAGAAATACCCTGACGGTGCTTTGAACAAAGGTTTATCAGATTTTTAAAATACCAATCTGCAACATGTGGAACGAACAAGTAAAAAAAAAGGGAAATGTAATCTTTTCGCTTTTTATGTTTTATGTAGAAAACTACAGCGAATATCTCAAAATGTTATAAGACTTTTTTGTTCCCTTTAACCCCTTCTATGCCCTTAAAATGCGCGGCGCGTACATTATTTCTGAGACATCTTGTATGATTGGATTCTTTGGTTAGCACCATGGTGGAATTATAGAAGGTGCGTCGTTCCCGTGGATGCGCAGTAGCCTAAAGGCCCGTCTACAATACACGGAGTAAGAAGTAAGAGTAAGAAATTGACCAATCACAGTCGATTATTCTTCTCACATTCGACTGTGATTGGTCAATTTCTTACTATTACTTCTTACTCCGTGTATTATAGAAGACGCCTCAAAGTAGTGGGGAGTGACAACCAATCATGGGGGGGCCCATTCGATTAAAATCCAATATGGCTGTGTATATTTCGGGGCACTGCGTGTTTAGCGTGTTATATTATAACAGATCGACCGCGTGATTAATTATCGTATAAAACTGACTGGATTTCATGTATTTCGCGTGGAAATTGTATTGTTCCTTCCAATGATTTCATGGAAGCAGCAAAAATCATAGATACTGAATTTCAATTATTTCACGGAGACTTTTTTAATAAGCAGGACAACATTTTTGATACATTAACTGCGAAAGTAGGTCTGAAACTTGAGTACAAATTTCCGACGGAGGTAATCGCACGTTTGGTGCTAACCAAGGGCTCTATTCTTGAAAAGAAATGTATACGAAAGTCTAGGGAAATACTATAGTATACGTAACGTATACTGTAGCATTTCCCTAGCCTTTCGTATACATTTCTTTTCAAGAATAGAGCCCCAGATCGTATATTAGGTTGCGCAATGTAAATATGCAAATAAAAATAAATAATGTAATAAGAAAAAGAAAAATAAAAAATATGTGCAATCGTATTTCTAATCAGTAATATTGTTACAGTTTGTAATATTTTATATTTTAATCGGTTAAAATAAAGATTTCATTGTTATTTTAACTTCTAATACTGTCTTTATTAATCATCTGCTGTGAACGTTTGAATTCTACGCGTATAGAATGGGCCCTACGTGATTAGTTGACAAAATATGTCCCCCCACTCTCTGCCGCCATTATGCGCAACGACACACCTTCTATAATTCCACCATGGGTTAGCATCATGTTATTATGTCGCAAAATTCAGATTTCAGTAAATACTTCTCTTTCTTCTTACCGTCTTATTACACAAACATAAAAAATTAGTTTTAAATAATTGTAGAAAAAACCTTGTGTGTGTGTGATGTCGCATCGCCAGGCTTGGCTTCCGAAAAAAGTACCCTGGCGCCGCCAGGCCCCGCCAGGCCCCGCCAGGGCTTGACTACGCTACTGGTTATACACTGATTTAATCTAATAGCGTTTTCTCGGGAAGACTCCGATTGCATACATTGCATGTTGCACACATACGTCGCTAATTGGCCAATTTAAAAATAAAATATTCTCATTGGTAAAGCAGTAAAAAATTACTAGGCACCAACTGATATGAGTGGTGTGTGCAATCGGGATTGTAGGCAAACGGGAGCCTCCCGTTTTCTGTTGGCTGTACTATCGTCCACTAGTGCAACACTCAGACAGTGTACCGTGTTTCCATAGCTGGTGATAAGGGGGTGATCCCGATTGACCACGTCTCGATTGGACACCACCAATCACAGCGACCGGTGCTTAGGAGCTTTGTAGTCTCAAGCGCTGTTAGTGGCTCGTGTCCAATTGAGCCGTGTGCAACTGGGTGCCACCCGCGAACTCATTCGGTGTACCGTGTTTCCGTGGCTACGGTGTAGTGCAAATTTTATGCACGAAGTGGGATTTTGCTACACCGTCTTAAAGAGACTGTGTAGAACCAGTGTGACATTTAAAATTTAAAAATAAAAGTCAAGCGGGAACAGAGTTTTAGCATAGGCTGCTTTCCTTTTAGGAGACACAGTCGACACCTTGACACAAATCGACACACGTCGCTTTCCATTTACAATTTTGTTCAAACTCAATCGACACACTTCGCCTCTGCTCGGGAGCAGAGTCAGAGTGTGT
>NW_017296201.1:7042397-7045702 GCF_001594075.2 Trachymyrmex cornetzi
GTGTTTGAGTGTGTTATACTGTGTCGGTTTGTGTCTCCTAAAAGGAAAGCAGCCGTAGTGTAGCAGGCACTGTAGCTGAGTGTAGCGCTTACACGCAACTAGTGCGGTGTGAGACTGCACCCAGTGTATCCCAAGAGAAAACGCTATAAGTGTAAAAGTGAAAAGCAAGTATTTCGAATTACAAAATACATGTTTTACTTAAAAACACAATAAAATATATTGAGAATTTCACGATTTAACTTGTTTCTATATTTATATTATATAAGCACACATCTTTACACCAATTTATATACAACGGTTTTGTATATGCACTAAACGTGTCCAATCGAATTTGCTAATACACATGCTACTTCGAAATGGGTGATCCCGATTGACCACGTCTCGATTGGACACCACCAATCACAGCGACCGGTGCTTAGGAGCTTTGTAGTCTCAAGCGCTGTGAATGGCTCGTGTCCAATTGAACCGTGTCCAACTGGATGCCACCCCTTCGAAATTTTGAACTTACACGCTGATGCATTATACATATATATATAATATCCTTGTAGCATATATATATAAATAGATTTTAACTTCAGAAATAAGGTATCGCAATTATTATGATATTATATAGATTAATATTTGTTCATAATTCCTATGCAATTAATTTTAATATTGGTATACGTATTTATAATAATAAAATAATCATATAACTGCTATATTATATAATCAATTATTATATAATCAATAAGAAGTTGTCTGACGCACATAAAATTTTCTATATAGGTAAATATGTTTATCATTGAGAATTAACAAATTTGTGTATCTCTACGTATAATATTCTGGTCTCGTGATTACTTATTTATTTTATTTAAATTTACTGCTAAAAAATCAATAACAAATAGTTCAATTATGTAATAAATAATTCGTAAACATTAGTATTATGATCGATTACATTATATGGATGTTTAACTAATTAATATAATATATTATAGGACCGTACATGTGATAACACAAACTATAGAAATCAAAGCCTTAAACAGTCTAGCAGATCTAGCTGGATCTTAATGCTTGTATGATTCTTATGTGAATTTATATACTACGTATGTAGTCCCACAGAAACGCGCGTTTAATTAATTATTAATGCGTTTGAATTTTGTACGCACCATTTACCGTGTTAACTCTTAATTGTCTGTGAATTTTTTCTTATTAATTTTATTGTTTTGGTTATACTAAATCTACTGCATTTATCCATGCAATATATTCAATTTAGATATGTGTTAATACATTTGTTCTTATTTATTAGTTCTACTTATAACTTATGCATCCTTTGCAGATATAGGAAAAGATATCATTGCCATTGACGATTTGACTGTAGCACAAGATGAATCTGCATACGGTGTATACAAAAGAATTAGAACGTTGCAATATACAACTATGCTGCAAATGTTTTCTGATATTATGGACGATTACAATGCCTCGTTACTGAAATACCATGATAAGTGCCTCTTACTCTTGCAGCAGCAACGTTCACTACGTATGTTTTCAAGAAATCAAGATACATACATATTCACATAATATTTATATTTACAAATCCTTAATATTACTCGGTAAAAAATTTTTTATGCATGAATGTATATATAAATATGTATAAACATACATAAATACGCATAAATTAAATATTCATAAACATGTATAATTATATATGAAATATGTACGTCCATAATATGTTCATACATCCTTTTTTCTTTTATAAAATTACTTTTTAGTGTAATAGAAATAGTAATAGCAATGTGAAAACATTAAAAATAATTATAAAGGTAATTTTCGCACTATTCGTTTCAGAAAAAAATCAAGTTTGAAGAAATGTAAAAAAATTATTTATTTATAATTATATATAAAATTATGCATAATTATGTATGAGCAATTTTTTTTATATTTTTCCAAACTTATTTTTTTCTAAAACTAACAATGGAAAAATTATCTCTTTAATTATTTTTTATGTTTTCACATTACAATTATTATTTCTAATACACTAAAAAGTAATTTTACGAAAGAAAAAAGACTGTATGAACATGTATGGACATATTTCATATATAATTATACATGTTTATAAATATTTATGCGTGTTTATGCATGTTTATACATATTTATAAATATTTATAAATGAAAAATTTTTTATCAGGATATATTGTTATAATTATTAAATTTAAATTATAAGAGACTAATTAAAAAAAAAGTGTTTATAATATAACGCATGAATAATATACATTATTTATTAATTAAACTATTTGTTGAATAGTAAGGCGACAAGTTACTAGCGCGGAATTGGATCATATGCTCGATGCTCAAGAAACTAGCTTATTTGTCGATAATGTAAATATGAGTTTACCACTTCAATAATATTTATTACAAATCTTTTAATTCGTATCAAATATCTGATTAATTATATGCAGATTTTAGAAGATAGTAAGATAGCTAGGCGACAATTATCAGATATAACAAGTAGACATAATGATGTTCTAAAATTGGAAAAAACTCTCACAGAAATCAAAGATATGTTTACAGAAATAGCATTTCTAGTCGAAAAACAGGTGAGTGCAATTTGTTGTTAACAAAATTATATCTTATGAACTATGTAACATTACTAAACGTGAAGTTAGAAAATATTTATACATATATACATTTAGAATCTTTTTCTAGGGGGAACAAATTAATAATATAGAATATTTTGCTAATAAAACCACGGATAACATTGACGGCGGATGTGTTCAACTCAGAAAGTCAGAACAGAGGAGTCATAGATATAAGAAGGTATTATAAATACTTGGATGCTCAGTTATTTTTGATAGGATATTATAATGAGTATATTATCTTACAGCGGAAAATCAAGATTGCCATTATCATAAGTATAATAGTGATAATATGTCTTTTATTTATTATCGCGTCATTTTAGAAACTATTTCAGAAATGTAATCTTATAAGATACCTTTTGAATGTAGTGTATTTTAAAATACTTTAATATTGATGTATAAATTATATATGTATATAATTATATATGTACATAACTTACAATTATTTTTTGTTAACATTGCAAGATATTTTCTAGACACTTATACACACGCGTATTCATATATAGTCAGGCCTTATATTTAAGGCTTCCTTAAATTTATCTTTAGATACTCTACGAATTATTTCATTGGCTGCTGAACATCTAAAGATAAATTTAGGGAATGGAAGTAACTCGTTACTTGTAACGAAGTTACAGTTACAAGTTACTTTTTTGGTAACTTTACTAGTAACTGCGTTACTTTTTTTCTTTGGTA
>NW_017296201.1:7046289-7056924 GCF_001594075.2 Trachymyrmex cornetzi
AAATCGGTAACTAGTAACGGTAACTTGTTACTTTTTCTATTCGGTAACGAGTAACTGTAACTTGTTACTTTTAAAAAGTAACTTTCCATTCCCTGGATAAATTTAAGGAAACCTTAAATACAAGGGTTTTACCAACGTCAGTTAAGCTTGTCCGTCGATTAACTTTATCACCAAAATAGAAAACGAACAAAGCCCAGTTGTAGTGGATATAGTAGGTAGGTGTAGTATACCCAGACAGCACACAATATTTACAAAATATTTAGAAATATTTATAAGATTTATTTTAAATATTTTGTAAATATATATTTATTTGTGGTTTTAGATTGCACAGATCATAAATATTTATTATAAATATTATGAAATACTTATTAGAATAGTTATAGTAAATTCTATAAAAATACTTAATGAGACATTACAATCCAAGTAAAAAATACTTATCAGAAATATTTATTTATATTTATCATAATAATCAAATATTGCATAAAATATTAAGTCTATATTTTAATAATATTTCGAATAAAGCTTTATATAAAATATGTATAAAATATCTATATAACATTTCAAAAAATAAATATTTATTATAAATATTCTGTGCTGCTGGGTATAATATCTCTCGATATATGTATACATATATGTATGTACACTCGCCGACTAAGGCCCAGTTTCACAACTGACGGTTACCTCTTAACTCTCTCTGTGTGTGTGTGTGTGTGTGTGTGTGTGTGTGTGTGTGTGTGTGTGTGTGTGTGTGTGTGTGTGTGTGTGAGAGGTTCAATTTATTCATTATCTCTTTTCAATTCTAGAATTGGAAAAAAATGAAAGATAAGTTGAACCTCGGTTAAGAGTTAACCGTGAGTTGTGAACCTGGGCCTAAATAGGTTTGTGAGTCATTCAGTTAATTGTAAATAGGCCTGTTCTTTTTGACTGAACTTTTGCACTAGTTCACCTTTCTTCCTTTTCTCTCCAGCAGGAAAGAAGAGGAAGAAAGATGAACTGGTGCAAAAGTTCAGCCAAAAAGAACAGGCCTACTAATTAATCATTTTTACACCATGTATTTAGCCGAAAAAAATTAACCGGAGGTAAATTTTCAATGTGAGAAAACAAATTTGAAATTACAAAATAATAACGTCGAAATATATAAACCTTAACAAATAAAAACGTCTGAATATCCAATGATAATGAATAAGTTGAACCTCGGTTAAAAATTAACCATCAGGACTGCGTTCGAAAACATCACCAGAGTGCCCCCGCGTATCGTATTATCTTTGTTGCTCACTCAGTGTTAAACAAGGATAAAATAATACACGGAGACACCCAGTGATGTTTTCGAACGCAGCCCAGCTGTGAAACTGGGCCTGAGTCATTCATATAGTTATAATTAACGACATAAAAATCACATAATTAATCGAAATATAGATTAAAGACGCTACAGCGCTTCGGCAGTTCCGTCAGGCACTATCGTCAGTCTCTCTAGTATTTCGATATTCCTGGGCGTATTATAGAATTGTTTAGAATGGATTCTGATCAAAATAAATTAATTATTTCTCTTGTATTTTTTAAAGAAATTGTAGGAAAACGAAATAATTCCGATCGGAACCCCATGGAGTCCCACGAAGCGTATTTGCCGCATATCACGTAACCGCACAACCAATCAGAAGCGATCCGCTGCTGTGTTTCGTGTCTTACCGATTACTGATTGGTTATGTCGGCTGCAGATCAGCGCGATTTTCATCGCGTACGATACGTGATATCCAATGAGCGTATAGCTTTAAGCGGGGAGTACAGACTCTTGCATAAAGGCCCGTCTACAATACACGGAGTAAGAAGTAAGAGTAAGAAATTGACCAATCACAGTCGAATGTGAGAAGAATAATCGACTGTGATTGGTCAATTTCTTACTCTTACTTCTTACTCCGTGTATTGTAGACGGGCCTTAACGGGAAAGGGTCCTCTACATAGAAGTCGTAGATGGTCGTGGAGTCTTAAGTCGTAGGAGACTAACCAATCACAATTAAATATAATGCCTGTTTTACAATAGGGTCGCAAGTCGTTAGCCGTAAGAAATTGGCCAATCACAGTTAAATGTGAGAAGAATAATCGACTATGATTGGTTAATTTCTTACGGCTTACCGCTTACAACTATATTGTAGAATAGGCCTAAGGAGAATACTCGATTGGAATTGGTCAGTTTCCTACGGCTTAAGACTCCACGGCCGTCTACGACTTCTATGTAGAGGACCCTTAAGGCTCCGATTGCACACATTGCATGTTGCACACATGCGTCTTTAATTGACCAATTTAAAAATAAAATATTCTCATTGGCAAAGCAGTGAAAAATTACTAGGCACTAGCTGATATGAGTGGTGTGTGCAATCGGGATTGTAGGCAAACGAGATCCTCCCTACATAACTCATAACACATAATGCATAAGAAAATGTACCAATCGAAGTCCTTCGTTTCCTTCCTTTCCATGAAATAAAGAACTCTAATTGATTCAATTTCTTATGCCTCATGTGTTATGCGTTATGCAAGAGTCTGTGCTCCCCGCTTTAAAATGAGAACATCGGTAAAGCTATTCGTTCATTGGATATCGCATGTCGCACGCGACGAATATCGCGCTGGTCTGCAGCTGGCATAATAAATAAAAGTATGTTTTTATGAACCACTCAATCGGCTGTATCAGCGATAAAAAGAATCATGTTGTCAAAATTGATGAATACCAAGGCCCTGCGCACAATGGAGGAAATATTAGGAACAGGAATAGATATTAAAATTTTAACCTATCAGATACCAGTTGCATCGGAATAGACGGTTTCTGATAGGTTGAAATCTTAATATCTATTCCTGTTCCTAATATTTCCTCCATTGTGCGCAGGGCCCAAGCTTCAAGTTTAACCACGTGATCCTTTTTATTAGGGCCTGAGCACAATAGAGGAATAGGAATTAGATATTAAGATTTTGACCTATCAGAAACTGATTACATCGGAATACACGGCTTCTGATATGTGAAATCTTATAGCGTTTTCGGCCCGACCGGGTTTGCACCAACCTGGGTTGGATTAATGGCGTTTTGCGCTCGCCTATTGGTAGAGCGTGTGATATCAACCAATAGGAAAGATTAATCCAACCCAGGTTGGTACAAACCCGATCGGGCCGAAAACGCTATTAATATCTAATTCTTATTCCTGTATTGTGCGCAGGCCCATACTGTAACAAATGTATTGCCAATCGCCGTGAAATTCAACGGTAAAACTTCTAACCCCCCCAGCGCTGAGGTTGGCGGCCCTTCGACCTGAGTGAGCAGTCGCTTACTTCAAAAGAATCGAAGCAAAGATGGACTCCTGAGAAATTTTTATACACACACCATTGGTCGTCCCCAAGTCTTCGGATCTTTCGGAATATTCCGCCGTTAAATTCTCACCGAGGCGCGCCCGGAGGGCCAGACGTTCTTTTATGATCACGCTCGCGGAGTGTGAACGATGATCGTGCAGGAGCCAGTGCAGGTAATGGAAGAGAAAAAGAGTGATGGAGGAGGAGGAGGAGGAGGAGGAGAGAAAAGTAAAAGTGTTGAATTTTCCTTGAACCTCCTCACCGCTGTGACATGCGAGATTTTGTACATCGGGCCGCATCCACACGTTGACGGCTCGCCGATCGGGCGTGTTCGTTCGCACCTCGACGGCTTTGATCGCGTCAAACGACTTCTAGGATGGTCGCCTCTTAAAGGCAGGATCGTCTCTTAAAGACAGCTCTTTCGCCCTCGTTATTTATTCGACTTTAATGGTACTCTAAACATGCAACTTTGAGTCTGTTTGCCTCGTCGCAGAAAAACGAGCAGAGCAAAGGAGGGTCTCGGCTATAAATAATCGTGAAATTTTGCTATTCTTCAGAATTTCGATAGATGGTCACTTGAGAATTAAATATGGGAAAGAAAATGTTTTTAGAATTTATATATATCCATTATGATCTTCCAGATTATTAACAAAATTAACTTATTACGTTATGCTTGCAAATTATATTAATAAATTTGAATATTACATGTATCAGATAAATAATAAGATGCTATTACTCTTAGAATTAAATGTAATAAAGTATACATTGTACGCCATCTTATCAATTCAAAGAATATTAATTGAATATATTTTATAGCATTATATATAGATATTTAAAATAATTCTTTTAAATATGCATTTTAAAGACTAAAGGCCAGTTGTTCCACCTTTTGGTAAATTTTACCTGTTGGGTATAAGTAGCAAGATTACCCAATCACATGCGTGGATTACCAAATTTACCTTACAGGTAAAATTTACCAAAGGTGGAACAATCGGCCCTAAGTAACATTGAGTGCATCCAGAAGCAGGACCGCTTGCTGAACGTTCAGTAAGCTTTTGACATATCCCGTTAGAACTAAAAATATAGACAAAACAAATACAAAAGCTCACTGAGCATTCAGTGAGCGATCGTGCTTCTGGATGCACCTATTAACATATATCATTTATGTAATAATGTATAGTAAAGAACTACACTTCTCTCTAACATTACATTGAAATCAGAAGACTTATAGATATATATTACATTACTCACAAGTATTTTTTTCTAAATATTTTTTTATTTAATTAATTATTTATATTGCTATTGCATGATCAGTTACCAAGGTAAATGTTGAATTTTCCAATTTTAGGCGGCCATATGGCATTGTTTAAATCATTATGCTTATCCAGACGCTATATTCCTGGCGGAACGGTTGTGTGCAGAAGGTAGCATCATCTACTTTGTTTATTAATTGCATTATTCTCATATTTTTATAATAAATTTGATTATATTTATATATACATACTAATGTACTATTACATCAATATTATAGTGGACACGGAGGAAAGTTTGTTTCTTTTGGCAACATGTTACTATCGTTCTGGTCGGGTTAGGCAAGCTTATGCTTTATTATCCCAGAAGGCACCCAACTCGGCACAATGTAGATTTCTACTAGCAAAATGTTGTTATGATTTGGAAAAGTAAGTAACATAACATTTTCTTTTTATTGCGCTCTGTATATTGAGAACATGTGTTAATCTTTTAAAAATTTCTAGATATGCGGAAGCAGAAGCTGCGATAATTGGTGGATATTATAAACAACTGAAAAATTTGGAAGAAATAATAACTCAGTTTGGAGAACAGGCATGCTTTTCTTTGCAGATAATAGCAAAGATTTATTATAAAATGATGCGAACTGCGAGAGGCAATGAAGCCCATAAGCTGGCTTTGAAATTAAATCCCTTCCTCTGGCACTCGTTTGAAGAACTTTGTAATGTTGGTGAGAAGGTGGATCCTGCTAAGGTTTTTCAGTTAGATAAATTAGACTCTTTCGCTATGTGCCATGGTACTGTATCCACGCTTAGCTACGTCACTGAACCAGATCTTATCGTACCTGGAAATAATGGTAACAATACACCTATATCGAATGGCACTAACAGGTACATACATAATTATACATTATAATTTTATTGTTAATTAATAGTTTATCAATATAATAATCATTAATTAATTGACTCCGTTGAATAAATCCAAAATATGTTTAGTGCCTATTCGAGTCTATACACCAGATATAATTGTGTAAATAAGTCCTTTATTATAATCTTCAAAATAGTTAAACATTAATAGTTTATTAATGTTTAACATTTTATTTTGTGCATTACAGTACACCCGTGACGATAGCATCAACGCTGATAAATGGCGGCCAGGTACCTCAGGTGCGATTGTGTTCCTCTATAGAGGAGTCGCCACAAAATGCGTCGATTCACTACAGCAATTGTTCTTCGATATCGCCGAGGACGAAACTATCGCGTTATCGCAGTATGTTCAGTAATTCCATGAGTCCACTCACGCCTAGCTTCGGTATCTTACCGTTGGAGAACAATACACCCGAGCAGACAATTCCACCTTCGCATACGACTCTCACAGAAGCCAATGACCAAAAGAGCTTGGCAAAACGCGTCAGTAGTCTAAGAGCTCATGTAGGGGTGAGTGCAATCTTTCAGTACCGTAATGCGTACAGTAACTAATTTTTTTGCATCTTTTAGCAATTAATGTCAAGAAAAGAAACACCGTTGCAACAAGGCAAATCAGTATTTTCCCAATCGGGTAATACAAGCAATACTGCCAATATTGTGACAGTAACAGCAGCTAATCCGACTTCACCTCCATCACCGACATTTCAGGGCACCAATGTTAGACGATCGTCGCGTCTTTTCAGCCATAATTCCGTAAAGGTACAATTTTTTGTTTTATTCTACTTCTGAACTGAAAATTGTAAAATTCACATAAAAATATTATTAAGCACCCATCTTGATTAATTCATTTATTTTTTAATTATATTCTTTATCGGTGTCTATTACACATTCTATCGATTACTGTCGATTTGATATGACACATATATTTCAGGAAAACAATAAGTCACCTAATAGGAATAAATTTGCAACTCCAAAGTCTCCATCTCGGAAGACGAAAGCGAGACTAGCCAAAGCGAATTTAAACAAAACCAACTTTAATGAGTTAAACGAGAGAAATAGGAACGAAAAGGAGAAAAGCGAAACGATCACATCTGAGAAAGCTGTGGCTAATGCAAACGCTCTTAACGCCCAAAATAATAATATTCATTCTGGTATAACATTACAAAAGCAATCAGCAGGTATGTTAATTATATTTAATTTATTTATTTGATATCTTTTGACTGTAGCATAATTTAAAATGTTTTTGTTTGTAATTTTTCAGAGGGATTGATGTCTTTGTTACGAGAATTAGGAATGGCGTATCAGCACTTGAGTCAGTTCAAATGTACGCATGCGGCTCATATACTAAGTATACTGCCGTCACGACACTACAATACGGGCTGGGTACTTTCTATGTTAGCTCGTGCACATTTTGAAATGATGGATTATAAAAAGGCTGCTAGGTAATAAATTTATATTAATTATTACTATTGAAAAAATATATTGATTTTGGCAATTTTTTCCATGCATAATGAAATAGACGTACGTTCAAACTTTAAAGCGAAAAAATGAAAAAAACGAAACGTTAGAATAACAATTACAATAACAAATTTTTTTTCTGATACATTTAAGGGTATTTTTCTGATACATTATAGGTTTGTTCGCGTCGCATGCTCCGACATACTCCAACATGCTCCAACCATAGTTCTTACTCGAGTGTGTTTGAGTAAGAGCTATGGTAGGGGTATGTTGGAGTATATCGCATGCGATGAGAATAAATCTTGTATTTCTCTTTAATTCTCTTTTTTTTTAATTCTGTTTGCTTCATTTTTTTCGTGCAAAGTTATTTCGCTGAAGTGCGACAGTTAGAGCCACAGAGGACAGAATTGATGGAGATTTATAGCACTGTTCTGTGGCATCTACACGCAGAAGTACAGTTGTCTACGCTTGCTCAAGATCTAGTTTCTCAAGACCGTAATTCGGCAGCGGCATGGTGCGCCACGGGCAATCTCTTCTCGGCGCAAACGGAACACGAAACTGCGATCAAATTTTTCCAAAGAGCTATTCAGGTAATGTGCGTTAATCTTAATCGTAATGTGAATGTTAGCAGTGCATATACGACTTATTTTATTGAAAATAATATACCATTCTCTGATTACTTATTAGGTGGATCCTAATTTTCCATACGCCTATACATTACTAGGGCATGAATACGTTTTGACTGAGGAACTAGATAAAGCGATTACTGCTTTTCGTAACGCCATCAGACTCGATCCCAGACATTATAATGCATGGTAAGTACTAAAAAATTTCGTTACTATCATAATGTTTCATATTTTTTTATTGCCGTCTGAATTTGTATGTAAAACATTTCTCCATGTCATTAAAGGTTCGGATTAGGAACGATATTTTCGAAACAGGAGCAATATAGTTTAGCGGAGTTACACTTCAAACGGGCCTTACAAATAAACCCGCAGAATTCTGCATTGATGTGTCATATAGGTGTCGTGCAACACGCCCTGAAGAAAACCGATCAGGCGTTGAAGACTTTGAACACCGCGCTAATGAATGATCCGGATAATACTTTATGTAAATTCCATCGTGCGAGCATCAACTTCTCTATTGGTCGACATATGGAAGCTCTAAGAGAATTCGAGGAGCTAAAAAATATTATACCCAAAGAATCTCTAGTCTATTATTCGATAGGAAAAGTAAGTGATCAGTTAATCGAAACAGATTTTTTTTTTATTTTAACGCCTCTTATATAAATATACCTTTATATTTGCAATAGGTGCATAAAAAATTAGGCAATACCCATCTTGCGTTAATGTACTTTAGTTGGGCAACGGATTTAGATCCAAAGGGTGTTAATAGTCAAATTAAGGAGGCTATATTGAGTCCAGGTCAAGGAGATGATGACTCTCCGCCGACACAATCAGGTATGTAGTTATCAGATATAGTGAGAGAGCTATACGAAATTTTAATTATTTAGAACCTTAAGATCATTTATGTTAAAAATATTATTTGCTATATATTTTATATTTATATAAGTAAAATAGTTCATAATATTTTTATCACACAAATATGAATTATTAATAACATAATGATTTATATAATTAATTTCCAATTTCACAAAATTATTGTATTCTTATAGATGAACAGCAAGCACAAAGTAACTCAATGGAACAGGATATTGAACCTAGTAGAGAAGGAAGTGTCGCGCCACTTGCCGGAAATGTCTCGGTCGAACCTCATGCCGATGACAGCGACGACAGTTTATGAAAACGATATGCAAGAAGACTTCTGTGAAAAAGAGATGGAGCGTTACTACCCTCATTATCAGTCATCCAAATCATTTTTCGCCAATCTCGCTTTGCTTAGTCGGAGTCGCTGATGCGCGATCATTGATTTAAATTGAACGGTTGTCGACATCTTTGCAAACTATTCCATACGATATATATAATTCGGTTAAAAAGAATTATTATATTTTTCCGCATCATCAAATTTTCCTTTTATCTTGCACAAATTCGGGGATTCTTATATACACGGATGCGATGTCTTCGCAAAGATAGAAGACTCGCATGTCGTATCCATCGACTGTATATTACGCGTTCGCCTCTGTATATTTTTTTACGATTGTTTGATTATCTTTTCTATTTTTTCATGCGCTCTTAATCATCTTTCTCTTTCTTGTACCTCGTCCCGTTTCGCGAATAAGTCGTTTTAAATCAAACGTGATTCAGAGACGAGAACTCGTAAAGAGTTTGGCTTTAATCAGGCTTGATTATAATAAAGAAGGAAGGAGAAGGATCGATTTAATTCGCGACGAGATATTAAAGATTTACGGTTGAGTAGAGACTGTATCACGTTGAGATAAGGTGAACGAATATAACCGTAAGCATGTCATATATAGTTAGGTAATATGATTAATTGTTCGCGAATAAGGAAGAAGAGTCTTGTGTAAATGTAAATTATTATTACTGTGTATTTACTGCTATGATTACTATTATCATTACCATTATTATTTGTATGATTATCATTGTTGATTTAGTGATTGTGAAGGTATCGTTGGCTGCTCGGCGTCAGAGCGGCCGCTAGACGATCGTGCAATTCTCGTCATGAAGATCCCCTCGGTTGATCGAACATACGAGTCCGAAACACCGCGACTGCGATTTCGGTGGTTCAGTAATCGCGCGATTACATTCGGTTTTTCGATCTCGATCTGATATCCGGAATTTAGCATAACTCGCCTCGCAAATGTCTATATATATATATATATAGAAATACTCGTCGGATTATATTCTTAATAGTGCTGGACAGAATTTATGATGTTTACGGCGTCGGTCTTCGTATCGATATTAAGTGTACAATGCAAATTGTGTCGTTACTCCTCGAATATCGTCGAATTTGCTGGAACAGAGATCGCAACGTGTTGCATTAGGAGGAGAGAACGGCGTATATATAAATAATATACGTTTATTTTAAATGAATTGAGTTGTGATCCTAGTGTGCTGGCATCCGTCGCGCGTGACTGTAACATTTTATATTGTACACGTAATTAAACGAAAGACGTTACACGGAAAAAAAGAAAAAAATAAGTTGTACACAAGTCGTCGACTAAAAAATACGTCTGTGTGATGCACGCAGATACGCGTATCCTGTTTCTTCCGCTCCTTTAAACAGGATGGATACTCTACACGATTTTAAAGGGTGGTTTCTCACGTGTAAAGTGAATTTAAGACGAAAACTTCATATAACGTACATTTCCACATGTTTAAAATTTCATCAAAATAATCTGAGTGGCTTTCGAAATTTTTTAAAAAGAATGCATTATTGGAGGTCGGAATTACGATTATGCGAGACGCAGTTCGACAGATTTTATAGTACGATAAGCGGTAATTTTTTATTGCTGAGGATGGCTCAAATAGTGAGCCGAAACGTACAAAATTGAATTTGTGACATATTTATAATAGATATTAGCATTGCGCAATATAGTATCCAGCGCTGACTCCTAACGCCCATTTGTATTTTGCCGTTATTTTTTCATTGAAAAAGAATCTTTTCCTTCAACTTTGACACCTTCTCTCTTTGATTTGAAACTAATCAAACTACTGTTTTGTGTGTGTGTGTGTGTGTGGGGGGGGGGGGGGCA
>NW_017296201.1:7056940-7072399 GCF_001594075.2 Trachymyrmex cornetzi
CTTACAATCTTAGAGTTTAATATTCACACTGTACGTCTGTCCCTTTTCAATTTATTTATTTATATTTATCTCTTTCGTATCTCTTTCCCTTCGCGTCCCACATTCATCCCTGCGTTTTTGACGAGGAACAAAATGGGAGCGAGGGTGGAGATCTTTTTGCATATGTCCGACATATTGCACCTAATCTCGTTATTTATTAATGACGTCTAATCGTTATTTATTGTTTGATCCACGTACGTTTAATTGCCGAGCGGAAATGGAGTCGTAACTATCTTCCAAAGAGTTTAGGAAAACCAATACGCGCGTGTAAATGTATGTGATGATGTCTGGCTCGCCTTTACCCAGCCACCGCCATACAGAAACCGAGAAGGTTCGATCGAAGCCAACAATCGCTGCCGTGTTACTCGTTACAAAGAGGTGTATGCGCAAAATAAAGGCCTGCACTTTTTACGAAACTATCTTGATGACTTCACTCCTCACCTATTTGTCCAATATATTTAACATTGACTTCTTACGCGGCAAAAAGATTTTTTTTTAAATTTAATTAAAAACTTGTAGCGTATATAAAAATCGCAGGAAAGACGGCAGCGTGTTTACGGCGAGGTGAGATAACAGAGAAAATGATTGCTGATACGAACTACTGTCTGAGAGGGGAGCGAGACGGTGGACGCGACCCGCGGGGTCGTCCGTCTCTTTCGTCTTCTTCTGTTATCGTTTATTACCGTCAACAAGAATCCGACAGTGGTTTGCGAAGTGTGTTGTTAAAGCGATCGAATCGATGAGACGAACGGATCACACGGCGAGCATGACTCCGAGAGCGTCTAGGAGGGACTCGGATGTCGTCCTGTCCAACTTCGGCCACAAGGAACACCTCTTCAAGTTCCTTGTCATTGGCGATTACGGTGTCGGTGAGTCACGGCGAGATTCGTAATTGATAAACTTACATTATTTGAAATATCAATTTGAAATACAATTTTTATATCAAAAGATGTATTAAAAGTATAAAACTTATAAAACAAATTGATAGCTCTCAAAAACTATTCATTATTGAATCTCGTGTTTATTATATTTTTCGTTCACTACGTTATATAAGCTACATTATATCTGAAAACTAGTTTATTTCACTGAATCTAATTTTTTATATAATTGGTGCGAATCCTTTTCGGTTATTACCCTTACATTGCAGTTCTCTCACAGAATTTAACGCAAGATCTATATTTTAATAGTTTTCCCATTTAGATTTTCACAGAAATTATTTATTTTAGGCAAAACTGCGCTGGTCAGAAGATATACGGAAGGTAATTTATTGCAATTTGTCTTTTGCCCACATTATCAAAGTTAATTAACAATTCTTGCCCAGAATTGTTTCGCAAGAAATTTCCGAAAAGTTTAAACGTGACATGCGTTTAATCGCAATCACAGTTGTGGATCGCATGTCGCGAGAGGATAGGTATTGCGGGAGCGTACATTCAGAAAAAGGAAAGAAAAATGCGCGCAAGCCGGCTTATCCGTCTTAACGATACGTGCGTCAAACACCGCAGCTGCGATACGACACTATTAATCCGGACGTCACCGGCGCACACTCTCGAAACTGTCTTTTCCAGGGAAGTTCTCCTCGAATTACAAGATTACCATAGGCGCCGATTTTGCGATAAAAACGCTCGATTGGGATCCGCAAACTAAAATAAACTTACAGTTATGGTACTTGTAGACGCATTATTTATATTGCTTGCTACTTTATTGTCTTCAAGGGCTCTCGCATGTATTTTGCGACCCCTCGAAATTATTCTTAATCCCGAAGAATACATAATTATAAAGACAATTTAATTTTTGGATATTTTAGGGACATCGCTGGTCACGAGAGATTTGGATACATGACGAGGGTCTATTATAAATACGCGTAAATATGACTTTAATGTATCTTTTATTATCCGCTTGGATCTAGTTTGTTTCTTTTAGTTTCCTTTGTATTAAATACGTTTATTATCATAAATAGACATTTGGCTCCAATTTAATGGTACACTGTTAAATTTATAATGTCAAATTATATCCAATTTGAGTTATTTTTAATCATTTCTATAGGTTTTGTCATTGCTACTCAAATAAGTCGTTTTAACTAAAACAATGAAATAAACAATTTCACTCAAGAAAATGTATTAAATTTGACTTAAATTTAATTTATTATGGCATTAATTACAAGGATAAATTTGTTGTTTATATTTTGAAATCACAGAAATGAATTGACTTACATTTCACGTACATAGAAGTTAAAAATAAAACGTTATTTATAACTCGAGAGATTTGTCATTGCTCCTTTCATATCTAACAGTGTATGATTCATCGAAGTAATTAAGATTAGATATTTTATTTTTTACTGAATCTGAAAAATCTCAACTGTATTTTCTATTTATTATAATTTAATTTATTTTTTTTTAATTTGTCAATCTCGCTCATTGATTTGACTTTCACATAGGGTAGCCGCGGCTCTCGTATTCGACATTTCACGAGCGGCGACCTTCCAGTCGATGAAGAAGTGGCTGAACGATCTCAGGGAGAAGGTCGCGCTGCCAGACGGCTCGGGTATACCAGTCGTGCTCCTGGCGAATAAATGTGACATATCGGTTGCCGTGACCGACGAGCAGATCTCCAAGTTCTGTAGAGAGAACAAAATACATGCTTGGTACGCGACTTCCGCGAAGAACAACACCAACGTCGGTAGGTGGACGATCAGCTTATTCTTTGCTCATCTTTCCCGCGTATATTTATATCCTTAAAAAAAAGTTGTTATCTTACTTATTGCATAAATATCTATTAATGTGTGAAAAGTAATAATTATTAGTATTATCATTAATGTTTTTAATTGTTAATAATATTAAAAGAAATATAGTTTCAAAAGACAGAATAATTATAATTGTAAGAGCTTACACATATTGTTTTACTTCTATAAAAAAATATTTGTATGCTATTATTAATTAAAGAGGGATCATTGAGGAGTGACTAAATAATAGCCTTAAATAACGAGAACATATTTATCACGTTATACATGTTTAAATATTAATAGTTTTTGATTAATTACCGGAATATTTTGATGTCTTGATTTTTAGATTTATTGTCTTTGATATATTATATGTACGTATATAATGATTTTTTTCCTACATTCCCAATGTTTCCGCAAGATAAATCACTCGACTTTTCTTAAATGGCCCTTTAATACAATATATATATAATTTGTACATTTTGGTATTTTTTGATTTTAATCGAAAAACATTCTTAATTCAACATCCTTGTTTACAGAAGCAGCGATACGCTATTTGGTGGACAAAGTGCTAAGTTCGAGATTCGACAACGGTATACGGGACTCAATTCGATTACGGCACGAGAGCACATCGAGTCGCGAAAAATCTATGTGCTGCAAATAGAGCGATGTATACACATGCATGGACGATCATCTTAGAATTATTGAGAATATACATAAATCAACGTCATGAACAGATAATTGCGAGATCATCAAACACGGTGGAAATATGATAAAACGAAGCTACGAAAGTGTATCGTTGAAAGATTTATATACATATTGTCATAGTCATATTTGCTTTATGTGATAACCATTGCCATTATCATTTGTTGACCGCGCGTTACAATGTCCTCTTTATAAATTCACGTAAATAAATTACAGAAAATAACATGATGAACTTATTAATAATTACCCTTTTTTTAATTAAAATTGAAAAAATAATTTTTAATTAAATAAAAAATTTTCCAAATTCTCCGAAATTTCATGAAAATAAAAGATGCTATTATCATTTATCCGCCATGCTATAATAATGTCCCTTATTAATTTACATAATAAATAATAGATAAAAAATAATTGCAATGAAACTTATCATGGTTGTTCTTTTAATTAAATCTAAATTAATTCTCTGAAATACTAATATTTATTAAAAGCAACCGAAAAAATAAGTGGAATGCCGTTATATCGTTTACATTTGCAGCCATGCTAATATAAATTGACATGTCACCTTTATAATAAACTTTGAATATAATTCAAAATTAACAATAATTAATAAATTGTGAATTTTTAAAAATTAAATTAATCTGAAACATAGCTTTTATTAAAAGTAGCAAAAAATAAATGTTTTTCTAGTTTGTTCTTTATTACTGGCATTTGGAATGTTAGATGGACAATAAACATGGAAGTCGTTTTGCAAATATTGTTATTTTTGCTTGTAAATTATGATAACGCACAAGCCTATGTACACAAACACATTTTAAGTAAGTTAATTATACTCGCTGTAACCCTGATACTATTTTATCAGGCATTTAAGAGTACAGAGACATTTAAGTATTTAAGAATAGCGCCGATCGCGTAGAGATAATAACCGTTTCCAGGTTGAGTTAGGTCGATTTGAAGCAAAGCACAATACGTTGCAGCAGTTATAAGTTATACAGTGTTGCGTCGTAGCTCGTAGGAACCAGTGCACGCCATTAAGCAAATGATTCTAAGTTTATGAAAGTTTAGAACGCGCATTTAATTGCATTTTTTTAATTTGTGAAGTGCAGAATATAGAGATTAAATTCTCTCTTTATTCATAACGGAAATAAAGAATAATAATGACTGACAACTTTCCGGATGGCGTAAATACGGGTAAGTGTATATATTAAGCAAGAAGATAAGTAAATTAGATAAGGAAGTAAATTATATTTTTAGGAAAATATTAAGAAGCGGAATAACGAAGTTAAATACTTGAGAAAAAAATAATTTCTTTTTTTATTTTTATTGTATTAGATGATTTAGATAGTGAAACTTAAGTTTGTTGTTATGTTTTCCGATACAGTGCTAGGAAGTAAACGATTATCCGAGCTCGGGAAAACGCTAACACATGAACATCTGGCTCTTGATTTTCGCAAATTTTACGTATCACCGCCGAAACATCTTAAACGTTTCCCTGTCGGCAGCTTATCTCTCCAAGATGCCGGATACGTTCGGCAGTACCCGTAAGTCTAATCTAAATACCCTCCTTCCGAATTATCTTCTCTCCCCCCGTTTAATAAAATAGTCCCACTTTAGATCCGAAAATATCACATTACTCATAGTCCGTTTCGTATAAAATGAGAATATTCATACAATAAATAAATAATTATAAATTAATAAAAATTATGTTAAAGATGATAAATATGGATTTTGTAACTGTTTTACATCAGATATAGCAGCTTATATAACTTGGAGTTTTACGGTGATGACGCGGCAAAAGCTGTCTATAAAGACGTGGAATTATTTAAAGAGGCCGGTGGCGGAACTATCGTGGAGAATAGTAGCCATGGTTTGAAACGCGATATTTCTTTAATGAAAAACATCAGCCAGTCCTTGGGAGTTAACGTGATTGCGGGAACCGGTATAGTATGATATATGTGTA
The DNA here is from genome assembly GCF_001594075.2 of Trachymyrmex cornetzi. Taxonomy (NCBI): domain Eukaryota; kingdom Metazoa; phylum Arthropoda; class Insecta; order Hymenoptera; family Formicidae; genus Trachymyrmex; species Trachymyrmex cornetzi. The sequence goes on from NW_017296201.1 coordinate 7,062,355, forward strand.
ATAATATTATTTTATTTAATAAAATATAATTTAGAATCGTAATAATACATTAATGTATTACATTATTATATTATTTGTTATAAATTTTCTCAACTTAAACAGGCCATTACCTCGCCAGTACACAAAATGCATCGACTCTTAATATGACCAAAGAAGAAATGTACAACCTAATATGCGAAGAGTTGAAAGAAGGTTGCGTGGAATATCCCGAAGTAAAGGCAGGATTTATCGGAGAAGTTGGCAGTAATTGGCCGATCGAAGGTATGCACGCAATTGTACTTAACAAGTTACCAAATGTTTTTTGTAATTATTACTATATCGATTATTTTCGAATCATTCTATACTTTCAGCAAAACTTGTATCAAGATATTACATATAGAGGAAAGGCCCAGCTATTATGAGATACCAAATTCATTTTGGATAAATGCTAGAAGTCTATGGGTAGAACTTAAAAAAATAATAGGTCATTTTAAAGGGAATTTAATAAGCTTTAAGATAACGTTATATAAAATTTAATTCAAATTCCATTTTTTTTTTCAAATTAGCGAAATGTAAAAAGTGAGCAAATTCAAAAAATTGTGCTCCTAATATGAGATGCCCCGAGAAATCGATAGTAAAACGCAAGATGTATCAATATTGCAACTAAAAAACTTTATTTTATGTTTCTAAAATGCAAACAAACACAGCCAGGGTGCGTGAAAAATAAGCATGCGATCGATTATACCCAGAACTCGTCTTCAGGTAGTTGGAATCAAGCATCACAGAAATAGACACTCGACGTTCATTCCGGTTGTCCTTTTTATTATAGTACTCACTAAAGAGTAATAACATTTACTCTTTAGCAACGATTTTCACTATGACATAGGAGCATGAGTTATTTCATATTAGAAATACCCTGGGTATCTGGGTATCTTATATTACGATTTCCACGCCTTATGGTTATATGATCATCAAATCTAACTTCTGTAATTAAACAATTCAACATATCCCGTATTTTTCTATTAGTACGACCTTACTCTATCACTACATGAAGAATTTATTGCCAAATATTTATTTATTAAATAATAAACAAGATTTAAAGGCTCATCTCAATGAAACTTGAAGATATCAAAATTCTAAAATCTTTTTTTACAATGATTACAGGTATGATCTAATAATGAATTTTCTACTAAATAGTTTTCAATCCAAGAGCAATAAATTCATGGTAGAATCAATAGATAGCGTTTATTAGTTTAGCAGAAATGCCGCTATCTCATATTAGGCAACTATCTCATAATAGGGGGCTTTCCTCTATTATATTAAAATACACGCATATACATATATACGTATATATAAAATGTACTAAAAATATTATAAAATATTTCTATTAGACTTTGAAAAACGTGCCATTTGTGCAACTGGCGAGGTCCAAGCTCAATTACGTTGCTCCGTGAGCTTTCATCCTGGAAGGAATGCATCTGCTCCCATGGAAATAATGAGGATCTATCAAGAGGCGGGTGGAGATGCGAGCAGAGCTATTATGTCTCACATCGATCGTAAGAGAGTCATAATTTTTTTCTTTTTTCATCAATTTTTAACTTTTAATTTAGATATCCATTTGATTGTGTCACTGCGATTAATCAAATTAATTTAATAGGTACGTTAATAAAAAAGGAGCAACTCATGGAATTCGCCGACGCTACCAAATGTTATATTCAGTTCGACCTGTTCGGCACCGAATGCTCTTTCTATCAGCTGAATCCATTGATCGATTTTCTGTCAGATGCACAGCGTGTCAAACGTATTGCGCTGTTGAAGAAAGAGAAAAAACTGGACCGAGTTCTCATGAGTCACGATATACACACAAAGCATCGCCTGGTACGCGTCTCTCTAATATTTTCCGTTTTTCATATAATTTTATAAATTTATGTTTTCTTGATCCCAATGACTAGACACTTGAAAATATTTTTTTAATTTTTAAGATACATTTTGGCGGACACGGATACTCTCATATCGTTAATAATGTTGTGCCAACCATGATAAACAAGGGCTTCACGACAGAAGAAATCGAACTGATAACAGTTGAGAATCCCAAGAAGTGGCTTACTCGGCAGTAAACCAAATCTTGCGAAACAAACTGTGCTCAATTATAAATTGTTATTTTTACGAATAATTGTAAACTAATAGAATACATTAATTATTTCATAATTAATTTTTATTAAATGTGATTTAATAATAAACAATGCTAAAATACTGTTCTATTCTGCAGTGTAAATCAAAGTCGTTGAACCAGCTTTTTATCCTATGAGAAAATAATTGACTGCACACGTTATAATTCAATTAGGTATAAAGTAGATAATTTTCTCATAGGGTAAAAAGTTGGTTCAACTACTCTGATTCACCCTGTATATAATGAAAATGCGAATCATCTGTATATCGACTCAAGTAATAAGATTCTTCGAGATATTAAACAATAATTTTTTGTTGAGTCAAAAAATAGTTTTTTCTCTTTTCTAAAAAACTTGATTTTTTAAATTATATTACCTTTGAAATAAGAGAACAATATTAAGTTCTATAAAGGAAAAAAATTGTTTATTAAAAATTAAAAATCGTAGCTTAATATTAATTGCAAGGTACCTATAATCTTTCTAGAGAACAGATTGCATCTTCCTACACGAAACATATAATGCATGAAAAAATGCAACGAATTTTTATAAATAATTTTAATTTAACCTAAACCATTATATATATTACAATAATCTATCTTTTTATCATAATTGTCGCTTAAAATTATTAGATTAATAATCATGTAAATAAAAGACAATGCAAAGTTTATATTTTATTATAAAATACAATGACACAACATGACAATCTTTGGTAAAAGTCATTACCCAGCAGAAAGTATAACTTTTTGACTGTTTCGCGAATGTCTAAAAAATTAAAAACTTACGCAACATATTCGACATTCATATTATTTCACTGTTTAATGACAAAATAATTTATGAATTAATTTTATTTTCTTATCATATTAGACGAGGTAAAAAAATTATGCGAACTAACTTGATAACTATTGCACGGTTATCAATAACAATTTCTTTCTTTTTCTTTTCATCTTCCGTTTCTTCTCCTTTCTTTTTGTAACGGGAAACGTCTTTTGTTTTTTCCATTTTTCTCGACGTCCGCCTCACAGCTCCTCCTGGAATTGCGAACTTCTCACGGGATTCATAGCGATAGAGACAGTCGATACCATCGTTTTGCTGAAGTCCTTCGAGTAGTCTAGCAGAGGAATAAATTACAATTACATTTCAATGAAAATACTCGCAGTTGAACAGAATACACAAATACAAGTACTTGACAGAGAAACGATAAAATAAAGCAAATTATTTTTAAATAATTACAAATTTATATTTTGTATAATATGATAGTATATGTTATTTAGAGAATAATGAAATTAAACAAAGCTGTTTTAGGTATATAACATTTATATAATATTTTATAACTCATGAAAGTCATAAAAGGACAAAATACTCTTTTCTCTAAATTTTGAATTAAGTTCCATAATTTTTATTCCATAGATATTAATATAATTTAATTTTAGTTAATTAAAAATCAACGATGAAGATTGGAACTATATTCGGAACTACGATTAGCCAAACTGAGTCAATAATAAATTCAGCGAATTGCGATAAAAAAAATTCGAGGTGTTTTTATGTGTTAGCACATTATTAATGATTAATTATATTATAACGATGATCGAAGGTGCAGAAGCATCCGGTGACGATTGCGACAATTTGACGTCGCCTGTTCGTCCCGATTTTTATGAAAAGTGGAGTTAAGAACATGCAGAGCGTAGAAATAAATTAGTAATTAGGGATTACGATTAATTGACGTTAGCACATATATAAATATACACACAGACTGGTCAGCGGTACCAAAGTGACGATCAAAACAGAAAGCAGCAAACTTGTGGTGCCCTTGACTTACGAAGTGAGCGAGTGGTCGCTTAGGCTCGCGCGCTCGGTCAGAGCTTGGTGAGCGTTACCGCGTGTCGTTGCTCGAAGTTACCTTGGGCGTAGTCATGCTGATGAGCCTGAAGACCGGCACCACCTGGCGCACTGCTGCCGTACGGTGTTAGGGTCGCCCTTATCCACTTGCAGCCGATCACACCGGCGTACGCTTGCCTGTATTGCTTGTTCATGATCACGTAGATGATTGGATTCACGCATGAAGCAAAGTACAATAACAAGTATCCCAGAATGTGACACTCTGAAACAGTTTGATGGAACGACGCTAAATAGTAATTTAAAATGATACGATTTCTATGAATTGCTTTTATTATAACGAATTTATTATTTAAAATAAATAATTGCATAAGCTATAATTTTCAAGAGGATGAAAAGAAAATAGAAATGAAAGCTGATAAAAACTGAGTGTATATAGGCAATGCTGCGATAAATGAAGATGAGAATGTGAAATATTATTTCATTCGGAAATGATGCGCTATAAATAATAATTCTTACCGGGACATCTGACTTCCGCGTCGGCCACCTTAACAATGGTGATCGGTAAGTAGCACGCGAGGAAGCTGAGAAAGATTACCAGTACCATCTTTGTGAGCCTCCATTCGCTGCGCTTCTGTTTGAGTTCCCTGATATCCCTTCTGGGCGTATGAGGTGACTTTATCGTCGGTCCAGCATGTTTTCGCAATCGCGATTCTGATCTGCAATGGTGATTAAATTTTAATTAATGTAATATAATCAAGGCAACGGTAAATAAAGATTATATTGTAAACGTGATAAATATCGGAAATGTCAAATTACTTGTGCACCACCCAAAATATCTTGGCGTAACAGCCAACGATCACTAAGCACGGTATCAGAAATCCCATAACGAAAAGGAATGTCTTGGAAGTGTAACCACGACGATCTTTGACGATGGAGCAGGTCTCCAGATTAGGATCGTAATCGAATTTACCTGATGGAGTATAAATGAATAATGAATAATAAAGCAAAAACATTAAAAAAATATATTAAATATATATATATACATATATGTAAAATAAAAAAATATTTATACACATATATAAGGCAGGAATATGGTATATTTAATTTCTTATTTAATTATAAAAAATTATATGTCAATATATTAAGAATTTAATGTAACAGTCTTATTTATTATTCTGCCAAATATAATAAAATAATATTTTTTATTTATTCTTGGAATATTTGCAATTTTACCGCTTTTAGCAAGTTTTTGCCGTTGAAGTTTCTTTCTCCAATTATGAATAATTAAATAATAAAATAGCGACTCACCCCACACTCCTGCCAGCGTAGGTATCTGCATCCCATAAGAGAAGATCCAGCAAAAGATTATCATTGTGGCTATCCAATACTTCGTGTAAACCTTGCTATAAATATCATGATGCGCTATCATAATATATCTACAAAACCAAAAGATTGAATTATTAATAGTTCCTTAAATTCGATCGAATCAAAGAAAATTTTTTTAGCTGGATCAGACAGTTCGACTGTAAAAAGTTAAGAAGATAAAGAAAACATACGCACCTATTGATAGTGATTGCTGCGACAGACAGCAGACTGACTCCGACATTTCCGTACCGCAAAAAGGGTACAAAGATGCAGAAGAATCGAATGTCTGCCCAGCTGGCGTTGACGAATCTGATTGAATCGAACGGCAACACCAGCAGACAGAATACAAAGTCCGCAATGCATAAGCTGTGTTTTAGTAATAAAAATTACATTTTAATAGACATAAATGTTAGAGATAGTGGCATTATAAAAAAATGCTAAAATTTAAGACTCAATTTCTTTTAGATGCGATGGATTTGTGTGAAATAATCATTAACACAATATTATTGTTGTACAAAAGCTTCTTCAATATGTGTGTGTGTATGTGTGTGTGTGTGTGTGTGAACAAGCTATTTATAAAGTAAATTTATAAATAAATAATTTTGATAACAAAGTCATATATAAACTTGTTTATCATACCTTATAATAAAGGCCGCTGCAACGTTGCGAACTTTAGGATATTTACATAACGCCACGATCGTTAGTAGATTACCGGCTAAACCAATAATCATGATAATGATCGCCACTACCGCTGCAAAGGTCCTCAAGGGCTTTGGAAATCTGCGGCAGATAAAACAATCAGAATAGCCATTTCTCGACATAACTATATATACATTAAAATAAGTAATAATTATATATATTAAATTATTAAAAATTTATATAATTAATATAAGATAATATAAGTGTCGCGCACAAATTCCACAAGTTTGAAATAAAAATCAAGATTATTTCAAATTCAATTCACGCAATTAATTCACAAATTTAATTATACTATTCTGTAACTTTGAAATTAAGTTGATTCCAAGGCAACCAAGGAATGTATAAAATATTAAAATATTGAAAAATTATGTTGATTCAATAATGAGTCGGTAATCGGTAGTTCTAAATCTTATCGGTGAAGTTGACCAATAGCCAACTTGTACGCTGATTGACCAACTTCATTGATTAAAGCCTAATTTCACGATTCTTAACCGAGATTTAACTTATTACTTATCTCTTTCTAGAATTGAAAATATCTAATTTCAGAATTGAAAAGAGATGAGAGATGAACCTTGGATAAGAGTTAACCATGAATTGTGAAATTGGACCTAAGACTAAGACTGACAGTCTTAGTCACATTATTAAACTAACATAATTAAAGTTATTAATTAACATTTTTGTATGTGTGTACTATTGACAACTTTGATTATGTTAGTTTATAATTGTTAATATCAAGTAGTTAAATTAGTGAAGAATTTTTCTTTATTTCGCTAACAACGCTATACATATATCTGTATAGCGTAGCAGCGCAAAATAATCTATCTATTGCTGAATTGGCACTCTTGCTAAAACGGCATTTGGAACCGTCCGTCTGCCCCTCCCTTAAACGTTACTGTTAAAATATTATTAAATGTTTATATTTATATATGTATGTGTCATAAAATAATAACTAAAGGTACTTTATTAACTACAAATTTTTATATGCTATTGCGCCTGTATACCGAAGCTTTTATATAATAATTTGCAGTTTTGATTAAAAATACGTGATTCAATCATAATATCGTCTCTGTTTTCGAATTATTATGAAATTATAGAAGCAAAATATATGTAGGGACGCCGAATGGCTCGTCGCTCGGTGCGATTGACTTGTGATTTGTGAATCCGGATTCGATCCCACCTGCTCCCTATATATGCGATTTTTCACGTTCGCCGTTTGGATTCGGTGTTAAACTGTAGGTCCCCTCAAGTGTTGACAAACTAAGGAGTAAGAATGCAAACTATACTACTAAATGCAAAAACATAAGCGAGCCTCTGCTCCCGAAGAGGCTCTAAAGCTAAATTGATGCGCATGTACTGTGATCTCTTAAAAATGGGGTTAAAAAACCAAACCCACGGAGAATATACTAATTGTAAGCTAAAAAATGCATGCGTGCGTGTGTGTGTGTGTGTGGTGCGCGTGTGGCGTGCGTGCCTGCGTGCGTACGCGCGCGCGTGTGTGTGTGTGTGTGTGTGTGTGTGTGTGTGTGTAGATGAAACAAAATTGACTTTTGCTCGTTTTAATACCTCTAAAAAATACTTTGTTTCGTATTTACCCACAATTACTTAAGTCTACGAGTATATCTGCTGTATATGCACTGTTAGAAATTTCTCAATGAATTTTAATTAACATGTAAAGGAAGCATGTGGTTATGCACGAAATTAAGTGTAATGAATGATGTAAATAAAAACTAAATTACAGTAGTCTTAAATGTGATGAACGTGTGTATTGAAATTAATGAACACATTATTATAGAAATTAATTTACACGTTAATGAAAAGTACGAGATCTGTAACTGAAAAGTAACTTATGTTATAATGACATGTAAGAAACGTAAACATTAAGCGTTAATAGTATTAGGCTTAATTAAAATATTATTAATATTCGTAAATGTAAAAGTACATTAAATTTCATTAATATGTACATTAATAGTTATTTCAATTACGATTAATTAAATGTCATTTATAAAAGTATATTAAATTTCATTACACTTCATTTTTCAGTTACTGTAAACTTAAATTTCATTAACATGTGCATTAATAGTCCTTTCAGTTACAGAGAAATTAAACTTCATTCACCAATGTACATTAAAAGTTAATGAAATTTAAGAACATTTCTAACAGTGTATGCCTAATCCTTTTAAGCGTATTTATTATTTAGTTACTAAATAATTACAAAATAAAGAATACTGAAAATACAGAATGCTCATTGCGTTCGACATTGTTACCCTTAAAAGGATTAGACACATGTACAGCAGATATACTCGTAGACTTAAGTAATAAGACAAATACGAAACAAAGTATTTTTTAGACGTATCAAAACGAACAGAAGTCAATTTTGTTTCATTTATACATATGTATACATTTTGCTTCTATAATTTTATAATAATTCGAAAACAGAGGCGATATTATGATTGAAGTTTTTGAGAAAAAACTTAAAACTAAAACACACTTCTAATAATATCATTATTAATCATGTTCTCTTTTTACCTGATATTTCACCGATTCGTTGCTTTTTGCACGGATTATCACACATTTTTCTTTATATCTTTATGTCTTTACGACAATTATAAATGTGTTGTTTGGTTATGTAAATATTTCAAATAAATGAAACAAGATAGTCGATATTCTTGAATGTCTCGAGATAAAATTATTTGTTTTTGTCGAGACTAATGCCCGTATTCACAGTCAGGCCTTACATTTATCTTTCGATGCTCTACGAATCATTTTATTGGCTACTGAGCATCTGAAGATAAATTTAAAGGAACCTTAAATATAAGGTCTGACTATGAATACGGACGTAAATCTCGCGGTTTGTTCGCGTCGTATGCTCTAACATGCTCTAAAATGCTCCTATCATAACTTCTACCCATTATAGGTCTTCTACAATAAGCCGCAAGTCAGAAGTTCTAAGCGATCTTAAGTCATAGTCGGTAAGTTGGCCAATAGCCATCTTGAACGATTTGGTTAAGACTGGTTAAGACTTCTGACTTGCGGCTTATTGTAGAAGGCCTAGTAGAGTGAATAGGAAATAGGAACTATGGCAGGAGCATGTTGAAGCATGTTGGAGCATGCGATGCGAACAAATCTTAAATCTCGGTATCGGTATTCTCTCGTCTCGTCTCGTCTCGTCTCGTCTCGCTCAAATGTATCACTAAAGACTATAGAAACCAATTCAGAATCAACATTAGATTTAAGATAAATTCTAGATACTGTATATATGTTCCTAAATAGAATGTACCTCGATAGTTCCGCGTCAACAATGGTGCTATGCGTGGCATTGTCCATGATACGCGGCAACCACGTGTCCGTGCCGTCCATTATGCCAGCCGTGCCGAAGGTGTCGAAGCTCTGATCTAGCGATTCCATTTGGCCTCGACCTGACCTCGAAGGTCTGCAACATTCACGAGCGGAAGAACAAAATTGAATATTCGACTTGCGTTCCCTTCAAGATGCGTTCAAATGACACGGTTTTTCTACCGATCCGACTTTTCTATCGTAGAACCCCAGTCAGCTGTTCGACGTAGCGTCCCAGCTGATCTGTTGTGTACAGTTTTTTCTTTATATTTATGTATTATATATTATCTTTTCATACACTAGAGTTGAATAGAGGATATAAATACAGAACTTTTAATAAGTTTAATAAAAGAAAGACTTAATTGCGATATATATATAGAATAAGACATTGGATGTTTATAAAAATGAGAATTATATTAAAAAATCCTCATGAAGGGAGATACAGATATTGACATTTGAAAATAATAAAAAAATTTTAATTCATTTCTCCTCAATTGACACATATAAGTCTAATACAACTCTAAACGAAATCTGTTTCATTACAATTGTATACAGTGATGGGAGAAAGTTCGGCAACGGTCAAATATCTTGGAAAATAATGCTTATGGAAAAAAATGTTCAATACAAAAGTTTTAGTATATCAAGTGGTCTATTATATGGTTATG
>NW_017296201.1:7072600-7098455 GCF_001594075.2 Trachymyrmex cornetzi
GCGCGCGCGCGCGCGCGCACGCACGCACGCACGCACGCGCACACACACACACACACACACACACACACACACACACACAAACGCGCGCACACAACTCACTTTGGTCAAGCATCTCAAAGAGGTGGATATCCGACCGTGCCACCTCCACGCAGTATACGCCGCATCTGAATGCGGCATAACGCATGACTAAAGCGAATGACTAATAGTAATGTCTCGTAGTTTAGTAGAACACGTGCATTTTAGCGAAAACAAGACTGGAATATCTTAAGCTTAGATCGATTCTCGTTATCTACCAAATATTGATATTACTATTACTATTTATCGTCTTCGTGATCAGTAATGATTAGCGTGCCAGGGAACACAATTGCGACATTACGGTGAGGCGCATAAAGTCTGTATCAGACTACCGACTCTGCAAGCCACCCCGACTGCCAACTTTGACTGCCGACCAATAATGAACCAATCACATTGAATCAGTCTTATTGTGATTGGTCCGTTATTGATCGGCAGTCAGAGTCGGTAGTCTGATACGGGCTTAAAAGAGACAGACATGGGATTCCCACGAAGAGGAAACCGCGATCTAAAATTCCGGTACGACGCGACACACTTGTTTGAAGCGATCTGACGCAAAACGGATGTAACACGACGCATTTATTTCAAAACTGTTTCCTGAAATGCAACAGAGAAATGTGTGGCACTGGATTAATCATTTGTTTTATTGTAATTCAACAAGATTCATAAGAGCATAAAATTCCAAAACTGTTAAAAATATTAAAATTATGTATTATAAATATTTATCGAATTAATATATTCTTATAAGATTTATTATAAAAAGTAAAACTTATTGAGAACTGTAATAATTTTCTAAATAAAAATGTATTGAGTCTATTATCAAAAATATAATTATTATCAGTAATTAAAAAGGATTAACTTAATAATGTGTGTGACATATGCTACATTTATTTCTTTATACGCAATTAAATTTCTATATTGTTCCTTCTTCATTCTTGTTTTATTTCAATAAATCGCATTTCCTGTTCCGAACGAATATGTATATCATATCTATTCCTAAAGATGCTGAAGACTCTAAGTGAGCGAATCGCAAAAACGATTGTCTGAAGACGTGTGGGACGTCTGACATTTACGTTATGCAAATTCCGCGCGTGCGATTCTGCGCATTAAAATAATTCTCTGACGTAGACAACGGTTGGAGAACAATCTTACGTTTGGAAAGACAAGCCGTAAGAATTTATTGTTATTTATGGGCTCATGACGAAGGGCGCCACCGACGGAAATGGGCCGTCCGGAGAATTTACGAAGGACAATGCGAGACTCTCACGATGAACATCACTATAATCCCCTATTTTTCGTGTATCAATATCACTCCGATCCGTCCGAGAATATTTCACACTTAATTAAAAATTAAGTTAAATGTTTCATTAACACTAAATTATTGAAATTAATTCCAGATTTCAATAATTATAATCCCATCAATCTATTTCTTGCTGCGGGCTATGTTTTTTCGATAATTACAATCATTAATGATCGTTAGGAGAAAGTCTTAAAGTTAAATATTCTGTTTAATTACAAACGAATACTAATTAAGGTGAAACACGTTTCCTATTTGAATCGAACAATACAGCTGTGACGTCGATCTATGTTAAAATGTTTTACGTCATCTTTCGGGTATTCGAATTCACATAGCGATTAGTACATTTAAAAATCTATAAGTTGTGCGATTTATCTTTCTTATTCTGTCTCCGACCGTTCGATCGCAGGCACGCTAAGTAACTAAGTTTACTAATGACTGCGGGTCACCGATGCGTGAGTCACTTGTGTTATTGAAACATGTATAACGGCTCGTTATTACAAACTCGTGCAATAGGCAATAGGCACGTATCAATTTTATCAATTTGAATAATTACTTTTAAGTGTTGATATTATTATTGCTATATTTCTTCAAATTATCTATCTAAATTAATTTCATATTATTTATAAATGTATTTTATTAATTTAATGTAAAAAAATAATTAATGTAATTATATAATTTTAAGTTTCTATATTGTAATTCCATTATAAAATAGAAGTATATTATAATTTCAAGACATTTTTAATAAATTTACGAGAAATCATCTATAGATTTGAAAAGTATGCACATTCTCGCTTACGTTAATTTTAGGAATCGCGACGAAGAACCGCGAATAATCCCTTTATCGATTAGCGATTATGATCTATGTGTAAACGCATAGTTGCGAAGGGTGCGTTGGATTTGGTAAACTGGGGTCAACCCGCGGTGCATTAACCCCGATTGAGCTTAATTAAGGGAAATTAACGGACACCCGGTACTAGGCGTCCCCTCGCGACAAAAAAAAAACGATGAAAGCCACGGAAGACATGGGAACGCATTAACGCGTCGCGTCTCGTTTCATACATTTTGTCGAGATATTTAATATTATCATAACCGCACTAAATTATTATCAGAAGAAACTCGAGGAAATATTGAAAATGTGAAAAAATTGACAATTAAAACAAAAATCAAATCTAACAAGAGAGAAATTAATTAAAACAATTAAAACTTTAAATTTAAAAGAAATTATTTTTAAACGTATATATAACCTTCGTTTGTATCGAAATAAACAGTTGCTATCATCATAATGCGATCACGTTTCAATAACATGAATGGAAAATCTATATTGGTAATTATTGCGATGGTTTTTATTAGAATTAACATTAAGGGGATGCTGGAGTAACGGTCGAACTTAATCAAGGTCGATAGTACAGACTTTTTAAAATTCCAAATTCGATAATAGTGACATCTTTCATTCATTTCTTATACTTATTATATATCGTTGTGTCTCGCTCAAACGCATTCATCTGTCCTTATCTAACATATTGCAACGCCATCTCTTAGAAAGAGATCAACTAAAATACTGTTCGGTTTCATGGCTTCACGTCAATTTTATTCGTAGTATACGAACGAAATTTTTGGCGACTCTTTTCTCTTATACCAAACCCCTACCTCGTTTCTAAAAGCATATGATTATTCTTCGAGGTTTTCTGTAGGCTGCTGGCTACTTATTTTAAACGGGTAAAATCTGAAACTCTTATATGCAGCACATATTGTTGAATGCAGGAGCCGGTGACAAAACTACAATTTTTAATTTTCTTTCATTTTTCGTATTAAATTGTAGCTGGCAGCCTGTGTTGTCGATACTTTAATTGTGGAGAAGGACTTTTTAATCCATAAACACAATTAAGAGAAAAGATTCTTTAAAAATTAATGGTAAAACAGGACACTCCAGCATCCCCTTAAAAGCTTATTAATTTTTTTATTAGGTCAAAAGATATAATTTTATTAGGCAAAGTATCGTCGTATAGTTGAATAGTCTGATCGGATTGCAGATATGACTTAGAAATAGGCGCGTACTTGTATTTAATTTTGATATCATTCACGCAATAAATTTGATTCAATGAACGAGACTTAATCGAACCGTCGTTGACAGAGGAAGACGCAGCATAAAACCGCGAATTATTTTTTGTTCCGTGGAAGTCCTCGGCGACGAATTGACGTCACTGAATGATTTCCGTGTTAATCATACGGCGAACGGCAATGAGTCAAGTTGAGTCACGGTGAAAGTACATAGACCGAGTCGGCGCGAATCGTCGATGCATCGTCGATCCGCGTCTCGGCCGTTTCGTTGCACCTCGCTGATTAGAGGTGCGTTTAAATCTTGCACGCGGATTTACGTTTATCAGAGGATTATATCAGCTACTCGTGTAATACTTCGGATCGGAACCCATCGATTTACCTCCTCCGATATAAATTAACATTGAATAACATACCAATATCATCGTTTTGAAACGCTTATTCATAGCGTTGAAGGAGATATTTAATAAAATAAACCGCACCTATACAAAATCATTATTATTAATAATTATCCACTGAAATTAGACCGATAAGAATAAATAAACCGATAAGAAAAAATTAAAACAAGTAATAATGTAGATTATTACGTAATCTTTATTATGTATGCAAAATGCTTTTTACGTCGTTTTGACGGTATAATCTTTGATCTCGAGGTATAAATGAGTGAATACCGAATGTGCGAAAAGATACATGCACACGGGTTGAGTGCAGGATTGTTGAAAGTCAATCGAGTCGCGACAACTCTCGCCCACGAGATCACCACGTGGTGTGGATGTCAAATGTCTGCACGTACGACACAAAACATGTGTCGTGCTATTCATACTGTACATTTAGCGCCAAATATGTTATACTCCGGGTGACATTAAAATACCCACGCTGAACTAATTTAAAACGTAATGTTTTCTTACAACTATTATTTTTTACATGAATATATATTTACGGAGATTTTTAATTTATTTAAACAAATTTATATATATATATATCGCAAACGTGCAAAAAGCGAGTAATAATGATCTATGAAGTCGTAAGATTTTTAAAAATCTATACAATAATTCTGAAATATTAATTATTATTTATGAAATATTAATCATCTTTGGAATTTGAATAATTGTGTTCAATAAGTATTCGTATACTCATTTATAGTTGCTTGAAGATCCATTTTCGCATTAACTTTCGGTACGACCCAGCTAATTGAATGCTACACCATGCGTCATAATTCTCTCCACGTCACGTTTCTAAATTGCCCCTCGGGAACATCAACTCGCCACGCTTTTTTGCCCGATTCTCGGCAATGGTCCCACAAGATCGCAGGCCAACACCGCCCTTGAGATCGGGAGGACTCACGCTAGTGAAAACCATGATTACGATCAAGTGGGATAACATTTTTTTAAAGAATCAGTTAATCGAATATGCGAGCAATTATCTGTTATCTTATTTCATCTTCTTTTAAGTTGAGACTGATTTGTGGAAATCGGTTATGTTTCGTGAAATGTGACTTTAACCATTAATTAAATTAGTATACCGTGAATTGATATGCTGTAAAAGTTGAGAAAGGGAAGAATATAGATAACAAATTAGAATATATTTCTCGTACGTCACTTACCGCTCGTTAGCTATTCTTATCTTGAACCAGCCATAAGTTTGTCATCGAACCAGGTAATCAAAGAGTGAGAGAGAAATCTATTGACTTTTGTTGACTGAAGAATATGACAGGAATTTTCAATTCAACAACAGCCTTCCTCTTCAGTGCGTCCTTGCCTCTGTCTTCATAAGAGACGATTAAAAGTCACTTCATAATATGTTAGACTGAGAATTAATTATAGGATTGTTTCAAGACATGCAACAATTTTCCTTTCAGTCGTCAGTCTTCTTTAATAGTTGACTAGTTTGACAAATTTGATTTGATATCAATTATCCTGTCGATCCGGTATATTACTCGAATATTTTCTTTTCTTCTCCGTTTTATTATATAATTGTTTTTCTTCAATTTTCTCCAAGGAACTTCACTTCGCTAAATTTTCAATTAATTTTTACAGAGTCCATTTGACGTTCTTTTCTTCGAAAGGAAGCTGATCCCATTTGTTATCATTCGCGGGAGTGCACTTGTTCCAGTTAAAATAGATTTTTATTCCAAATTTTATTTTTAACTATCTTGGAATGTGTTTACTTCTTTATATCGGATAATATCTCCGGCTTCGCTCGTTGTAATCCGGACAACTAGCGAATTCAATTGCGCGCAATCGATTCTACGGGGACCGGGCCGACTCGGGGACCACCGGCGTGAACCACCGGTGTTGCTCGGGCACCGTGAATGGACTGCTGCTTACCCAGCATTCCGTCAGATTGTACACACGCTAGATACGGGCCCCGCGAGTAGGGCGACCGCAGGAGGAGGAAGAAAAGATGTGGCAAAGGAGAGGGAGTTGCGGGGGAGCGGCTCGGTATGGTCTTGATGACGAACAGCGGTGTGTGCGATGGCACATCTGCACCCAAGACTCGGCGAAGGAGATCCAGTTGAACCTTCCGCTGTGACACATCGGCCTGCTTCTTTGTAAATTGCACGGAATGTGCTGAAACTGCGTATATCGCGTTCTTTCATTTAATTAGGACGATGTAAATTACAAATCTTGATCGATTGATCGTTTTGTAAGGCTTTCCTTATACGAAGTAATTTAAGAAATATCGTAGGATATAAAGAAATGTTTACCTTCGGTCTTCTAAGTATCTCTATCGAAAAAGAGATTAAAATGTTTCTTATCTTATTTGACGTGATTTTTATTTCTGTCTTGATTGCTTACAAAACAGTCATTTAATGTAAAAAGAGACAAACATATTTCAAAGAAAAAAAAGGTCATTGTGAAACTCGTGAGTCATACGCGGATATGTACGAGGCATTAGAGGTACATGTATAACAACAAGAGTGTTAATAATCAGAAACAATTAAATGCTACATTAAAGTAAATATAAATAATGTAAGTATATTACAAAATTATAATATAGTATGTATATACAATACATATAATATAAGATACTTAATTATACTTATAATATAAATAAATGAGACAATTAATTTTATTCATTTTATTACGTTTAATCGAGGTATTTTATAAGAAAATTTTTAAGAATATTTATTATTTTAAAAATTGTTAAAAATATATCAAATAAAATTAAAATTTCAACGGAATAAGCTGCCCGATTAAAAATTAACTATCTTGCGATGATAAGTACAAACCGCAATATTATACATGTAAGCTCATGGCGAACCATATTTGGTATACCAAATTCGCGTAAGAACTCGTATTTGAGTAACTGCGGACCTACTCGCGGTCAACTGATATCTAAGATCGCCACTCTTTATTAAGTGGGCGCGTTTATTACGTAAGAAACTGAAGATACGGCGAGGAGAGTGAATTAAACCTAACGAAGTGGAACCGACCGGCGGCATTAATTGGTATGACTAATCGAACGTCTCGTTAGTTTCACGCGTCACAAAGGAGACCCGCATCCAGTCGCGGTTGTCCGGAATTAATTCCATCGTCCAAAACTCTGACTTTTCCGATCTATTTTCGTAAAAGAAGATTGATATTATCGGTGTAATTTATTTATGTCGAATATAACAATCAATCCATTTATGGATATAATACTAATAACACGTTTGTGCAGCGTCCTAGATTTGCCGGATGCTCTTCCGGCGAGTAATAGATACGCAATATGATAGATTAAAAAATATCAATCATCACAAAGCAAAGAGATTATTGTAGAGAATTAAAGAATTATCAACTATTAAGTTTTATGTAATAAAAAAAGACTAATTTTTAATTAATCAAAAATATGTTCACGAAAACATCAAGGATAGATTTCAGAGAAAATTAATTAATTAATTTCTTATATTATTTAAAACATTAATAAATTGTATACATAATCCACTAATTGCGATTACCAGATATACTTTTACAAATTAATTTTTTCACAAGCTCTATTAATCCAAAATTTACAGTAAATAAATATTTACTCAATAAAAAAATGTAATACTTAAATCAAATTGATGGTTCTTGCATCAAATAAATATATGTTTACATTTAATACTATTCAAACATATATTTATTGAAATTTAGTACATTTTTTTCTATTGTACTTTCCTATAGCCGGAGATTTCAGCGATCCTCAGAACTCGGACAAGCAGCGAAATGGGGAAACGTACTTCCGACTCGCACGCTTCCGCTCGCGATCGTTTGTGCGCAGCTGGAAGGCTCTCCCCCTCACTCCCACTACTAACAAAATGCAATTATTTTTAAAAAGGATGTAGGGACGCTCTCGGTTTCCAGGGGACGGTACGCTCTCGATCATCAGACATGTAGGTGCTTTACCACGAGTGGCATATCGGCGACATGGGGCTGACTGGCACCGTTTTAACACTTTCGCTACCACGTCGTCGACCATGTAATATCCCAATTTACACAATAAATTGTTTATAATAAGGCTGATGATCGGTGCCCTCATTCGGTGCTTATCTTATTTTTGTAAAATTTAACGCAACTATCTCTTATATTACATTTCGATATATCGCAAAAAATTTCTATCATAATAAATAAAAGATGGTCAAAAAATGTCTTCTATAATTATCAAATCGGTTACTAAAAGGAAATTATCTCGACAGAGGAATAAAAGGAGGAGTCGAATTTGGCGCAAGCGCAGCATCCGCGAAAAGTGCATACTCTTGTATACACACTGATTCTTGCTAATAATTCCGTCAGTTTATTCGTGAATTTTACCAGATCCACTTCGTTCGCACATCTGTTAATTCTATTCCTTCTTTTTGTGTTTCCTTGCCGTGTCATGAATTAGCAAATAAATTTAAATTTGACTTCATCATAAAAGTAGATCCTCTCGTTACCGTAAATATATTGCACCGATAATATTAAGAAATTGCGACAGATGAAATTTATAGCTTCCCAGAAGGAACCACTTGAGTCTGCAATGCCAAAGTCATCATGAGAACCGACAAGACGAGAAATAAATTGGAGACGCGACTAACGTCATTCCGGTTTCGAAAGGAGCGAGAAAAGATCGTCACGAAGATCTTAAATCACTATCGATAATCATCGCTGTCGATGAATCAGAATCAGTGTTTTTTATTTTCGCAAAGGTAAGCGTAATGCCGTGGAATGAAATAAAAATCTGGAATTTCTATTATTTATTTGAAACAATTCTTTTGTTAAACAGTTGAAAGCTAAATCGCGTTAAAACGTTTACATTGTTCGTCTGTTCTTTATCAATGAACTCTCTGAATTGGTATATACAGTGCAATATACAGTGCAAAGTTATGAAGTGAATTAAACAAACTACATTTATTTCACTTCAATTTATTGCACTGATCTCAAGAAACATCAAATAAAAAAAAAATCAAAACGATTTTATTTTATCGTCATGAAAGTCAAAATGATAATTTTTTGTTACAAAATTTTATTGAGAATCAAAATTTTATTAAGAATCAAAATAAAGTCATTTTTAAAATTGATTTTTATATGTTCCTTGAGGTTCACCAATTCAGAAAGCTTATTAATAAAAAACAGACAGTGTGTTGTCAATTTTTATTGTTTTATATTACGTTTTTGTTCGCTCATTCCAATGCATCTAGTGAAAGCAACTTATAATTTGTGTGCGAAAATTGATATGGCTGTCGGCAACGATTCGCGACTATGCCGGACTGTATATATGAACTGACCATCGATACTCTGCGAGACTACAGGTCGCGCGAGGCCGGTTTGGACCATAGAAACGTCTGAGAGTTTACTCTCTCGCGAAAGAGTTTATCGTCTCAGGTGGCGAAAATAGATCTCTCTGTTCCTTTCCGACGCACTGGCACCGTTGGGAGAAAAAAGAGGCGTGCTGGATCCAACACATAGACACGCGCAAATGGTGTGCAAAATTCGCGCCTCTGAAACGGCAAAACATGTGTCGGTTGTTAAACGGGATCGTGTACAACACAACGAATAATTAAGGAAAGAATAAAAAATACGTACATTTTCAGACTAGAGCCATGTAAATTCTTGAGCACATCTCTTACCGAGAAACTTTCTTAATTACATACTATGTAATTAAAGTATAATTATATTAAACAATATAATATATAATAATGCATAATTTTTACGAAGGTGACAAAGTGTCGCTTAATCACGACATGATAATTACTACTTTCTAAATTCTTTGAAGTGAAATCTCACTCTAAAAAGTGAGATTTTACTCTCCTAATTGAGATTCATTCTCAAAGTTTTTACTAGAAAGTAATTACGATCATTTAAATCACTCTATATTATGTAATCTCTCTTATAATGGATGAAATAGATTATATACGAGGTGTCCCCGAACTTTTTTGCCAATCACTTTTATGTAGATAGAGCGGACTAAACTGAGTCGAAAAGTCTTCTACCATTTTGCAATTTTTGCAGTAGTTAACAAGAAATTAATTACTAAAAATTGCCAAATATTGATCTTGAACGATTTTTTACTCAAATACTATGAACTTTATAGAAAAGCTGCAAGAGAGACAAAAATAATTTATTTTCTTCTCATAAAGTTCTGAGAATTTTTTCAGAATTTTTTAGAATATTTTTTAATATCCCGTATTTTCTCATGTTGGTAAAAATAAGAAAATGCAGTACTAAAAAGTTGATAAAAAATTCCGAAAAAATTCTTAGAGTTCTATAAGAAGAAAATAAATGATTTTTGTCTCTTGCAGTTTTTCTGTAAAATTGATAGCATTTGAGTAAAAAATTATTCAAGACCAATATTTTGCAATTTTTAGTAATTAATATCTTGTTAACTATTACGAAAATTGCAAAATGGTAGAGGACTTTTCGACTCAGTTTAGTCCGTTCCATCTACACAAAAGTGATTGGCAAAACAGTTTGGGACACCCTGTATATAATAATAATTTATAAACAGTTGTTGATTATTATTTTAAAGGATTCTCCCTCTAAAAGTATCAAGATAAATAAAATATCTAGCGAAATGTAAAATGTCAAGACTCTATTTACGGTCTTGACACGACATTCGTAGACGTACTCGACGAGAGTTCGGTCTTCCACAGATGTTGAAACACTGGTGGATGACGAGCAACGAAACCGGACGCAACAGCAGCGGCGACAAAGCAATCGAGGAGATGCTGCAGGATCCGGGATCAGTGATCCTCTTCGTTGACTATCCACGGTGGCTGCTGTGCTTTGCCGCCGCCTGCTGCATACTCTTCATGCTGGTCGGCATTCCGGGAAATCTCATTACGGTGATCGCATTATTTCGCACCAAAAAGGTAACTGTAGCTGTAACTTTGTTTAAAAAATGATATGTAACTTTGTATAAAAAATCCTATCCTATATAACTTTGTATAAAAAATAATATGATAATAATAAAAAGAAAAAGCGAGTAGAGAAAAAGCAAACACAGCTCAAGCTGAAAATTGATCGATCAGTAGATTTGTCGATATGAATTTCGCGCAACTTGGACGTTGCAAGAAACAATGATGATTTGTAAAAGAAGGGCAATTCGAAAAAATAATAATATGCCATCGTGCTAATGTTTTTACAATTAAATTCCTCTCTAAAAGAAAATATTCTGAAATGCTTAATGTACAAATAACGCATTTTTATTTGTAAATCGTTTTGCGCTACTTATTGCAATAATTTTCCCGACTCGTGTTCAAAAGGCTTTAGTATACTGAATCCGTATCATGTAAAGTTACTCAAGTTTCCGGCATTGCTTACACGCAGAAATTTTAAAAGCTGCCAGAGTGGTTTACCTCGAGTCATTATATCTCTTTAGTCTTACAAGGTGTTAATCCAAGCTGCAATGACGTTAAACTATACAGAATATTCCTCAGTCTCATATTCTTAATAGTTTTATTTCATAAAAGGATTCTATATTATTTAAGTTTTATATTTTATTAATCTTACATGTTAATTTTTTATTGCCATTTTCACTTTTTCTCTCTTTTACGCTCGAATATACCCATTTGATTTTAAAAATACAAATTTTTAGAGAGAGTTCCAAATACAAAATAATTGTTCTATGAATAGTGGAACGTATTTTGTTTCTAACATGTTTGTTATTAAAAAACATCGATTATGAGGTTGAAAAAGGGGTCGTCGGCACGATTCTATGGCTAAATTTCTCACCAAAGTCAATCATCAATGAGTTAAGTTTGGAATCGATTACGCGGAACCGACCGCATATACAATCATATGTTTTCACGAAGGTTCACGTACTCCATTCCGATATAATCAACTAGAACTGAATCGAGAAGTCTCCATCGATTTTATAGTATTTACTTCGAGAAATTCGGGAGAGTTTTTATTCGATAATTTCGCGAATTAATTTTCACGTCAACGATTTCTTTGTTATTATACATGTATTATCAAATATCTGCTCTAATCACGTACAACAATAAAGTATTATAATTAAATACAAAATGATTTATTTAAGTGTTCCAAATAAATTCTAAAAAGCAATTCCAGATTCCAGTAACATAATAAAGATATTTTGTAAGGAAATATTTTTGTAATTTAAATTTTATTTTTAATATTAATTTTGTTTTTAATTTAAAGTTTCTACAACCTTTTACAATTAATTTTGTTACAGCTAAAGAACGCTACCGCGGTCTTCATTATGAATCTCTCGATATCAGATTTGATGTTTTGCTGTTTCAATCTACCACTCGCAACTTCAACGTTCTGGCATAGGTCGTGGTTATACGGACCACTTCTATGTCGGCTGTTTCCGCTCTTGAGGTACGGCCTCGTTGCAGTCAGCCTCTTCAGCGTTCTCGCGATCACAATCAATCGCTACGTCATGATCGGTCATCCTAGTCTCTATTCTACGTAAGTTGTTAATTCCATGCAAATATTTTATTTTTCAAAACTATTTTTTATTAATAAATCGAATACTAAATGATTATTGAGCCTGTAAAAGCTAATAAAGAAATAAAATTATTACAGTAATAATTTAAAAAAAAATTTTTTCAAAAACCGAGTCTTGATTTAAAATCTTTTCTATTTTAAATTTGTTAATTTTTATATAAGAAATTATATTCTTAATTCTATTACAAATTAATTTGAATGTTATTCAAAGGTTGTATAAAACGAAGTTCTTAATACCGATGGTTTTGGCGATATGGATTATTGCTTTTGGCTTGCTGGTCGTCACGTGGTTCGAACGATTCGGACGTTTTGGATTGGATCCTGTTATTGGATCCTGTACGATTCTGCCGGACATAAACGGGAGGAGTCCAAAAGAGTTCCTTTTTGTCCTCGCATTTTTAATACCCTGCCTCGCTATTATCGTTTGCTATGCTAGGATTTTCTACATTGTTCGCGAAACTGCTTCGAAGAGTAGAAGCAGAGTGAAGATCTTCAATGTAGAACCGACGGAAACTAGCCATGACGTAAGATCTATTTATTTTTGTAACAAAAGAAAAGATAAAAGATTTAACTCAAGGGAAAGTAAATCGCAGAAAATACATTTAAAAGAATAAAAAAGAAAAGAGATTCTTTTATCTCTCTATACGTTATGTTAAAAAAAGTTATATGCTTGACGATACACTTTTGAATTTGTATACTTCAAATTAAATAAATAAAAATAAATAAAACATTAATAATAATCAGAGAGTATATTATAAAAGAAAATTAATACGATAGCTAAAAAATTATAAAATTAAAAAAATAGCTAAAAAATGTTATAAACATTTTGCTAAAATGAACTTTTTATTTAATTTATTAAAGTTTAATTATATTCTTTTAAATATTCTTTTAAACACCGATTAAATCTTAGTTTATCGTTTTAATCATCTTTACAGCAACCGTCTACTACGAAAAATCGAGAGCAAGAGCTCTCTGTCCTCTGCGTTCCTTTCTCATCGATGCAAGCGGTTTTTCTTAATCCAAACGAAGGAAGGAATCTCGAACTACCATCCACATCCGCCAATGAAGATTCATCATCGTCCAAGCAGCTAATCCACGAACAAAAAACGAATAGTACGATGAATATGCATACAGATGATCAAACCACGAAAATTGCAAAGTCCAACAACGGTTACGATGCTTCAGAAGCCAGCCTATCGGGAGATATACCATTCGTGGACGAACGTGCAATCGAGAAATCGGACTTCACAGAAACGAAACTGTTTTTTGATCGGAACCAGTGCGAGCTGCAACAGAAATTGTCGGAAAACCCTTGCAGTCGACTAGGGAGGTTGACTGGTCAAGCATCCTTCATGATGGAGTCCTCACTCCAGAGGATCGTCGGTGGCGAACCCTCGGATCGATTGGATTCCAGACCACTCGAAGAAATTAGCGAATCTCATGCAAGAAAGGCGTTTCGCAGGCAGTCAAAGTTCATGAGTGTCGGCAGAATGTGTAACGGCGTCGAGTACGCTACGCCCAGAATGTCCGCCAAGGACCGGAAACTGTTGCAGATGATCCTCGTGATATTCGTGTCGTTTCTAGTGTGCTACCTGCCGATCACCGTCACGAAGCTTTTTCAGGGGGCGGTCTTTCAGAACTGGCAGGGCCTCAATATCGCCGGCTACATACTCATCTATCTGACAACATGCATCAATCCTGTTATCTATGTTGTGATGAGCTCCGAGTACAGGAGCGCGTATAGATATGTGTTGCTGTGTAAAAGATGAACAGAAAATAAGCGGAAGGATGGTCTACTGACACTCAGCTGAAAGTCTGAATATAAATAATTAGAAGGAAATGATAATTACATATATAAATAATATGTAATTTATATCTGTTAATGCATTTGTTTATGATTTGAGAATTTTTGTTGACGCTTATCGATGTTTTCCTTTTCATAAGATTATCGTCTGCAAAAATTAATGACACTTACGTAGTGAAAATTGTGTATTTATTTGTTAAAATAAACGTGTAAATTTTTAGTCTTTTAGTTTTAGTATTTTAAAAATAATTTTATTTATATATTTCGACAAAATTAGATAAATATATTATTTCTTTAACGGTATTCGCTATTTTTACTCGCTTTGTATCTAGTCGGATGATAGTTGTTGTATTTAATCTATTAGAAGATACTTAAAATCTCTAAATCTAAACGGTTCCTTTTCATTAAGTATAACTAATTATGTATGTCTATTGTCAGCGGTCCTTAATCTTTTTATATCTTTGCGTGCCGAATCGCTATATTATAAAATCAAAGTTCATGTATTAACGGCATAAAACGCGTTTTAAAATTCTCATAAAGTTTAAAGTTGAAAAATCCTCAAATATATATTTACATAATTGATTCACGAACCGAGAAACGAAGATTAAGAACTGCTGATTCATACTGTACAGTGTACATTATTACAAGTGCATTATAAAATGAGAGATTTGTAACATTCTTACAACGAGGTAGTTAAATAATTAATTTCAATTATGTTTCACATGACGCATTGAGTCTTATCTACATCCTTATTTATATATTCTCGAGATTGATCATTTTTAAAGAAAAACCGCATTTATCTTTGGTAAATCTGGGCTGAAATGTCATGTTATCTTTGGTAAATCTGGGCTAAAATGTCAGCTCCAGATATGCATGGTAACAACATTATTGCCATGATTGTTTATTATACATATTATAGTCGTGATAACTTTAGCCCTTTTAGTCCTTCAGTCACTTAATGCCGCCACATTAAATCCTTATTTTACTTTCATGAAAAAAGGATAGTTTGTTATCCTATTCTTTTCAAGACACTTTTATCCTTCGTCATATTTGAAAAAGCCTGCTCAACTATATATATTTTAACAATAATTTTAGTTAAAGAAAGATATCTGGGACTGAAGGGAGATGGACTTTTGCGACGTTAATATTCATATTAGCTTTCCGCTAATAAGCGGTTTAATTTCTGTCGAGGCTGGACGGTACCGACGCCGCTTGTATTGTGCTGATGTTCATCCCAGGTGGCCAGCTCTTCTCCGGCTTGTTGTCCCCGCTGGTCTTCGGAGTAACTTTTGTAATATCCAATTTGCCGCTATCGCGATTCTTGTAATAGAAAAATCCAGCCGCGCCGCCCAAGCCTATCCCTCCAAGTATTAGCAGCCACTTTAGAAAACTGCAAATCGTAGTACAAAGGAAGTAATTATAAGAATGGTGTTAAATTGATTGCATGGCACGTGTAATTAAATTATATACTAAGAAAAACATTTTTGATATTTATGTGGTTGTTCCAAAAAATGACTATAAATTAAATCATCCCAATCAGTAGACCACATTGATTAAATGTTTTTTAAATATTTTTTCTTCATTGATTTTACATTTGTAGGTTATCATTGCAAAAAAAACATTTATTAAACATTTAAAAAATATTTAATTTACATTTAAAATATTTAATTTACATTTAAAATTCGTGTGTCAACTAAACGTTTATAAAATATTTATTTTAAATTTATTTTACATTTATTTCACATTTATTAGTCATTTGTAACATATACGTAACAAATATTTTTTTCACGTTCATTTACTATTTATTTTATATTTAATTCACATTTGTTTTACATTTATTTCACATTTATTATAGTTTTTAGTAACATACATGCACACGTAACTTAAATATATTCTTTTCACGTAACTTAAATATATTCTTTTCGTCATAATTTTTAAATTTTTTTGTGAATTTTGGATAAAAAGCGAGTGTAAAAATAATGAAACCTTTTTTTGAATTCTTTAAGACACGAGCAATCTTTTGATGTCCCTCGATTGCAAAAAGTAAATACAAATATTGGACTAGGATCCACTTAACCTTTTATAAACGTGCAAGTTTTTAAACAACTTTAATATAAAATACAGCGGAATGTACATATCTTCGATTTGTGATCCGCAAAGCACAAGTTTAAATTTTGAGATAATTCATAACATACTTCATAACATTACTTCATAATATGAATTTTTAATATTATATGAATGATTTCTTAAAATAATTTTTTGACATTAAACACATGTTTTTTGGTGACATAGCACTATACCAATTGGTAATTACCAATATCACGAAAAAAATATGTACTTAATGTCAAAAAATCATTTTTAGAAATTATTCATATAATAACAAAAAATCATGTTATAAAGTGTTAAAAATACGTTTTTTTAATTTAAAATAAACATTTTTTAAATGTAAAATAAACGGATTTTAAATGTTAAAAAAATGTTTTCAAATGTTTTTTAAATGTAAAAAGAACATTTTTTTAATGAATAAAAAAGAATCTATCCCATTAATTAAACATTTTTTAAATGTTTTTAAAACGTTTTTTGCAATGAAAAAAAACGTTTAAAAAACATTTTTGAAACTTTTTTTGCTGATTGGGATAGTAATTGTCGTATAAGAATACCAAATGTTTTATTCCCATTTATGTTGCAGTCGGATGACTCTCTCTCTCTAATCAGAAATTTGATCAATTTTGTAAACCAACATAAAGCAGCTATTAGAAATTTGCTACCAATCAGAAACTAGTCCCAAATATATTTAGACGCCATTTTGCGCAATAAAACATCTTGTATTCATGTAATTATCATAGTAATCTTAATAATTTTTATAGTAACAATAACTATATGTATATATATTATATATATATATATATATAATTATAGTCATTTTCGATCATACATTTACTGTTGATAAAACTATACATATAGTTATTATTACTAACATTATATTGATATTGTTAAATATAATTATTTAAAAAATATTGCCGCAAATCGCAACACTCACTTGACGACCGCCATCACTTTGAACACCATCTTTACTTTGTTGACGAACTCGTCGCCGAGAAGAACCCCTTCCTCTACCCAGAACAGAGGCAGCAGCGCATTTGGAAAATTCTTCATCAATTTGAATTTTGCTACTGGTTGTATGAACATATTGAACTGCAACCGCTTATGCGCGCGTATTGGTGTCGCCGTCATCGGTTCGAAATCCATGTCGATTTCATGCTCATCCTGTCGATGAATACCATTTATTCAAAATTACAAATCTTTCATATTTAATTCGTTATAGTTATTTCATAAAATTATTTCCTTATAACTATCATGATTATCGCAATATATTGTTTCTCTGTCGATCACCTGATTCGGGTGCAAGCCATCCACCATCTCTAAATATTTTCCATCGGTATCGTAAAAATGTGGTAGAGATCCAATAATAGGGACGCCTAAACATTTCGTCATATCGTAGAAATTTCTCGTCATACAAGTCTCCGGTGTTGGACAGAAGCACTTTTCCATAGGATTCGTGCTCATATCTCCTAAATTCGCGGTGTAACGGAGAGTCTTAACGCCTGTGAATTCGAGATGGTTATTAAAAATGAAGTTAAAGTAATAAATAAAAGTAAATATACATATATATTTACTTGTGTCACATCATATTGTGTTTCGACATTTTAAAAAATTATATAATTATAAGTTTTATAAAAGATATATAAATCGTTACATAATTTCTCAATAACAAAGTATGCATAATTCTGCAAATGTTTTTGCATTTCGAGAGACATTAAAGCCTCAATTCTAATTTCACTTCTTGTAAAATTTAAATTTTATATTAAAAAATTTGTAAATGCATGCCTTTGACTTTGGTGTGGCGCTCGAATTGTGCACTAAGACTTCGACAGATCTCATAGCCGAATGAGACGACATCATCGTCCGGCCCGAATAAAGGTGCGAAAATTGTCGAATCAGTACCATTGAAAGCATTGCAGTGATCCTCCGGCCAGATGTCTAATGCGGGCTTACCATTGAATTCTAAGACCTGACCGACTTCCTTGTAATTTCTAACACCACGCAGAACTTTCATACGTTCCGGCACGCCGGTACCGTTTTTCTATAAACGTTAAATTTTCCGTGAAATAATAAATCGTACTTTTATTAAAGAACAATGTAATAAATTTTTGTAATTTTTGCATACTTTTTATGCATGCATTTTTCGTAAGTATAATGTAACATCCTGCTAGATTACCAGATGCAACATAATAGTTTATTATTATCTCCAAGCATGACTCGTTTTTTTTAACATGCAATTAGGCTACTTTATCTACTTTATCATCATATCTCCAAGAAATCAGGGATGTTACAAAATTACGTTAAAATAATGTTCACATTATCTAAAGATATAATACAAAAATATATAGTTTCAGAAACAATAGTTACTTAAATCACTCAACGATATTTAGAACATTTTAAACAACTTTATCTATAAAATAATTGTGGCAACATATGAATATTCTTCATTTATTAAAGCATTATTATCTTCAAGCACTTTAAAACACATGTATATACAATCTTTGTATTAAATAATTTATCTTTTTTTTTTAAACCACACTGAGAAAACACTAAATTTTAATAAAAATTTGTTTTAATAATTCTAAATATTTACTAAATGTAAACATATCTTTATTTAATACAAAAATCATTAATTTGATTTAACTATTATTTTTTTATTAAGAAAATATTTATATGTTGTAAGTAAATGTTTTTTTACTTATACAATTAGTGTTATTCAACGAAATATGTATCAAGATTTAGTAAATTTTTTTTCAGTATACCTACCCCGCCAAAGAGGGAGAACTTGTAGCGATTTTCACCGTCCGGTATCAGATCTTTCGCTTCCGTCTTCAATAGATTGCACACCGCCGATCCGGCGAAGTCTTTCACGTCGCAATCGACAGGTAGACCGTCGAAAAGTATATCCTTTGCCTTCGCTGTCACGAATATCGAGTCCGGTTTGTGAAAGATGCTATCGACGGCTTTGCCTACGTTATTCAATGGTAATAAATTTTAACAAGAGAGAATATGGACATATATTTTAAGATTAATATAATGACATTTTTTGTAAATTGCTCGCTATTTTTATTAATTGAACTTAATCGTCGCATGAGGCAATGCACGTGTCACAAATATGATGACGATCGAGGCAACGGAGACCTTATAAATAATTCGCACCTTCGCCCAAGGTGTACATACACTATAGGAAAACGTATCTCACGTTCCACTTTAAACCTTCCGGCACACATTTATTATTATAGTCCGCGTCGACCCTGTGCGATACAGCCGATTCGCGACTGCAATCGATACACGACATTGAAAGAAAATATTTAATACTGATAAATCATTTGTACGTACCGACGACACCGATCGCAGCGGGTTTGTCCAGAAGGGTGGCTCCCACCATGCCCAGAATCATGAGATGAGGAAATACCATTATCTCCTCGCCTGTCAATCCGTTGCTCTTCTTGGGGTTGAAGAACCACGTTGTCTTCATGCTGTACTCGACGGAGTCCTCATCTTCTCGATCGACGAGATCAAACTTCACCTTGTACTCGCTGAAGTTGATATTTGAATGTTGATATTTTAAAAGATTCGAGAATGAACAAGTTTACGAAAGTAGATGTGATTCTTTATTAATATGAATTAAATAAAAAAAAAGTCTAGGCTGATTAAAACAAAATTGGCTACACATGAAAAGGATGATTTTGCTGAAGTATCTAAAAATTTAGCTAAATACAGATCTGAAAATGATTTTATTAAACTAATAAACTAATAAAATAATTATGTAAGACATTCAAATATAATGGACAATGTTGCATAAAATTTTGACATTCTAACAACTAACTTGTGTCTAACAAAATTATTTTCAGATCTGTATCTATCTAAATTTTTAGCTATTTTAGTAAAATTGTTCCTTCCATGCACCTATAATGAAAAATGTGAATAATTGAATATAGAATTTAATTGTTAATAGGAAAAGAACAGAAACAAAGTTGGTTTTAGATACTGATGTCAAATCTATAAATTCTGTAAGTATTAGATTTGAAATATACCATTAGATTTCAAATATTAAATCGTATATTTTCGTATATATTGAGAGTATTAGTAAAAGTTACTTACTCGTAGAAAAACGGCCCGACTTCCTGCACCCTCGGCTTTTTACCCTCCTTAATTTCATCAGGATTGGTTATATTGAACATGTAAACCTTAAAATCCAGTGGAAACGGAACAACCGACCACATATCGCGTATCTCACTTCCTGGTTTCAGTTGAACCGCCTATACATTTATGTTAAATCTTGTCAGATTACAAACAAGGCTCTCGATTATTCATAGAAAACTTGACGGCATATTATTTCAAACATTGCAATAAAAAATGAATCTCTATTCCATGTGGATTGCACAAATTATAGTTTTAGTGATAGACGCGAACATTTATGTCGGTGAATGTTCGGTAATTATAGTTGTGAGAGTAAAATAAATGTTTATCCGGTCACGAAATTAATTCTGAAAATGCGTCTAGGTTTCATGTAGCGGAAGAAAATTACATTAATTCTATCATTTTTGGACAGGAAGTTATATTGCAATAAGATGTCAAAATAATATATTGTAACAACATAATCATTAGACTGCGGATATTTATGCAAAATACTTAACCGAATATTAACTATCGGATAGTTTTAGCAGTCAATCGTTGTTCGTTAAAGCATTATTAAAAGGTGAAGTAAAAAGATTGAGAATGCCATCTGTAAATGTGCAATTTATGCAAAATATGCATTTTATGCAAAACATTCAATTAAGTATTTTGCATAAATATCCGCAGTCTAATAATCATAACTTGGGTTCAAGGATTTCGTGACATACGCTTTCAGGGAATGATTTGAATGTTTCACGCTACATAAACTACAAAATAATAATTACTTAGAAACCAGACGTTTACGCAAAATTTCTGAGAATGGCGACAAAAATTTTTTTAATTATACGAAAATTTATTAATATAGCATAAATATTTATATGTATAGGTATGTAATATAACATTAATAAACAACTTTTTCGTGAAAACCTGGAAAACGAAATCTTGTGAATAATCTAAAAAACATATATGCGTATATCTCTTTGAAATTAATTTTGTACGCAGAAATAAAATTATTGAAAAATCTATAATTTATAACACAAGAAAATTGCTTAAGTAAAAAATATATATTGCTGTTATAGAAATATATCACTTTCTTAACAAATGTGTAATCATTTGTTTACATTTTCTTTATAAAATAAGATTAAAATATTTTATACAAAACAAAAATAAATTTATTATTAAATTCATAACATTCACTCACCTTTTTAATTTGCGATTTAATCAATGCTGGGAACCCGCACCAAAGTAGAATGCCGAAGATAAACGAAACTCCACCGCCAATTCCGAGCTTCTTTATCGACACCATTTTAACGCCCTGCAGAAACGCCAAGTGATATTTAGGCACAAATATACAATTGGACCGAAATAGATATTTTGAACGTATAAACAATCATTTATTAAAACTTCGGATTACATAAAATTGAGAATACGCATTTAAGTTTGCGGATCTATTACATAATTACATACTGTCTAAATTCTTATGAGGATTTCACTTTAAAGAGTGAAAAGTGACCCTCTTGAAAAAGAGTGTTTCAATTTTCAATCTTTAAGAATGAGATTTCACTCTTATAGAATGAATTTTATTTTAAAAGTTTTAGAGAGTATTATCTACTTATTGGAAATTAATATCAATTATGACTTATCGCGCCAATTAAAGTCAGGACATTATCACATGGCGTTCATAAAGGAAACGCAAGCATGATAATTGTCGAAAACTCAGCCTCGATTTTTTTCTGGAGAAATTGCGTTTATGAGGGAACGTAAATTTTTCTCGAGCTCTAGTCTTGATTCGCGAAGATCGAAGATCAACATTAAATGATCGAAACCTTATTATATTCTTCAAGAACGCGGAGTACGTTGTCAAACGTTTTGCCGAACGGAAACGCGTACAGCAACTTCGAACGTTTTAAAACATCGTACATCCTTCGAAGTTCGCGAACAGCGACGTCATATGCACGTCGCTTGGTGACCATTACGTTTGATAATGACACTTAGAAACGCCTATTCTTGTTGGTCTTGCACCACTCTGATTCGAAAGAAACACATTTTGCTGCACTGCACTTAATAAAAAAAGATTCAAGATTCCTCTTCTTTAAGATTCTCTTAATTGACTTCTCATGTTCATGAAAATTTTGTCTGCGATGCCTAAACATTAGATTACGATGAATATTACAACATAATGTATAAGATACTAATAAAAAATTAAATATAACAATAAATTAAAGTAGCATACGTGTTTAAGTATTCTTAAACTTGATACATAGAAGAAACGGTTTTGCTGAAGTATCTAATTTAACTGGATATAGATTTAAAAATAATTTTGTTGGAATGTCAAAATAATTATGTAGAACATTTAACATAGAACGTTGACGACAATTCTGCAAGAAGTTTTAATATTCTGATAACTTGTACGTTTTATATGATTATTTTGATGGTTTAAATAAAATTATTTTTAGGTCTATATTTAGCTAAATTTTTAGATACTTCAGCAAAATTATCCTCTTTATCTAGTAAAATATAAAATAAAGTGTGTAAGGAAAAGATATATTCTTTGTTTTATTACTTATTCCATTATTAAATTAATATTTTTTTTTTAGGTACTGAGAATATCGAATTAAAAATCGCAACATTTAATAATACGAAAAAATTAATTAAAAAGTAATTAATTTATCCATAATTTCACGTTAAATAATAATATAATAAAAATCAAGAAGTACCCGAAAAAAATTCTTTTGAGTGGATTTCGTCTCTTTCTATTTTTATCTTCGTGATCCAAACAAGTGAACTAAGCGCATAATCTCCTCAATATCTGCGTATCAGTATTCACTATCAATATCAGTATTCAGTATTCGGTAATCTGTGTGATTTTAACATCAATATAGGTATATTTAGAGTATCAGAATTTCTTGAAAAATTTTTTTTGTCGATTGTTTTGCAGATAAATATCGCTTTGTGTGATTTACGTTCCTTTCTCGCCTTTAGATTTATAAAAACCGGATCGGTCGTATAAGCTCGCGTTAAAATTTCAATTGTTGAGATTTGGGATCTTTGTTCACTCCATAATCCTTTTTTCACGCAATACACTACTCGCGTCGCTTTATCCGCGCTTAAAATTTTGTACGAGTATTTTAAGCTATTGAGAGTCGTAAGATGGAAGCCTCGTTCTTCTCAACTGTCTTCACACCTGTGCGGTCTTCCGACCGAACTCTTCGCACCACCCTTGTCCTCGTTGTCGTCGACGTCGCCGTCGCTGTTGATCGTGCGCGGCTCGTCGCGAACAGACTGCCCGCGCGATAATGACACCGATGTCTTACATCAGACCGGCGTCGGCGTACTCCTACTTGTTCGGCCCTGTTGTCTTCTCGGTTTCCCTACGTAATAGTACGGCATCTCCAGCAGAATAGGCTCCATCAACTACGTCGACATTGCGTTCGACGTGTAATTTTACTCGCTGACTCGCAAATACGTGACACTGAAAACAAACCTGTGATCAAAGTCAAAGAAAAAATTAGGCTGGTTGATTCTAAAGTCATGATGACCCTTGCTTGTCGCGTGTGGTCTTCAATAACGTATATATTATAATATGATAAATAAACATATTGAAAAAGAAATAAACAATTGATCGTTTTACTAAAAGTTTCTTCAACTAATTGTGTGATAATTATAAAGTTATTATAATTATCTGATTAAGAATACCTTTGGGATTCGGTCGTTATTCAGTAGGTTGCGATTGACGAAGATCGAGATTTATGAAATGTAGTCTTGCGTCAAATTAATCCTCTATCTACAATCATATTCTTCCTTCCGCCGCCTGTAATCTCGGGTTTTTTTGTCCAGTTCAAGTTTTTTTTTACTGTTCCAGTAAAAAAACTGTTTCCAAAAATGTGGGAAAATTCGGAGTTACTTTTGAACACCTCTGTTACATGAGGCTCCACTACTAACAAGATATTTTAATAGAAGGAATCCGTTTTTATCTTCCTTTATTTTGAAGAAATTTGAAAGTAAAATTTTTCTTGTACTAAAAAAGACCCAGATTGCAAATGGAAGGCTAAATTTACAATAAAAGTTTATTGATGCATTTCTCTGATTCTCTCTGACACTCCTGTTTTTCTCTTTTTCTTGGATTAGTGTGAAGATCTCCAATCTCTAAAAATCAAAATTCCTATTACCAATTTTTCTTGAAACAATTAAATTTCTAAATATTATTAAGAAGAAATGTTTTCTCGGAAAAATCATAGACTTTCGTACGAGTAAAGGCTTTACATTTAGACTCTGCGTTTAGACTCTGCGCTAATCGATTCGCTTGTTTCATGTATGTCTTACCTGATTTTTTATGTAGAGGAAAGCCTCCTATTATGAGACAGCGCCTAATATGAGATAGCGGCGTTTCTGCTAAATTAATAAACGCTATACATTGGTTCCACCATAAATGTATTGCTCTTGAATTGAAAACTATTTTTTTAGTAGAAAATTTATTATTAGATCATGCCTGTAGTCATTGTAAAAAAAGATTTTAGAATTTGGATGTCTTCAAGTTTCATTAAGATGAGCCTTTAAATCTTGTTTATTATTTAATAAATAAATATTTGGCAATAAATTCTTCATGTAGTGATAGAGTAAGGTCGTACTAATAAAAAACACGGGATACGTTGAATTGTTTAATTACAGAAATTAGATTTGATAATCGTAAAAGCATAAGGTGTGGAAATCATAATATGAAATACTCAGGGTATTTCTAATAAGAAATAACCCATGCTCCTATGTTATAATGAAAATTGTTGTTAAAGTATAAATGTTATTGTACAATAATAAAAAGGATAACCGGAATGAACGTCGAGTGCCTATTTCTGCGATTCCAACTACCTAAAGACGAGTTCTGGGTATAATCTATCGCATGCTTATTTTTCGCGCACACTGGCTGTGTTTGTTCGTATTTTAGAAACATTAAATATAGTTTTTTAATTGCAATACTGATATAATTTGCGTTTTACTATCGATTTCTCAGAGCATCCATATTAGGAGCACAATTTTTTGACTTTGCGATTTGCTCACTTTTTACATTTCTTTAATTTAAAAAAAAATGGAATTTGAATTAAATTGTATATAACGTTATCTTATAGCTTATTAAATTCCCTTCAAAATGACCTATTATTTTTTTAAATTCTGCCCATAGACTTCTAGCATTTACCCAAAATGAACTCAGTATCTCATAATAGAAGTCTTTCCTCTATACAAAATAAGTTATGTGTACAATTTAAATTATAATATTATGTAAACGAAATAAGTGTATATTTATGTGTGTCTTTAAAATAAAAACCTAATTTTTTAAAATGTTTGTATTACAAATTAAGATATAATCTGAAATTTTTTTTTATTTCTCATTGCTCATTTATTTTATATTTTTTTATAAGTTGTCATTTATATTGTATTTGGTAATAGTCAGTGGCGTAACCAGGGGCTGCAGTCCCCACAGCTCCCCCCCCCCCCCAA
>NW_017296201.1:7098508-7100328 GCF_001594075.2 Trachymyrmex cornetzi
CCGTAAATATCAATTTGTTTTGAGAGAGGAAATTAAATCCTGTTAGGATAGTTCTCATATTTAATTTAGTTAGCAAAAATATCGTTTATTATGTATTAAAAATATATTTGTTGATTTTCCTTTGAATTTAGCACGTAAACAAAAATTCGTAAATTACACGGAAGAAAAATGTTGCTATTAGTACAACCGCAAAAAGTGGCGTTGGGAGAACGGCAGCACTTGAACTCGCGAAATCTCAGGATATTAAATGCAATATTTCAAAAAATTCGGCTACGATAAGGAATAGATTTATGTATATTTAATTTCAACTTTATAGAACTTGTGTCGTTTAATTTGCTTTCAGATGAATTTTGTGGAAGTGACAGTGGTCACCGAAAACCATGATTTTTAAAACAAACTTTACAAGAATATCAATAACGTCTCCATTTTTAATTAATTTTTAATAAAATTGAAATGATAAAGAGAGAAAAGTACAAAAATACGATCTCTTTATCTCTTTCCATTTTTCTACAAAAAATTCACAAAGTTAGGCTTATTTTGAATTCATAGGTGTATATGCCCCCTTAAAAAAGAAATAGAAACATAATTAGAGATATAAAGAAAGAAAAAGAATTACAAAGAAAAACAGAATTTATTAAAAGCGTATATAGAGTGTAATTAACCAGGTCGAACTTAAAAGAAACGATTACATTCATGTGTATTTGTACGCTACACTTTTATTTTTATATACCTAAAACAGGACTTTTCAAAATCCATATATAATGCGTATTTGCACGCTGTATTTATTTTTATTTTATATTCCATACAGATGCTATATTAACTATTGTATACTGAATGATCCAAAGAGAATAAGAAAATCTAAATAATATCAATTTGACGTCTCATTGATCGAATGATGAAAAATGACATAAATTCAGTCAATAAACAATCAATATGACATCAAATTGATATTGTTTCAATTTTCTTGTTCTGTGTAAAAATTAACTATTAATAAGAGCTAATACATTTTAGATGGCACATTTAATTACTATTATTGTGTTTGACATCCGTATGGACGTAGTGGATATTAATATTTATTATTCAAATTTTTACACAATAATCTTTGACATATTCTGCGACTTGTAGAGCTATTCCGAAATTTTCGAAGCACTTTACAACAAAATGGCGGATTTTTAATAATATTTTGTCGAGTTTAGTGAATTCTTTTTCAAACGTTAAAGTTGTGTCATGAATTTACGAATTAAAAATTTTCATTAATGCTACATTGTAGTTGAACATTTGAAGAAGTTTTCTGGAAAATTTTAGATCTTTAAATGTAATAGTAAAAAAATTATGACAATTTATATGCAGCGTCAGCGAAACGTCATTACAACGACATGTATATAAATATTATAAATTATCACAACTTTTTTGCTATTGAATTTATTTTGTTTTAAGGAAATTGTAAGGCAAATGCAATATGTTAAGAACTACTTGAAAAAATTACAGACTATTCTAAATTTTATTTAATAATAATACAAAAAAAATAGAAACAATTGACCATCTGGATCAAAAGTTATTTAAATAAGTAGTAATATTTTTTAAATTTGTACTCTAATATAAATATATGAAAATGTATTATAAAATAATGATAAAAATCTCAATTTTTTAATATAAATACTCTAGGAATTCAACAATATTTTTGTAAAGTTATCTTGAGATGCAGACATTAATTGTTCAGTAAATAAATACAATTTGTTATTTGTTATAAACTAATGGTGAATCTCAATGAAACTTTGCATAAGTCATGTTTAGTACTTAATATATTTATATAAAAACAT
>NW_017296201.1:7100423-7101628 GCF_001594075.2 Trachymyrmex cornetzi
AAACCAGAATGTTATGAACACAACTTTCACATGTATGTAGTTTGTTTAAAGCGAAAATATTAATATATGTGTTTTATGCCCTTACAACCTCCTTAAACGAAACTTTTTTTGTTTATGCTTACCAAATGTGTCACTAATATAAAAAAGAACATTTTAAAAAACTGATTTCTACAGCCCCTCCCGAAACATTTTTCTCGCTACGCCACTAGTGATAGTAATAAGCAGGGTTGGGTAGTGCTAAGTTAAAAAGATAAAAATTAAGTTAAAAAGTTAAAATGTTAATTAATTTTAACTTAAGGGGGATTTACGGGACTTTTTTTTCAAAAAATTCGATTTTTCAAAAACATCATTTTCGTGTACTATATGTGTGTAGAATTAGTGTAGGAACACTCATATACCGATTACCGACCGAGAATATGTCGTAAAATCGTTATGTTTCTGACTTTACAAGACATTCTTATTTGTAAAACTTGCAAAAGTGACATAAAAATTTTTAATTTTAAAAAGTTTTTAAAAATTTTTAATTTAAAAGTGAGCTTAGAATACAAAAAGCTGCTCAAAACGAAGCTTACGAGGACGAGGAAGGACTGATGTATGGAGCAGGCATCGCTGATTGAGCGTAAGTCACTTTTTTATGATTATACTAACGATCATACGTGCAATAACTTTAAACGCGTTTTTCTCAAAACAACGTTTTCCGAGCTGGTTGGCACGATTTTGGAAAAACTATTTAACCGATTGGGCTGAAATTTTCAGGGATTGTTAAGTTATATTTTAGACTCTCAACTTTTTAACTTAATTTAGTTACATTTTATCGGTAACTAGTAACTTTAAATTTGATTTTTTTTAAGTCAATCCTTAGATACAATGCAAGAGGCTAATGAGTACATAATTTAGTAATTTTATACTGTATAATCTTTACTTGTGAACAAAAATAATCTGATTTTTTAATAAATAAATTGTGAAAAAGGAAAAATACGAAAAATTATGTAAAATAATCAAACTTTTTCTTTTTTTCTTTTTGGTTGTTCGTTCGAACCAAATTTAACTTTTAACTTTTTAATTACTAAACGATCAATGTTAATAAGTGGTTATAGATTAAAACAGGAAGTTTTATTTAAAGGCATACACCACAACGCAAGATGTTCTTCGCTAGAATTTTATATTTCTATCCATTAACAATGAAATAAATGTTTCGGCCTCAA
>NW_017296201.1:7101829-7110363 GCF_001594075.2 Trachymyrmex cornetzi
GTTGAAAATGTGGATTATTTGTAATGGACAAATTCTTCTGGAGCACATGACTAATTAATTGCTGACTACTTTAAATTTTATTATAACATGATTGTAACGAATATGACGAACGGTTGCGCAGAATTAATGTTACTATGTAAAGCGGGAAACAACTTAATATTGCGCTTTTTAGATAAACATGTATAAAATTCTAAACTTATGAAGATTAATATTAATACTGAAGAAGGCCTAATTTGAGGCCGAAACATTTATTTCATTGTTAATGGATAGAAATATAAAATTCTAGCGAAGAACATCTTGCGTTGTGGTGTATGCCTTTATATAAAACTTTCTGTTTTTAATTACTTTTTAACTTTTTTTTTGTTTTGCGTAGAAGAAAATCTTCGCAATGTCCTCACCCGATAGAGGTCCAAAAGGGACACTCATCAGGGAGAGAAGACACCTGGCGCACACTGGAGTCGAAAGAACTTTCGTGTTTCAAAAAAGGCTACAGTCTCGAAATTTGAATTGATTTCGAATTTTTTTAAAATGAAAACTAATTAATTTGGAATAACTTTGTCTAGCCAAATTTTTATTTTTTGCTTCTATTTTTTATTAAATCGTACATAAAGAGGTTAGAAAGTTTTTAACCAAACAATAACTCGTTTACTATTTTTTTAACTTTTAATTCAATTAATTTTATTATGGATTAATTTATATTTTAATTAAGTTAAATTTTCAAGACTGTTAACTTTAACTTAACTTAGTTAAAAAAAAAGTTAACTTACCCAACCCTAATAATAAGAAATAAAATAATAAGATACAGTTTAGATGACTTATATTCTTTAGGCAATTCTTATAGCGTTGTATTAAAAGTTAATGACGTCAAGAATAGGTTTAATATTACTCTAATTATCGCTTGATCGACGAAGTACTCTAAGTCGGTGAAGACAACTTTTATAATAAATAAAACAAAAATGATAATTACTAATAACTAGTTTTTTACATATTTATGATCTTTTAATCCGCGTTTGACTCATTGTTATAATTAATCAATCTAAATAATCAACATTAGAATTAATAAAATGTACTCTAATATCTAATATATCTTTCAGCAGTGATATTTTTCAAAACAATATTGATAAAAATGTTAATCGATTATGGCCCGTGTGTGTTTGTAAAGTAAAACACGGGTAGGGTAGACCGGGGAGTAAAGGGCCACTATTGACATTTTTTCTATAAAATAAAAAATATTTAATTTACACAGATCGTGTTGATATTTTTCGAAATTAGAGGCACTTCTTACCCCATATGCGGAACAAAAAGTTCCATATTAGGGTAAAAAGTACCAATACTTCTATATCAAGTTTGAACTATTTTCAGAGATAAAAATAAGTACATATTAGAGTTTTTTAGTATAAAGTATCTACATTAAGTGTTATAAGATTGATATTTTAATTTTAATATATTTTTATTATAGGATTTCTATTGTAATTTTGTTACAATACTTGTAGTTTTGTTTCTTCTTTTTCAAGTTTTTCTTAGGTTAAGAAAACATGTCAATAATTTAATTTTCTGTTAAAACTGAAATTATCAAAACGGAACATTTTTATTTTTGTGTTATATAAGATTGACATTTTAATTTTAATATATTTTTATTATATTTCTATTGTAACAAAATTACAATTCGCAGGGCCGACCCAACGTTTTTTCTTACAGATTCTTTCGTTTCGTACAAAAACGCGTCGAATAAGCTCAATTTCATCGAAATCGGAGATGAAAGTAGCATTCTGAATAATTACCAGTCTCTCTGCGTAATGACCACTAATGCTGATTCTACAATGAATCGATAATCGGAAGTAATCGGTGACGTTTCGTACAGTTGGCTATTGGTCAACTTCACTGATAAGACTTAGGATGATCGACTTGTTATAGAATCAACATTAACGATAACAGAACAACCATGGCAATTTTTACCCCAACAAGACAAGTAAACTTTGCGGCATTGTTATCAAAAACTATAGGGTAACTCCGGCAAATACGCTGCGCTGGGATTTACGCCGCAGAAGTCAGAAAAAATAGGAGTGAGGGTAATTTTCCTGTAACTACTCTGTTACATGCCTTTATGTTATATTAGTATTGTGTTATGATTTCAGCTTCTTACTGTTAATATTAATGAATTTATTGTGAGTTGAATCAATTTGTCACTCTAATAAGTAACACCATCATAAGTTATTAGGTGTTCAACTTAATTCCTGCCGTTTTTCGTCTCCAAAATTGATTTATTTCGGAGGGAAATACCTTAATCAAAGTATTATTAATAAAGTATTATTAATTAGTAATAAAGTAGAACATGGAGGAAATTACTTTGATTAAGGTATTCATTCATCTTCCCTTCGAAACAAATCAATTTTGGAAACGAAAAACGGCAGGAATTAAGTTTAACACCTAATATAATCTACATAAAATAATTAATGTAGGATGTGTAAAAGACTTAGTG
Organism: Trachymyrmex cornetzi; assembly: GCF_001594075.2. Taxonomy (NCBI): domain Eukaryota; kingdom Metazoa; phylum Arthropoda; class Insecta; order Hymenoptera; family Formicidae; genus Trachymyrmex; species Trachymyrmex cornetzi. The sequence continues at coordinate 7,104,309 of NW_017296201.1, forward strand.
ATTATTTCGTGATACATACGTGTAGTGGAATAGTAAAGCATGTTTGTATTATTAAGCATGTTTGCATTATTTGTAAATTTTTTACGAGCCGTACATACCTCCTTTCCCCCTATGAATAGCCATATATCCCACCCCTATGAGATATGCGGCAAAAATACAAGGTTTCCAAATGTTTATTTTTTAATATGAAAAATAAATATTTCGGATTTCTAATATTTTTTTCATAGTAGTAGATAGTACAAAGTTTTTACTGATATAGTTCGTTTACTATAAACGTAGTAAATAATACTTAATAAATTAAGTTTTTGATAGGTGCGGCGTATATACCGGAGTTACCCTAATAGAAATAATCATTTTAATAATCACGCTATTAAAACAATAGAATAAGATTAATAAATACACTTATTTAATCTATTTAGTTGCAAAAATGATCCCTTCAGACCAAAATAATTGCGACACTAATATCTTACTTTTGACTTCCAAATGCAAGGTCATGTCCGTGCAAGCTTCCTAACAGTTACCAGGAAGCAACGAATGTTGTGGCGTAAAATTCCCACTCTTAATTGACGAACTGTGTGGCGGAATTTTTTAATGAATGCGTTATTACCAAGATACAAGGGATAGACCTTTTTCCCCGGGGACCTTTACTCTCCGATCTACCCTATATTATTTCTATCTGAGTAAGTATATTATAATAATGGGACGTGTTACTAAATAAATGTCATCGAAGTATTATCCAAGTATTAACTAAGTAATGACATTTAAAAAATTATTGTTTTCGATACAGTGCGATCGATATCGCGCGATTAATAACGCCATCTCCCAATTTTTTTAGTGTCATAATAATTATTACTCTCTGTTAATCAATTTTAGGTGGTACCAATTCACCTTGTATGGTACTAATGGTTAACTTCTTAGGAGACTTGTTCGGCCCCTTGCCCGGCACGAGAACCGGTACCGCAACATTGTCCGCATTTTTTTCTTTGTAATACCTCATCATAGCGACAATAAACATGCCCAGACCACCGAGGATCATAAGCCACATCACTATCCTGCAGAAAAAGTCGATCAGTCATCAACTGCAGTAGTTTCGGTGCGAAAACACCACGCGAAAAAAATTTTTTCGCAAAATTTTTTGGTATGCAATGTCAGACGTTTTATAAGACGGAATTAAATGATCGAAACAATAATGCGATAGAGAAAAAAAGTTTATAAAAAGATAATATTACTTACTTTGCAATTAAAATTTGTAAGTAGGCAACTTTCAGCGGTTTTATGAGAATATTCCCGAGTTCGAGGCCATCCTCCACCCAAAATAGCGGAAAAAGCGCTTCCGGAAAGGACTTCATCAATCGAAGTTTAGGGATGGGTCCTACTATCACGTTGAATTGAATCTTTTTATACGCTTTCATTGGAGTGCCTGTCATCGGATCAAAATTAAAAGTCATCCGGTGCTTTTCCTGCAAACAGTATCTTTTATTATAATTCTCGTAAACTTCGTAATCGTTTCATTAATCATAGCAATTTGCACGGTTAGAAATTGTCATTGTTGGTAAATTCACATTGGCTGCGTTCCGTTTCACGCATGATGCGCATGATGCATCATTTATCCTTGTTTAACATTCGGTGAATAACAAGAAAAAATAATACAACATGCGCATTATGCGAGAAACGGAACGCAACCCTTGTTTCTTGAAATTTACCTTTTTTTTTTATTATGAATTTATTATTTCTATAAAATTAATTTTATTTATAGATATTATTTAATATTTTATTCTTTAGCTATTGCTTAAAATTAGTTTTATATATACTTGTATAAATTATTGTGAAATTATATAAAAAAAAGAAAATGTATCTTGTATGAGTAAAAAACTGCAGGACAAAAAATAATAAGCTTAATTTTATTATTTTATATTATTTTAAAGAGTAAAACAATTATTAAACTTACAGGGATGGGATTTACACCCTCAATCATCTCGAGGTATCGTGGGTCAGAATTATAAAAATGAGGTAGACTTATCCTAAAAGGCACGTTTTTGCAAGGATCTGCGTTGAATATGTTTTTAGGCATGCACCCTTCGGACTCTTGACAAAGGCACCTCACATCTTCGTCCTCAGACGGATCGCCCAGGTCCGCCGTGTAGTGTAGTGTCTTGAAACCTGTGTTGCAAAACGTGGTCATTTCACTAATTTCTGTTTCTCAGCATGTTTCAGAATCGATGAAGAGCGAACACTTAGCGTGACTTTCTAAGTTTTTGCGTATATACCTTGAACTTTTCCTGGTTCGAGATAATATGCGCCAATACTTCGACAAATGTCTTGGGAGTATACCCAGACTTCTTTTTCCTTGCTGAGGAATGGTGGGAAGATGGTTCCGTCTGTGCCGCGAATATCGTTGCAAGGATTGCCAAACCACATCTTCAACTTCGTACTATTTCCTATCGTCAGCACACGACCTATGTCTTTGTAATTTTTAATTCCACGGTATACTCTTATGCGTTCCGGCGAACGACTCCCGTTTGTCTAAATTAAAAAGATAACATTTAAAATATATTAAATTCTTAGAAATTCTTAAAAGTCCAAAATAAAAAATATTATAATCCTATCCAAATTAATTTAATCTCGCCCGAATTTAATTAAATTAATATGCACATATATATCCTAAATATTAAAATACATTTAATTTTATTTTAACAATTTCTGACAATATTTCTTTCCTATACTATTTCCTTCCATGTAATTAAAACAATACATTATAAAGATATTCTTACCAAAACATTACTTAAAGATTTTGTGTAAGAATAAGATGGATATTATTTTTTAAGGCAAAAGAACAATTTTTTTTATTCACTTTCATTAATAATATAATAATACAATAGCACAAAAAATTCGTAATATATTTGCAGGTATATTACCTTAGCAAGATAACCAAATCTGAAACGTAAACCTTCCTCTCGGATTAATATCTCTTCCCTTTCCTGTAAAGCGGAGCACACTGCGGATCCAGCGAAATCTGTTATATCCGTGCAATCAAATAGTATACCGTCAAAGAACAAATCTTTTACAGTGGTTTTGATAAATATTGACTCAGGTTTCTTGAAAATACTGTCAAACGCTTTGCCTAAAGAAATAAATAATTATATTTAGTTTGCCTTGTATAAAATTTTAAGAGAGAGAGAGAGAGAGAGAGAAGTAAGAGAGAAAAGGGTATAATTTAAGATTATATGTATATTATACAGGGTGTAAAAAAATTGGATCGACAAACTGTGAGGATAAATAGGGGACATAAAAACAAACATATTTTGTTAATAATGTTTTCCTCTACGACGCTTCGTTTTAATACTACAGGATACAAAATAAGAATTTTATGATTTTAACAAAAAACATTCATATAAGTGGAATAATTAAATTTATTTCAATTACACATATATATTTTAATCTTCAAAAAACAATGAACAAAAGAACGGAACAAAAATGGTAAATGATTAACTTAATTTATAATAAATGTTCAAAAATTCCTTTATTTGCTTCAACACAAAGATGACATCGTCGAAACATTGATTGTCTCACACGCTCGAAGACTGCAGGAATATTTTGAACCTGATATGCTGCAGCAGTAATTTGGGCTACCAATTCTGCTTCTGTTTCAATAGGTGTCTCATAAATGAGAATTTTCATATACTCCCATAAATAAAAGTCAAGCGAAGATAAATCTGGTGACCAGAGAGACCATGCGATAGGACCTCTTCGGCCTATCCAGCGCTCATTAAATCTTTGGTCCAAGTAATTGCGCACAGTAGCACTGAAATGGGCAGGTGCTCCCTCGTGTTGGAACCACGTTTGCCTTCTTGTGACAAGTGGCACGTCTTCCATGAGTTCTGGCAAAACTTCCTCGAGAAAAATACGATAAATATTGCCATTCAATCGTAAAGGTAAAATGTACGGCTCGATAAGGAAGTTATTGATAATACTTGCCCATATATTAACCGTAAATTCTTCTTGATGTGATCGAATAAATGTAGCATGATTATTATCCTCACTCCAAACGTGAGTGTTAAACATACCTGTCCTTGTGAAGCTTGCTTCGTCAGTAAATAGTATTAAAGAAGAAAATTCGGGGTGTGTTTCACACTGCTGCAAATATCATCGCGCAAATTCCAAACGTCGTGGATAGTCTTCAAATTTTAAATCTTGTACACGTTGCCGATGAAATGGATGTAATAATTGTTTCTGAAGAACATTCCATACATTCATGTTACCAATGTTAAATGCAATTGCACGTGTACTAGTGGAAGCATTGTTTTCTATTTTTGCCAAAACTTGCTCTTCAAATCGCAGAGTTTTCACTGAACGTCGTCGTCCTTGTCCATTTGATCTTCTAAAAGAACCATTCCCTCGCAAATATCGATGAATGGATTCGAAAATGGAATGATGTGAAATGCGGCGACCAGGATATCGTTGTTGATATAGTCTCTGTGCTGCCCGTCCATTGCAATTAGCTGCTCCATAAGTAAGATGCATGTCACTCAATTCAATCCAAGTATATCGCTCCATAATGATAAACAAATCACATCAAATTTATTAAGATATAATTGAAGACTTCTGCTCCATTGAGCGCTTGAATACATATTACGTAGACTAAGACCAAAACGAAATATTGTAGAGAGAAATATTAACAAAAAATGTTTATGTTGTAGTCCTCTGTTTCCCCTCAATAGCCTTGTGATGCACGCTTTATTAATAAACAGTATACAGGATATCTGAGAGAATGGTTCTTTCAGAAGATCAAATGGACAAGGACGACGACGTTTAGTGAGAATTCTGCGATTCGAAGAGCAAGCTTTGACATAAATAGAAAACAATGCTTCCACTAGTACACGTGCAATTGCATTTAATATTGGAACAAGTAACATGAATGTATGAAATGTTCTTCATGAACTATTACATCCATTTTATCGACAACGTGTACAAAGTTTAAAATTTGAAGACGTACCACTTGACACAAAAAGGCAAATGTGGTTCCAACACGATGGAGCACCTGTTCATGTTTCGATGTCATCTTAGTGTTGAAGCAAATGGAGGAATTTTTAAACATTTATTATAAATTGAACTAATGATTTGCCATTTTTGTTCCGTTCCTTTGTTCATTGTTTTTTTTTAAGATTAAAATATATGTATATGTTTAATTAAAATAAATTTAATTATTCCACTTATATGTTTGTTTTTTGTTAAAAACATAAAATTTCTATTTTGTACCCTGTAGTATTAAAACGAAGCATCGTAGAGGAAAACATTATTAACAAAATATGTTTGTTTTTATGTTCCCTATTTACCCTCACAGTTTGTCGGTCTAATTTTTTTACACCCTGTCTAATATATTATATTCAAAAATATAATTACAAAAATCAAATATAATATCATAAAAAAAAGTGAAATCCAAATGATAAAAAAACTAAAAATAATAGCATAAAAAAAGAAGTGAAATCAAAATTCAAGTATATTTATTCAAATAAGTCCCATGGAACCAATGCTCCTGCAGTATGATGTAGTGTAGCCTCTAAACATCCTTAGGATATCTTTTGGACAACTATGTTGTGTGAAATAATCTCTTGTATTTAATTTATCCTTATTTAATGTTTAGAAAACAACAAGGATAAATGATGTATTACGCGTATCATGCATGAAATGGGATGCATCTATAGAATATAGGAGACATTTAAAATGTATAAAATAAGGCAATAGATTAAAATAAGATCATGAAATGCAATAGATAGCATAATGAGAGACGCAAATATTGAAAAGGAATTTTTACATCAATAATAAGCAATAAATTGTATGAGAAACAAAAAATCGAAGATGGACAAACTCCAGCAGCAGCATACTTGACGCGCCCGTTTTGTTCATAATTTTAGAATAAGAATTGCTACGACAGTTGTTCGTACGACTTGTCAATAGTATCGTATAGATATCAATGACAATTAAAATTAATTGCAATTTATTAAAGTTTTAAATATTTCAATAAAACTAATGTTATAAGTAACATTCTAAATAAAGA
>NW_017296201.1:7112769-7114548 GCF_001594075.2 Trachymyrmex cornetzi
TATAAGCAAATTTTTGTATATTTTTCCAAATTTGATTTTTTCTAAAATAAACATTGCGAAAATAGTCCCATTAACTATTTTTGATGTTTTCTCAATATTATTATTTTACAAAAGAAAAAAAGATGTATGGACACATTTCATGCATAATTATTTATGATTATGAATATTTATGCATGTTTATGTATGTTTATACATATATTTTTACATATTAACTAAATAAAAACGGAAATAGATGAATGAGTGAAACATTGGAAGATGAATAGATAACATCGATAGGTGAATAGATAATATAGGTATATAAATAAATATGTAAATAAATAAAATAATGTATATAGATAGATGAAATGTAGAAGAATTGGGAAAGATATGTAGAACCGATGCGAAGAAGTGCAGAACAAATGTGGAAGAGATGTAAAAGAAATGTATAAGTGATGTGAAAAAGATGCGAAAAAGGTGCAAGAGAGTTGCGGAAACGGTAAGACTTAGATGCGGAGAATTGCAGAAGAATGCGAAATTAATACGGAAGAGGTGTGAGAGAGATGTGGTACTGTTGTAGAAAAAGTACAGAAAAGGAACATGAAAGATGTGGAAGAGATGCCAGAAGCATGCGACAAAAATGCGGAAAAAGTGCAGAAGAGGTACAGCAAAAGTTCAGAAAAGATGCGAAAAAAGTGTAAAGGAGTTACGGAAACGGTACGATTTAGATGCGGAGAGGTGCAGAAGAAATGCAAAATTAATGCGGGAGAGGTGTGACAGAGATCTGGTACTGTTGTAGAAAAAGTGCAAAAAAGGTACATGAAAGATGTGCAAGAGATCCCAGAAGGATACGAGAGAGATAAAAGTTCAGAAAAGATGCAGAAAAGGTGTAAAGGAGTTGCGAAAACGGTACGACTCAGATGTGGAGAGGTGCAGAAGAAAGGCGAAATTAATACGGAAGAGGTGTGAGAGAGGTGATACTGTTGTAGAAAAAGTGCAGAAAAGATACATGAAAGATGTGGAAGAGATGCCAGAAGGATGCGAGAGAGATGCGGAAAAAATGCAGAAGAGGTACAGTAAAAACTCAGAAAAGATGCGGAATAGGTGCAAAGAAGTTGCAGAAACGGTACGATTCAGATGCGGAGAGGTGCAGAAGAAATGCAAAATTAATGCGGGAGAGGTGTGACAGAGATCTGGTACTGTTGTAGAAAAAGTGCAAAAAAGGTACATGAAAGATGTGCAAGAGATCCCAGAAGGATACGAGAGAGATAAAAGTTCAGAAAAGATGCGGAAAAAATGCAAAAGGGTTGCGGAAACGGTAAGACTCAGATGCGAAGAGATGCAAAAGAAATGCGAAATTAATACGGGAGAAATGTGAGAGGAATGTGGTACTGTTGTAGAAAAAGTACAGAAAAGGTACATGAAAGATGTGGAAGAGATGCCAGAAGGATGCGAAAGAAATGCGGAAAAAGTGCAGAAGAGGTACAGCAAAAGTTCAGAAAAGATGCGGAAAAAGTGTAGAAAAGGTATCGAAAAAGTGCAGAAAAGGTGTAGAAAAAGTGTAGAAAAAGTGCAGAAAAAGTGCAGGAAAAAAGTGTAAAAAAAGTACAGAAGAGGTGTAGATAAAGTTCAGAAAAATTGTAGAAAGTGTTGAAAAAAGGTGCAGTAAAAGGGGACAAAATTTTGCGAAGATGACGATGACGGTGACGACGACGACGACGTATCTGAATGAATAAATGACATAAATTGGGCTGAAAAATACGTGCACATATTCATATCTAAGCATCAAGTACACTTATGGAC
>NW_017296201.1:7114731-7130601 GCF_001594075.2 Trachymyrmex cornetzi
GGGAGCCGCTACCGCGTCTCCTGATTATATGTATTGGAATAAATATACGTATACGCGGCTAATACAATTGACATAATAGCAATAAGAAAAATCAAAGTTTTGAACAGTAAAAACTGTTTTGTTCCCATAATTAGAAATCTCTCGATTTTCAAACGACGATATCCAAAAAACAAAATCACTTTAATGAACTGAATATCTACGAGTTAAGTATTAAGCGAACATTAAAATTTCTTTGACTATATGCATAAATTTTTATTTTTTCGTTAAATACGTACTAATTACTCCTATCGTAGATGGCCTGTCTCTTTGAATGATCAAGGTTATCGCTAGCATGAGAGGATGAAACGCATAAATTTCTACATTATCTGACATAATGCTTTTCTCCTGATTGAAGTACCACAATTGTCGCAAACTGTACTCAACAGTATCATCTTCTTCTCGATCTACGACATCTTCCTTATCCCGATACAAACTAGAAATCGATCATCAATTACCATTTTACTTTCATGTATTATAAATAACTGAATAAAATTTATGTCTACTAGAGGTAAATTGTTTAAATAACAGAAAAATTCTATTTTCAGTCAAAGCGGATCTTGAAGCTTAATAATATTCAAACGCAATAATTTTGCAAATACATTGCATGTGAATATTATTAAGCACCAACATCCACTTAATCAAATATAAGATTTCTTTCTCTTATTTGTGTTATTTATTTACAAATCATTTTCTTTATTATTTTCACTTTAAAATTTGCTCAATATTCTTCATGTTTGAAATGCATTTTTTATAATAACTAACAAATTGCCTCAATAATTGTAATTTAAATTATTATATTATATGAAAAAGATTACTCATAGTGAAAGGGTCCTAGGTCTTGAACAATCGGCTTCGCTCCTGATGCAATATCATTCGGATTTGTTACATTGAAGACATAAATATTAAAATCCAATGGCTGCGGAAGTTTCTCCCAAAAATCGCGTATTTCGTTTCCTTTTTTCAATCTAACTTGCTGTAAAATTTATAAAATACAGTAATTTGGCAAAAACGAGTCTTTCTTCTCGTAAATATGATAATATTCAAAGGATATTAAAAAATTTAACAGAAGATTATATCACACAATTATATTTTTATTATCAGCATCTTAAATAATTATTTATAAATAATAATTATATTAGTAATTATTATTAATAATTTTCAAATAAAAATATATATTCTACATAGTAAAACTTATTTAAAATTAGTTGGAAAAGATTTTATTATTTAAAATATTCACAGCTTGAAGCTAAATTCGTAGTAATCTAATATTGAAAGAAAGATTTTTCTTACAGTTCTGATTTCAGTATTTCGAACAGAGCAATGATAGATTGACGATGTGATGTATCAATCACTACTTACAGATTTAACTTGCGACTTCAGCATAGAAGGAAATCCCAAAGTATAACTGATAAGCCCAATGGAAAACGTACAGGAGCCTGCGAGTCCTAATGTTTTCACAGACACCATATTAATCTGAGAACACACCGCGCGAATTGAATTACATTTTCTATCTTGGAGAGATTTTTACAGCAGGTTAGCACCTTGTATTCGTCAATAACGTGTAGCACGATGTTGAGAATTTTTCCGATCGTAAAAAAGGATAATAAACGCCTCAGATTCGGATCACGCCTCGCATTGTCTACTCGACGACGCGTGTTATTTCCCAATCTTTCGAAAATTTCTTGAAAAATGCTCATTCTTTGCATCGACATTTTAATTTCCGAAATATACAAATTTTTCGATTATCAAATTTGATAGAAACTTGACTTCTAAAATTGACAAAATCAACGAGTTCTAAAATTAACAAAATTCTAAACCTTTAGACTTAATGGATTCCTTGATATCTTTTTATAGATTATTCATATATAATTTTTACATAGAATTTTGATATTTATAAAACATCGAATGATTTGATGTTCCAAATAATTCGATTTTCAAAGTAAATACAAAGTTCTTGATCTTTAAATTTATCACGCGCGATCCTTCAGAATTCACAAATTTTTGAGTTCGACTTTTTAAGTCAAGAAATTTTAGATTTCGTGCTTTCTTTTTCTTAAATTTCTGTCCTCGTGAAGCTTCTGTGAAGCACACCTGGAGAAATTCTTCTTTAGAAAGGTTGTCGATGTGCGAATGTCCACTTCCGTCAACGTCTTGCGCTTTGATCTCAGACGTCTTCTTGTAGGCGGTCCTCCTCAGCAATTCTCATCGGCAAACTACCCGCTCCCCTGGAGTTGTTCTCATATTCACACATTCTTACATACACATATGCACATCTTTGTTTGCCATTGACTGTGATTCGACGACATCGGTGCGATTGCGACTGCGCGATCAGCAGCTTTTGAGATTTATCGAATAAAAATAGCTATACAAAAAAGCTTAAATAGATTTTTCCTATATGATATTTGCTTTTCTTATGTTTACCCGCTGGAAAAAAAACGATTGAAGTAATTATATACAAAAAATAAGATAAGAAAATGAAAGATATTATTCTACGCTCTTAAAAAGATGGTATCTTGCATCTTTAAAAAGAATAATATGTATATATAAATCTCTGAAATACAAAATTTGCAATATCCAAAACAGATATGTTTTAAGTAGCAGTAGTAGAGAAAAGATCAAAATAGGCAAATTTTAAGTAGTAGCTGAGAAAAGTCGTCTATACTGACATAAGTCTCCTAAAGAAACATCTCCTTATTTCTCAGATGTTCAAATTTTTGTTTTTATTACAAAACAGATAATCATTGCAAAATTGCAAATAATATTATAAAAATTGCTATATCATCTGACAGAATATATTATCTAGTTTATATATATTTCTAAAGTTGTGTTTTTAGTTTTTCGTTAAGAAATATACAGTCCAAAATAATATGGTAGTATTAGTTACATTCTTCTAGTAGAAAATTAAAACACAATTTGTTACTAGAAGAATGTAACCGATTTTTTTAATGTCAAATAACAATATGTTATGAAACTGTGCTAAACTTTATATAATACTAGAAAATCTAAACTATTAAATAATATTTATCAGTAAGATATATTTTACAACTAATATATTTTACGTTAACTGAAAAATAATATCTCATATCAAATTTGTCATAATCTTTCTCTCTCTCTATCTATAATTATACTATATTCAAAATGGCAATTTAAGTTTCAAAGATTCAAAAAATCGAAAGTATCAAGTCAAAACTATCCGAATTGATGACTAATTAAAAGAATTTTCTAGTATTCCAAAACGTAACAAATAAAGTTTAGTTTGAAAAACTGTGCATCTATATAATTAATTTGTAATATGTATTATTTAAAATAAAAATGTTTTACTTTTTTCTACTAAACACATTTAAAAAATATCAAATTTTATTAATAACACTAGTTTACAAAAAATTTTTTTTTCAATTACTTTGGACCGGACTACGTATCTCTTATATATTTTTAAATGCTGAAAACGATGCCACAAATGAAAAAATTCTAACACGTCAGATTTCTAAGATAATTGAGGCTTAATACTTAAAAACAGCTTTTTTGCGATATTTGACATTTTTTAATAAAGAAGCTTAACGTTATCTTGAAATTTCGATCAGGAGTCATGAATGTGTTGTTCATCCCCTATAAAATTCATTTTTTTTTATTTCAATACCTTACTTTTTAGTCATGTTATAAACGATTAAAGATAAGAGCTATTTTGAATATAAATACCGCGGCAGCGTCATATGCGCATGCGGTAACGCTAAAATCATTTTAAAACAACAACGCGCATACACACACACATAGAGAGAGAGAGAGAGAGAGAGAGAGAGAGAGAGAGAGAGAGAGTGAGAGAGGAGAGGGGGAGAAAGAGAAAAAGTGGAGGAGAGAAAGAGAGGAGAGAGAGAGTTGTTTTATGAAAGATTGAGATACGTAGTTGCATATTACTAATTGTATTTTTTTTTAAGCATATATTTTTATTACACCAGTGGATTAGTCTCATAATTCTATGCATAAAAGTATTAAGGTACAGTTATCAAAATATGACCCTAAGAAATTAATCCGCATACACATATGACGCTGCCGTAGTCACCATACTCAAAATAGCTCCTATCTTTAATCGTTCATAACATGGCTAAAAAGTAAAGTATTGAAATAAAAAAAAATGCATTTTATAGGGGATGCACAATACATTCATAACTCCTGATCGAAATTTCAAGATAACGTTAACCTTCTTTATTAAAAAAAATGTCAAATATCGCAAGAAAAAGCTATTTTTTAAGTATTAAACCTCAATTATCTTGGAAATTCGACGTGCTAGAATTTTTTCCCTTGTGGCATTATTTTCAGCATCCAAAAATCTATAAAAAAACACGTAATCCGGTCCAAAGTAATTTTTTGCTGTAAACTAGTGTAATTAATTATATAAAAAAAGTGAAGAAAGAAAGCTTCGAAACAATACTTTTCATAATTGATTCATAACGTCCATTTGACGCAAAAAGTTATTTTTATGATATTTTTTTTAATGATATTTTTGCCTATTTCTAAAATGTTATCAATCAAATTTTATAAAATAAAATACATGATTGTCTTCCTCTATCGATTAGGTATTAGGCATTTGATGTATAATTTACGATACATAGTTCAATAGAAAATATACGTTCTGTGGTTTCCTATTGTAGGTACATACAAAATTTTTAACATAACCGGATAGATGCGATATCCGGGACTATGAATAAATTAATAAATGCTATTAAGACAGATAAAATTCAAGCATATTAGTCATAACAAAACGTAACGCGAATCAACACAAATTGCAATTATATATTTTAAATTATATAAATTAATAAAGAAAGAAATATAATTCGTAGATATAATTTATCTTAATTTATCATTTGACTAAAGTAAATTAAAAATGTATTCAAGAAATCAATACAAAAAGAATTTAAAAAATTTAATACAATAACACAGATAGAAAACAAAAATAATTTTATTCTTTAAAGTACATTTTGTAGGCTATTTCGTATTGGTATCCAGAGTTCATTTTCTTCGATCGTGATGACGATGTTTAAGTTTCAACTTTAAGTCAGTGTTATAAATACGCGCCTTTGGTGTCAAGTGTAACGCCTATCGAGCGCAAAAGGCGCCGAAGAATTAATTAATTATGACATTGCTATAGATACCCTATACACTGCTACGAACAACTTTCATACATTATTACTGTCGTCTATCGTAGACGTAGTTACCATAACCGAGGTCCCATTAAAATAAATTGCTATATATAAAAGAAAGCCGAAGCTCGAGCGTAAGACAAGAATCTAAAGATATAAGCCACTTCTAAAGAAATTGCAATCAAAGTTTAAAATGTGCATTCCGAACAGAGTACATATGATTAGTATAATTACTATTAAAAGCAACGCACTTACGATCGCATGACACAACATTGCAAATTATTTTAATGTAACGTGTAATTAATAGCCACTTTGTGTAACACAATATCCTTCTTCTCACATTCAGAATAACATATTTCAACAACACACATAGAAAAAGAGAAAAAACAATTCCGATTTAAATTTATAAATTAATATTTTCTTATACAAAAATAAATACAAAGGTAAAATTTGTTCAGCATGCTGAATTTTATTAGTCATCATTTAAAAGAATTAAAGACAAGAATAAAATTCGTCGCTTGCGAAGTTTAATTAATTATTAATATACAAAAATTTTCATTTTTGTATATTGATAATTAATTATAAAGAATAATGCAATTAGACAACTATAAGATCTTATTTTCACATTCTCTTTCGTTTTTTAATCCTACACCTCTGTTTATAACTTCGAATTGTTTGGACATTTAGGCAATGTGCAAAATTGAATCACAAACTAGATAGCATCATATATCTGTGTCACATTGAATCCACGAGAAGCTCATTCTCTTCTCCATGAATATGACGTTACATAAATAAGTCACGAATAAGTGATCTACACTATCTTGTTACACCATGAAACTGGGACCAATGAGTATTTCTTTATGCAACTATTATTGCCAAATTTTTTATATGAGATGAGACTGAGCACCAACGTACGATCGTGATCGAAATCCCACTTCGCAGAGGCGAAACACTCGCACTTCGTATCGAAAGAGAGAAAATCCGCGTATCTACCTGTCTAAAGGGATACTGAGAGCTGTGATGGCAGAGAGATAGCGGTTCGCTGTAACGGGGTTACGGGTTTCTTTCGGCATAATGATCTGACAGATGACCTTTCTCGGATGACATAGGGCGAGAAACCCTCCATGTGTTTTCTCGTTTTATTTACAGATAATCGTGAATGATGATCGATAACCAAGAAACCATCGTGTTTGTTCACACGATCGCTGATGTATCGAGATCGTGTATAGTTAGTCTTCTTAACTAACGCTGCCCGTTTATCTCCCTTGTAATCTATTTAAAATCTACTCGCTAAACAATTTATTTCCAAAAGCAACTGTTAATTTTTCTGCATGAGAACAGATGATAATTTATTTTTTACAGCTTATAAATTTGTATTGAAATGTAAATATAAATTAAAATACTGCGATGTTCAAAATAGCAAAATAAAAGTAATTAAAAATAACATATATAAAATTTTAGAAATCGAGTTAAACAATCTCCAAGTTATTTTTATTTATTTTTATTATATAAGCCAAGCTCTAATATGTAATAGCACCATTAAATAATAATTTTTACTAAGCATAAGTTATAAAAAAAACATAATTAAATTTTTGTTTTTATCTTTTTTTATATTTAACATCAATTAAAAATCATTCTGATTATTAAAGACATAAATTATATAAATTATATTATAGTCATTGAAGAAAGTATAAATTAATATATTTCAACTAATCTCTCTATCTCTCTATTAATCTACATCAAAAAGTCTCTGCCAATCGATCAAAGATAGTCGGAAATTTGCGAATTCTTCGGAAAAATGTAGTTCTCGGACCTATAGACAAAAGTAGGATTATATATGCTTCTTAACAACGAGTGGTAGTAGCGCGCGACGCCTCGCCTAGCAATTCGCTCGTCAACAATGCATGAGAGAGCCGCTACGTGGAAATCGCGACCTTTCTCTGTTGCCTCCATCGGTATATTTTTCCGATCGTAGGAGGTAGTGCGACATTTTCCATATCCATCGCTCGATGCGCAAGCATGGACTAATGTAAGAAGACACGCGATAGCATTTCATTGGCTGTTCAAACCTCCCTCCAACATATAATAACAAAGTAGCCAGCTAATACGTCAAATTTTTCATTATTTATGCTTCTCGCATCGTTAGGGAGGCATTTTCTTTTTACTATTTTACTTATTTCAAAGCTATAATCTATTAATCTCTTAATTAATTACAACAAGGTCTAGGCTTGCGAAGTATTATCGCTCATGACTATCATTTGAGGTGCAACTCTAATTTACATTATTTCATTGTTTATAATTTTATATCTCGCACGTCAATAAAACTTATTATTATTTAAAGCATTATTATTATTCAGATAATCACGCTTATGACTGTTGGTATATCACTGACTTTTTTGATTTTAACAAACACTGTAAGATAAAATATGCAGTCTATGTATTTATTTACATAATTATTGTTCTAAATAAAAATTTTTTTATGTAAGAAATATTAATTTCAATTGTGATATCGATTAAAAAGCAAAACAATGGTGTTTGAGCCAAATGAAGCTAGCCTGTTCGCCAAGCGATTGAATGTGATTGATTGGATTTATAAGTAAAAAGTTTTTACTAAGAACCAATCATGTTCTCGGCGAGTAGACTAGCTGCTTTGTCTGCTTGAACACGCCCAATGTCTCACAAATCATCGTTTTTTGTATGCTAGCTTGTTCTAGCATTGATAAAGTTTCTGAAATAGAAATTATGTTACATTGTTGATATTTTAAAGCACATCTAAATATTAAGTATTATTAGTTGCAAAGCAGATGTTACATAAAATGTATAATTTAATTTAATAAATCATTAATAATGCTAATGCAGTTAAAAAGCAAGAATATGAATAGTGTTCATAAATTTTTTTGTCAGGTGTATACTCGAATAAATAAATTGTTTTCACCTTGTAACTATGTTCAGCGCACAATATTATTACTGCATTAATCATGATAAAGATACTTACTAATAGAACAAGTTCGCGCCATTCGCACGTGGTAATAGCATTGTTCTCAAGGTTGCTCAGAAACATAAATTTTGGAAAAATATTTATTTGACTTCAGAAATAAATTTTAAAAGAATATTTATTTTACTTTTGGATTTTTACGTAAAATTTGTAGCGATGAGCAACGAAAAGATAGAAGAATCTTAGCAAGGGTACAAATATCTGAGAAGTAAATTTTTTAACGAAATGTTGTTTATTAAATAGAAACAGACGCATTTGAAAGCTCACGCAATAATCAATTTTTAAGATACATTTCAGTCAGGCAAAATTAATTATGAATAATAATTAACGAATAATTAATTATTAATAATAAATCTATAACAAAAAAAAAAACAAGATAGCTGCGCTTATATTACTACAAGATTATACTGACACATTGGCTGCGTTCGGGCAACGCGCTATCAACGCTATTTGTGTCATACTATCTTTGTTTCACGTTTAATGGACGATGAAGATAAAATGACACAAATAGCGCTAATAGCGTCTCCTCGAACCCAGCCATTAAGTTACGATATTAGTGAAAATATCGTATCACTACTACATTAAAACGGAGCTCGACGAGCGCGTTAACAACAATTGAATGACTTGTGCTTGTATATGGAAACCGGTACTGCGTACGGTTTTGGCACTGCCACCGGCACCGGATACGGTCGGTCTACGTGCACGATCCTCTCAATGGAGACGGGAACCGGTTGCGGTACCGGTACCGGTACCGGTACCGGTCGATCGACTGGGATGTGCAGACGTTTCTCGACTGTCACCGGGACTGGCCGGTCCACATGGACGATCTTCTCCACGGTGACGGGATACGGTTTAGGCACTGGCACCTGTACGGTGCGTTCGACATGAATCGGTAGGGGAACTGGTACGTGTTTAGTGATCGGTACTGCTATGGGTACTGGGACCGGATGTGGCACCAGCTGCGGAACGGGCACAGGCACATGCACTGAAGAAAAGTACAAAGATATTATTCACAGATGTATTCCTATTATCCATTAATATGTAAACATTAATTGCGGCATTAGGTTTAATTTTACATAATAAATAAATCAAAAGCAGGTAAATAAAATCACATCTTTCTTCCACCACATAAAACTTAAAAGAAAGGAGACAATTGAATGGTTCTTTCTAATTAAACTAATTTAAATATTATTACGGAATTAAATTAATTATATCAACATGCTTTAATTTCGAAATACATTCAAGATCAATAAAACTCTATATGTTAACTCACCGACTGGCTGTTGAACTAAGACGGGTGACGATTTGAGTGTAGCTTCGTAATCCGGTGGACAATATACGTGTATACCGTATCCATTCGAGCAATCTATATCTCTTTTCTCATGTCTCTTTGCCTCTGAAGCGCTCTCCAATTTTCCTGAATCCTTGTCAACGGGAACAGCTACACTGCTGGCCACCACCAGCATTGTTACCTGTATAAGCGTCACGAAGAGATATTATGTCGAGTAATTTACGTTTTTGTACACAGAATATTCTCAGACAATTTACTTCAAATAAATTCATTATATGAAATTTAACAGCATCTTAATCAGATGTCTGAAGCGATATGAAAATTTTCCGACAACATTTTGAAACATAATAACATAAAATTTAATAACATAACATAACATTTTAACAAAAAGACATAACATAACATTTTAACATAACATAACATTTAATAACATAACATAACATTTTGAAACATTTTTAACATTTTGAAAAATAAAAAATCTTATCGTATATCTGATTACAAGTTTTAAAAAGATTTGACTTGTGTAATTTCAGTTTAATTGCTAAATCTGACTTTTTTTTATTGCGGTATTGGATTAGTTTAGATCATTTTAGATCAAGGTATTATAAATGACGCACAATTATCCATTGCAATACACAAACAATCAACAAATCACTAGATTAACATTCTTCATTCTTTATCGCTGTGTATCCGAATGTAAATCACGTGGATTATCGATCGTGATAGAAAGAATGGTTTTTACTGAACTATCTAAAAATTTAGCTAGTTACAGATTTGAAAATAATTTTGTTTAGACCATCAAAATAATTATGTAAAAAACTCGAACTGGTTATTAAAATATTACAACTTTTTGCAGAATTGTTATCAACATTTAAACGTTCTATGTAATTATTGTGATGATCCAAGAAAATTATTTTCACATCTGTAACTAAATTTTTAGATACTTTAGCAAAACTGTTCTTTCCGTGTAGTAAAATAAAAACGAGAATTCACGTAGGTACCAGGAAGAGCCTCATGATTGGTCGCTCGAGAGTTTTAGTTGCCAGTCGAGATGCCAACGAAAAACTGAGTTCGCTTCGGAACTGTGGCCCTCATATGTATTTATAGGGCATCATTGCTCGAACGAAGAAGAGCAGCGATTACAAGGAGCGATATACTTTCGCTACTTGAACCTGGGCGATAGCCAAACAGCGGCAGTATTTCTCTCTTAGGAGGTCGAACGAAGGCGATGTGGAAGACGCACAAAAAATCCTGGAGCATTCATTAGCAATGCAGTTAATCAGAGGTTTACCGGCAATTATTTGGTCTTTCGATCATTAGATAGCCGCGATAGTGCGCGATACGTGATTCAATTCAATCACGTAGTGATACATGATTGGACTCGGTCTGCGCATTGCATTAGTAATTATATTAGAAAACATGTATTAATTTTATGATTAATGAGGTAATCTATATGATTATTTAGAATTTTTTGCTTTGTGTGATACAAAAAACATTTAAAAAATACATATTATATATTACATAGAATTTATAATTTTTATATAGCGTATTTTGATATATTACATATTTATTTTAATTTATATTACAATTCTATTTTAAAATCTTATGTAAATTATAGACTATTTAAAGTGGGCCAGATAATGCAGTTGGTTAAATAAATCATTGATAATTTCTTAACAGAAAATAATAAATAAGTTTACTGCAATTAACTAATTAATCAGCAACACACTATTATTTCATATGCAGGTTAAAATGTCTTGTGTATAAAAAAATTAACATGGAGTGTTTTTTAACGAATTAATGCGTGAATTATCGCTGATGTAATTCATGAGTTTTGCGCAACAAGAGATGAAGATATGCGGCAGCAAATGCAAATAGCAACTCCGGTTTCTTTCAGCGTTCTCCGGCATCCTCTATTCGGTCAATGAGATCGAGCCGGACGAGTTTTCCTCTTTCGCTTCCGCGTTAATCGCGAGGACTTTCCTAACTTTCATTTTCTAAGCGTCAAATGCCGTCGCGTTCCTAATGCCGGCCACGTTACTCGCCATTCATTATTCATCGACGAGTTAGAGCTGGCGAACACGTAACAATACGCCCGATAACGCTGATCAACCAAAATTTACTAGCCACAAATGTGCGAATTAGCAGAATGCACACGTACGTGGTGATAAAGAACAACAAAAAAAAACCAGCCTGGTGGACAATTCGAGAACAAGAAAACAATGTTGCTATGGGAAAACAAGAAAAATGTTCGCTACTTGAACAATTTTTCTTTTATGGACTTCTAAAAGTGTATCCAAGAATCATTTTTAAGATAGGAAATTTAGAAAAACACAGCATTTTCCGATAATATATCGGGGAAAAAAATGCTGTAATTTTCTAAATTTCCTATCTTAAAAATGTACACGGAACATTCTTGGAATAAGTACTCGGATGATGATTATATTAGGAGTTTCCTATCTTAAGATACGTATAATCTTTTTTTAAAAAAGTACATTTTCGAAGTAGATAATGGTCACATATTTTTGCCTATGTGATATTAATTTTTTACAAATTTTATCGATAGAAACAGTCGAATTTTGTAACCAAAAATCATCGTTTTGACTTTCTCTTGATTTGGTGTGATCCTTGGATACACTTTTAGAAGAAAAATTGTTCAAGTAGCGAACATTTTTCTTGTTTTCCCATAATAATCCTACTTTACGAACTTTCCAAAAAGATGAAATACAATATCTTTTCTAGTTCTGTATAAAAATAGACTACAGTTCCTCGAATTCTTTAAGATTACAAATAAATATATTTTTTTTTAATAACTCATGAATCTTACAGATAATAATATTAAAAAAGTTGACATATTGTCAACTTAAAATTTGCTAATCTAGAGTATCGCGACTAAGAATTAGTTGTTGCAGTTGTACGTTATCAATGTTTATCCATTGCTCATGCAGACAGTATCAATAAACGACGAGGCGCAGAATTCTTAGGCGTTTTCCTTTTCACCGTACGTGCGCGGAAGTGAGTTTCCAGGCATAATTAAATAGGTATGAGAATGTAGGTAAGTAGTACGAGTGCTTTGATCGTCGAACGTAATTGCAATGTCAACATTGCACGAGCTCGTAATCGAGTGAGAAACCGGTGTCGTTCTTGGTAAAAGATATGGTTGCATTTACATCAATATCAAATAGTATTCAGTATTATTTAATATATCAAACTTAATTATTAAATATCTGACTCCTTCAAACTCTACGACGTTGTAATGAATATCAAATTTGAAGTCATTAACTAAAATTATTTAATTTCATCAACATTATTTCAGACCAGAGGTATATAATAATATATATGTTGGAAAAAAGTAAAAATTGATAAATTTAATTTTTAGTACTAATTGCTTTAGTCAAGATACTCTTGAACTGAATTAAAAAAACATTTTTTTTAACATAGTTTTATTAAAATCAAGTTTGAAGGGATCAATATGTATGTGTTTAATAAGTATTCAATATTCTGTATAAATCTGTGTGTGAATCAAATTTTAATAATCAATAACTTAATCAATTTAATATTAATTATATTTTATTAATTGAATAATTTGACTTAATATAAATTAGTATTTATTATGGTATGTGATGCGTCTATTAGCTTGTTCCATTTTAGCTACGAGGCTTTATATCTGTCTGACGTTATCTTGAAATGTCGCCGCAAACTAAATCGATCGCAGACAACTTTCATCACCGGAAGCTTGGGTATTAATCAAGAAGGGTAAGTTTCCGATTTGATCGTAAATGGGAACTTGCTCTGTTCCTTGATCTGGACTTGTTAAGTCGTCATTGGTACGATTCGCAAATATAAAAGGCTTCTGTTGTTGCAATCTTATGAACAGTTTGTCCACGACTTGAGCACAATGTCGAAGATCTTTGTAAGTAGCCGCACTTACTCATTTAAGTTGTGTAAATCAAAATTAAAGTGTGAATGTAAAATTATAAATTATCTATGATTCTAAACTGATTATTTAATTTTTCTAAAATTAAAACTTCCAAGTACTCTTCATTAAATTCTTCCAATTTTCCTACTAATTTATACAACGCGTTGAATAATTGAATTTTGTAAGACATTAATTTGTCAAAATTTGAATTTCTTTACGTTAGTGCTATATTTCAGCTGTTCCTGACATTATTATGCACTTGTGCATTCGCATCGGTGCTGAAGAACACGAAGCAGCAAAAACGGGGTGTCATCAGTAACGACAGATGGATCGGTCTCCCGAGTCCTTATGGACAACCATGGTCAATCGAACGTAATTCTTGGAAAGGACTCAAACTTCCCGAGGTTAATCTGCACACAGGGTAAAAATAATATACTTATTGAAAATAATAAATAATAAACAAGCTTTATATATAAATATAATTTAGAATAATTTAGAGTATATCTCTCTAAATTGTATTAAAAAAATATAGATGTTTCGTGTTAAGTTTTAATGTTCTAAAATAATTCTGATTAAACAGAATAAAATAATGTATTTATATTGAAAGTAAATGATATAAGGGTGTCCCATTTTAATCGATCATCTCAAACATCTCTTGAACAGTGCATTTTAAGGAAAAATGTTTCAGACAAAAGTTTTGGGACTCTGAGGGGGACATAAAATGGTGCCATTGGTTTGATTTTGGGTGGCGTTGTCAAGATCAGGACAAAGTCACTTTGAATTTTTTAAACGGAACTCCCCATTTTTCATTACGTATTCTTGTAGCTTACCTCGAGAACTTTCCAAAACACTGTAATTAAATTCATTTTCATTAAGTACTTTTCGAGTTATAAGGTTTGCAAGTTATAGCACTGCAGACATTAGCATTACCTTAAGTGTCCGACCGACGGTTAAAATCTCTTGAATGTTCAGAATCACGACCTGGATAACATTTGTCAAGATCAAGACTATTGGAGGTTGTACCTCTTATTTTCATTTTTATGTAGAAATAAATTTTTAGTGCAAAAGTGAAAATAAGAGGAACAATCAAATTGCATACAATTTTTGCGCTAAGTTTTACAGTTATAAAATAAATAACATAAAATATTAGTCAAACGAGAAATTTTATAAATATCATACAGCAATAATAAATATTTTTTGAAGGATCATTTTCTTCTTTACAAATTATATTCCTTCATTCTTAATAATAGACTTAAAAAAAATCATAACATACTTTCTAAAAATCTTAGGATATCTATAAAATGACAATGATGTTAACCATTATATTCACAAATATCGACCGACAGGTTGCATCTACCAAGTGTGTCTTATGGTAGAAGTGGCATTGCCTTAACACCCGGAATTGTGAAAACCGTACCAGTATATTTAACGAAGCATGTAGTGCTGGAGAAGCCAGTGCCAGTTCCGGAGCCGGTAATCATAGAGAAACCGTATCATGTGCCACTACCGATCGAGAAGATTGTTCATAAACCAGTCCCGATTCCCGTCCCGGTACCTCAGGTAACATCCCGTCAATTTTACTTTCTTTCAACAGCACTTTTAACAAAGTCTATTAATAATGACATCTTTTTTTTGTAATGATTTTGTAGAAAACAATATAAAAAATCATGGAAATTCGTTAATATTGAAATTATATTAATAAGCTAATATTCTAAACATAAAATCAATTTATAGTTTATCTTTAGATGCTCAGTAGCCAATAAAATAATTCGTAGAGCATCTAAAAATAAATTTAAAGAAGCCTTCAATGTAAGGCCTGACTATGAATACGGGTATTATTCATCATATTTTTTCTTCTTCTTTTTATTTCTATTGATTTCTATCGGTAAATTTTCAGGCGGTGCCGATCCCTGTGGAGCGTCCAGTGCCAATTCCAGTGAAGCAGCCGATCGCGGTACCCGTGCAGCAGCCGTATCCAGTCCCAGTAAGGCATCCAGTACCCGTCCCGGTTCCGGTGCCGATCCCGGTTCCGGTACAGCCGTTACCATCCCCGTCGCTTCCGCTGCGTTTGTTACCACCCTCGCCGCTTCCGCTGCAACCGTTATCGCCCTCATTGCTTCCACTGATTCCGTTCGGCGATCATCCTGGTGCCATCTATGCGCACGACTACGCACCCGATCATCTTCCCGTCCACCCGTCGCCGGTCGCTGTTCACTTGGACCACGGCGTCCACGGCATCGCTCCCCTTGCCCATGGCATCGGCCATGGGATTGGTCATGTGCTGGAGCACGGTTATGGCCATGGTTACGACTATCACGATGCCCATGCTGATCATCTCGTCCATGGGCATGATCACAAAAAGAGGAAGACTGATAGGAACTGACTCGAGCAGACAGAGGGCGGAGGGCGTTGAAATTATAATGTTGTATATATATATATATATATATAGAGAGAGAGAGAGAGAGAGAGAGAGAGAGAGAGAGAATCAACG
>NW_017296201.1:7131643-7160985 GCF_001594075.2 Trachymyrmex cornetzi
AGAGAGAGAGAGAGAGAGAGAGAGAGAGAGAGAATCAACGAACTTGTTAGATCAACTATCCGTTTATGTATATAATTTTAAGGGAAGTTTTAGTAGAATAAAAGGAAGAATTCTTAAGTATTTTGTGCATTATAAACTATTTAGGATTCTCTTAGAATTATACATCGAGGGCTTTTTGTGGAGAGTATATAATGACAATATAGCGGGGGTTTCTTATACATTTCGCGCAAAGTCGTGCCGTGGATTCGCTCGGAATGCGCAAGTCTATAATGGAAATATTAATTCAACGTTTTCTAAGAGTCTCGAGAAAGCTAAAAGTTTGAAGATTAAATGCTTTTTGCATCTTTTTTCCTTTTCATAATTTTTGTCACGGTGGTCACGGTTCTTTTTTTTCCTTTTTTCTTTACGCGTTTCCGTTGTCTACAAGAGACAGGTACCGTGCATGCCTCTATAATACAATAAAATATAGCAGATATATAGATTAATGAGACAAATAATATCGTCTAGGTAATTTTCTTATAATGCGATAATAAAATAGGTAGCTGTAGCTTCTC
Source organism: Trachymyrmex cornetzi (assembly GCF_001594075.2). Taxonomy (NCBI): domain Eukaryota; kingdom Metazoa; phylum Arthropoda; class Insecta; order Hymenoptera; family Formicidae; genus Trachymyrmex; species Trachymyrmex cornetzi. Next base: position 7,132,198 of record NW_017296201.1, read on the forward strand.
ACAGAACCATATATATTAATATTATAATAAGCCGCGTGTCGCATTAGTATATGAATTCACTGAAGTAGAACACTGAAATCATATATATAATATGGACTAATGCATGGACATCATCGTGATCTTATTTGTCGTTTATAATTTCATTTTAAGTATCAAATGACGTTTTATGATATTATTAATTATGACTTAATTAATTATGATTCTCTTTTGTATTCTACTTGGGTAAGATCGATATTATAATGATAATCAAAATGACATTAAAATAAATCATGATGGGACCGATAAATGACCTTTAATATTCATTTTAATGCTATTTTGACGTCATTTTAATATCATTTTAATGTCATTTTGACTTTTTATTCTATTTGAAAATTTGCAATGTAATATCAAGTGTCGCATTTTTTATTAACAGCCCTGCAATATAAATCTTTGAAAGACACTGTATATATGGCGAAAGAAGAGAGAGAAAGGGAGAGAAAAAGAGAAAGAGAAGAGAAAGAAAAAGAACGAGAGAGCGAAGGAGGGGAGGAGAGAACAAAAGCGAGAAAGGAGAGAGAAAGGAGAGGGGGAGAGAGAGAGAGAGGGGGGGGGGAGATATTTTCGCACTAACATCGAACTTCGTTTTTAACTTCTACATATAATACATTAACAAAAAATAATGTAATTTTATTTCATAATCTACAAGTAACGAGAATAAACATTAAAAGAATCTGTGCAAATCAGAAGAAGTCACACAATCTCTTTGCCTCCTCCTCTTTTCCCGACAAACAGGAAGTTCGTTTAAAACAAAATAGGCGAATATCCGGGCACTATCGCCTGGGTGTGTTGTCCGAGGGAAGAAGCCAAAGAGATCACATCGAGCATATTCTTCCTTTCTTTCTTTCTTCCTTCCTTTCTTTCTGATCGATTCGCGGCGCGAGCTACCACGGCCCGTTATCCGTTATCGAGCCCTTTCTACTCTTGAAAGCAGAACGCGAGGACGGTAAGCGACGCTACGGCATGGCGAACAAGATCGTTCGGTCTCTCTCTCTCGCATCCGTTTCGTAGAACAGCTGATCCATCCAGCGTTATTGGGGAAGAGAAACGCCAGGGTGCAGTCAGTTTCCCGTATACTTGTTTTCCTGAACGAGCTACGAGACGAAGATCGGCACGTTGTGTTTCTACACGACTTCTCCGCCCTAGGACAGCGGACGGCCATGCGTCCGGAGAAATCCGGATCCCGGAAAAATCAATGCTCGAGGGGTGCAATGTGACAGCGCGTCGTAAAGCACAACCAGGGCTGCTGTCGACTTTGCGACTGATCGCGATACGTGAGTACATGAATCAGATATTCGCAGAATCGGCGAGATTTTCGCATGTTTTCTCACATCTGTCTGTTAATAGGACACAGGTATCAGGTTATGTCACAACGTCTGACAATTGTAAACACGCGTACCCCGTTCCATTGATTGTGTAATACAGCGTCAATGAGGCGACGCGACTTGAAGACTAACAGGATGCTGAAGCTGGACGAGATCGAGAGCGAGAACCTGCCCAAAAAAACGAGAAAGACCACAGAGGAGAAGAAGAGCAAGGGCCACAGAAAGAGTAAGCATGCCAGTAGCAGTGGGCGAAAATTACGGAGCAGCGTGGAGGCTGTATCACACAAAGTGGAACCTCAAGAAGAGGAGACACCGCTAGATTTGTTGTATCTTACGAAGCATGCTTCTGAAGTATCCTGTAAGATAGAACCATCTGTGTCCAATGAGGACAATTACATTCTAATGCCTCCCTTGGAGGCTCTCGAGGATGCGGAAGTGAGGATGGAGGAACTGCTTGAACAGAGTATGCATAAAATCTCCAAGAATCAAAAGAACGGCAGGTGGAAACACAGTTACAACAAGATGGTATACTTGCGGAAGTACGTAGCTAACAGCGATCAAGCAACACAGGACGAAACCAGCCAAAGCACGTCTTCCGAGGAGCACGAACGTATCCCCAAAATCGAATGTATTACGTACGACAACCTGGAAAAGATGAAAAGGGACAAGAAGTGGACAAAGAAGTTAAATCCTCTGTCTCTGCACTATACAGATAAGAAGAGACCCTATTTGAAGTGTCCCGCATGCGGCTCGACGTTCTTCAGTCCACATACGTATCAGAGGCACTTGCTCTCGCACTTGCATATGACGGCGGAGAGTTACATGTGTAATTTTTGTAATTATTCGAACGCAGAGCCCGGAATGTTATTTGCTCACTTGACCAAGCATCAAAACCAATGCGAGTCCTGCAACGAGAGCTTATTGCGCAAGGACAACTATGAAAAACACTATCAGTGCTCGATCAGTATATTGGAATGTGGCTTGAAACGGGATCATCATGGAATGTTCGTCTGTACGGTTTGCGAATTGGTATTCGACCTCTTGGCTCAGCTGGAAAAACACTGGTCCAAGCATACCTGCAAGAAACAAAAGTCGTATCAGTGCAACGAATGTAGCGGTATGTACGAGAACACGGAGACCCTGGAAAATCACATATGCCTCAAGTGTCCCATTTGCGGCGAGGTCTACGAGAGTCTCCATCGACTGAAGATACACACAATGTGGACAAAACACAACCTGAAGTGTCCTATCTGTTCTTATGAATTTATTCTCTCCATGGACCATGAGAAACATATGGCCCTACACAGAAAAGTTTACCAACCCATGAAAGATTACATGCATTGTTTACGCGCGGTCGACGGTAAGACATTTCAATGCAATTTATGTGACAAAATATTTTACGCCTTACCCGCTCTTCTTACGCATCTCACCGAGGACCACAACGTGGGGAATGTAAAAGTGGAAGAGGAGATGGAAGATGACGCTTACGAACTGAAGGGGGACGCTATCGATATTGTTGTAGTTCCTGATTTCAAAGATTCCGACAGCTATTATGACAATGAGATCGATTCTTTGCAACAGGAAACCGATCTCTACGATCCGTCATAAAGACAAAATATTACTTGAGTTTGAATCGTGAAAATAAAAGCAACAAACTTTACCTGTGAATGGTCGTTAGCTTTTATCAAACATTTCGAATATTCTCGTAATAGTGATACTCAAGTCGGACTACGAAATAAAACTGATACAATTGTGCCGTTTATAGATGTAACTCATGCGCTACTTTTAAAAATGTATCGTTTGCTTCAGGATTTTGATATCAATTTATACCACAGAACGTTAATTTTACATAGAACATGTTACACATTCTTCTGTCTTTATCTGTTAAGTAAAATATATCGATGATAATTAAACACATATATTAGCGATCAGAAAATAGATAAGGAGAAAATAGATACAGAACGGATAGTTGTGAAATGATTGAAATAGCAGGTATTTTCTGATGAACTTAGTGACGAATTCGACTTGAGCTACTTCGCACTGATATACTAAAAAGATTGTATTATACTTAAAATTATTTAATTAGAAACTAATAATATTAATATTAATACTAATATTAATATTACTACTAAATAATTAATATTACACTAATATTAATATTATAATATTATTAATATTAATGTTAATCAATGAGAAATACCAAGTATACATTTAGGTAGAATATATGTTATATTTCATCAGTCAAATTAGCTTTGCATTTGGATAATCTCGCGTACAGTTTTTAATGTGTATCAATGCGGAGTAGTGTAATTAAATTCTCTGTACGCTCGTCAGAAAATTTAGGAACACATTCAAACAATTATTGATAACTCCAATTGTGATTCTGATTCATTTTGCAAAAGCAGCTTTGGATGAGCTGTGACAATTGTGGTGCTTAATCAATTTGATAAATTTACTTTGCATTCATCACTGTGTTTGTTAGCATGTTAAAGAAACATTTTGTAGAATTTATGATTACTATGTAAGTAGATTTAGATATTACGCATAGTTATTATTGATAGATTTGTTCCGCAAATGAGAATAAAGTTTGAATCCTGAGAATTCTGAAAGAATTTTTCCATGTTCTACTGTCAACATTTGAGATTTTAAATATAATTTTTTGTTTTATTAAATTGATTATTTGATGTACATAATGCAATATGATAAATTTAATTTAAAAAATGATTTATTAACGTTATATATTATACTTTTTCGTTTTTATTAATTATATATGTATATTATGTATTATTTTTATGAGATTGAAATTTTGCTTATAATCTTTTACTCTTTCTGCTTTGTGTTCCTGAATTTTCCGAGCAACGCACGTCAATACAAATTAAATTTGTAAATACATTCCGCTATTACACTTGGCGGTTACTTTATGCGAATTATTCATTCAAAAAATTGTATCGCAGATGCAATGAATTTTCTTACAGCTTGTAAAGATATACATACTTGATCACATTATAGGTTTAAAATCTCATCGCATATATTACGTACATGTCAAATGATGTATGTTTATTATGTAACATTCTTTTAATTATTCTTATATTGAAATATATTTAAAAAAGCGATATTCGGAGCTATCAGTCCTGCTGTAGCCTGATCATAGTATTTTGCTACAATTAGCTTCGTTAATTTTAATTTCGTTTCGCGAAATCTGGCATTTCCTAGAGATCTAACCAACGCGTGAGACGCGCGATACTATTATCGTCTTGCAACGATTTATACAGTAACGAGATCACGAAGTTAAACATGATTTATAATGCATAAACACACGGAAACACCTCGCAGGGGTTGTATTTACGCGGGTCGTTCAAATTCACTCGTGCGTCAGGAAATGTTTTAAATGTTTTACGGCGTATGCAAGTCTAATGTCGTAGGCCTACGCTATTATAGTTTCATATCAAGTCCTTCAGCTCTGTTATGTATTTGCTCTGAAAAATAAATATTCATTAAAAAACAGTATTCTCTTTTGTATGAATATCTTTTTTTAAAATGTTATATATCAAGCAGAGCAAGTAGAATATTAATTCTCGTAGTCATAGATCAAAATCATTCAATCTCTCATTCTCTCTATTGATCGACATTTGAGTCGGTACGCAATTTAAAAAAAAAACAAGTACGAAGAAGCTTATTGAAAGTCTCCATTCTACAAAAACAAAAATTAAGATATTTGCTGAGCACACTATTATTATACAATTACATTATATATCACATAGACATACATATATAATCGATCATTCATATAATTCTCAAATATTTTACAATGCATTTTTTTCTTATAATTAGTACGCGCACACACGTCGACCAAATGAAGAGTTTGCATATTTAACAGACGATAAATATACGCTTTATTACATATAATTCGTCTACTTTTATATATATTATATATATATCTCTATATATTTTACTTTTATATTTGAAATCGTTCGGAAATATTGTAAAAATAAAGTTGATTTTTCTCGAGATGCTTTTAACCGTAAATATATGTGTTCGACACCTTCGCCAAATTACAGCCGATCGTTTTAAGCCTTTATCCATTGCTCTACGTATTCGAGTGCACCTGAAAGAATTCTCTTTTCTGTGACCCTCAATTGAACTGCCATTTTTTTCATCTGCGGCAACGTTGTCTCCAGTAATTCTAGATCTTCCTATAAAAAAAAAATATTTGTGTTGATTAATCGTGTGCGATCGACGGAGAAGGCAGAGTAAAGGCAGACAGCGCAACATCAGATTTCACTTTCACCTTCAATGTTGTAGGATAATTAGCGATTAAAAGCTGCAGTCTGGTTAGCAAAAATTTTCTGACATTCTCCTCGACGACTGTCTCCAACGCACAGTCCACGTGTTTCAGGTCGAAGACCTTGTCCGAGCGTAACCAATGTGTGAGCTCGGCTTTTCGCATACTGAACACTCGCAAGAAGGCTAATAGCGTATCGGAGATCGGCTCCGTACCAGGTTTCAGTAAAAATTCTCCTACTGACGGCAAATCCAGTTTGCTCAACAGTTCTATTCGTTCTTTCTGAAGAGAATCCGCTTTGCTAATACCAAGACGAAGCTTGAAGCCATCCTGTAACATACCATATTGCGATATGCCTTTGTAAATAATGTATATAGAAATTCGCATTGTAAAATTCGCTCTTTGCTATAAATTCTTTGATAAAATCATCGACGTTGATTTCTCTTGCTAGCAAAAATATTATTATAGACATCAGTTGCCTTCACAGTTTGTTATTCCAATATTAAACCTTTTAGCAACAGATTAATGTCGTTTGTTACATAAATACATAAATTTTAAATAAATAAATGTGCATACTTGTTCGTTATCCATGCAGACGAAGCCCGAATGCACGAAGAAATCGGAATTCGTTCTCGGGCCGTAACTTATGAACACCTGTTCTCCTTTCTTGAAGTCCCTCAACGCGTAGCACTCACAGCGATCCGAAGCCGCGTTGAAGTCCGTCGTAATCTATAGTAATGACAGAAAACGCATTGCTCATTCACGCCAGGCTCATTATCTCCATGACTTACCCTTCCGTTCTCGTGATTGCACATATCCCACATCGGGATTAAAGCGTGGATCATGCGTGAACCATCGGGACTTGGAACCAGGTTCTGCCTCGTCATCACTGTGGAAACTGCCCAGCTGAAAAATTCATTCAATGTTATTACTGACATCTCTATTATAGCTACGTTCCTATTAAGATTCTTTAGTTTCAAAGTCTCAGATATTTTACTAATAAAGATAATTCAACTGCTTGGATTTCTGACGCGAGGTGAAATCCGTCGGCTATCAAAAGTCACCGTTACGACGAATGCGTACGTACCCGCGTCAATCTCCGAAGCGTGAAGCGCTTTCGCCTTCGGAGCGAAATTGAGGAAGAACATTGTTAACTCGTCGCGAGCAAGCAGCTACTTTTCGGACAAACAAGAACTTGACCCAGAATTTCGGAAATAAACATATGAGAGGATTCATTGCCGCAGCTTTGTCGTATCCGCCCGGCGAAGCGGACTTTCTCTCTCTCTCTCTGGAGAAACGTGCGCTTCTCATCATAGCCGTCGCACATCCTCCACGTGGGAGATGATCGCGTGTTACTCTCGTTCAACTGGGATGTTATCATCTGTGCGTATAATAAGGTCTATACGCGCACCATCAACCACTGTGCCGGTTGCATGATCGAGCTCTTCCTCGTATGGAATAAATTAATTCTAGTAAACCGTGTCAAGCTAATGACCCTTGAATGTTCATTGTCCATCGAGAATACGGATTACTTCTACAGATTACTCTTGCTATCAAATTCAACATTTTATACGAATTTTCGAATTCAGAAGAAAATCGGAAAACTCATTTCCAAGTTGTTTTGAGTCCGTATTACAAAATAACAATTAAAACTATCCTACAAAAAATTATAATAGTACGCTAAGAAAAATGTTCTAATTAAATCAACAAAAGGGCCGTACGAGAATGGTATTTTGGAGAGATCGAACAGAATTTCTGGTTGTCACATAACTACTATTCTATTTGTTATAACAAAAATGCCGTTCTTATTGGAGTCTTTTATGGATTTAATGAATATTTTTTTAGTGCAAAGGAAACAACTTTTTTTAATGTATTTTGGGACGCCGAGTTTGAATCTACTATCAGAAAAATTTCATTAGGTAAAATTTTTCAAATATACAGCACACATCAGTTTTTAGATATAGCATATCATTTTTAAGATATAGCAAACCGTTTTTTAAATAAGATTTCTATCCAAATAATTTGGATAAACAAGGCGTCTCCAGCAGGATTTTATGATAATTGAGAAACATTATCAGAGGTTTTAGAATGAAAATATACTAGGCAACTATTGTTTGGCTCTAATGCGTGAAAATGATCTAAAAATATATAAAAATAAACATTAAACGCTCAATATTTCTGATTTGTTTTTTTGAATTTGAATAAAATTTCATTATATGTATATTGGAAAAAATGTCTTCCCATATTTAAAAAACCGGACCTAATAGAAATATTTCGATGGCAGAAGCTCAGCATCGAGAATTATCTTAAAAATAGTATTCATATGTTCTTGCACAAAACTTTGTAAGTTAGTGTTATAGAAGACTTTGTAATTATGTATATGTTACAAAAATTGTAACGTATGTAATGCTTATTTTTTAATTAGATTCACACATTTTTCTTTGAAATCTTGATGTAAATGGAAATAAGTTCTTCAATGCAGAATGAAATTCAATTTGTACAGTTTCACGCCGTTTGTTTTGACCGTTATCTTTAAAATAAAGATTATGTAGCATTAGAGGCCAGCGAGATTGATTCGTGAAAAAGTCAACGACTCTGCAATGCGAAAGATTTAGATTCGATAGAGAGATAGGCTCGAAAGAACAGGTTCGCCAGTAGTTTCTCTATGCAATACCGCAAAATAATACGTCACTACTTGGCGAACCGCTGTATAATCTATTACGCGGTGCGCGAAAAAAATTGTAAACGAATTAATAAACAGAACAATCGTGCCATAATAATAATAGAAATAAAATTTTAATAAATAACGTTCTCATTATAATAATAAATATAAAATCAGGCATCTTCATCGTCTCAATGCCGGTCCGCTCCTCACGATAAACAGAATAAAATTTCACGGTCTGTTGACAGTTTGCTGCATTTGTAGTATTTGAGTTTAATTTCGTGTAACTTCTGGGAGTCGCGTGAAGCGTGTCTTACATGCAGCATGAAACTGCACGGGATTACTCGCGCGTTAAAAGTAACAATAGCACGCGCGCTCGTGCGTCAGCGCGAGCGCTGAAAATGATTTTCGAAAAAGAATTTGATGAAACTATGAGATTTCGCTTTTGACACGCTCCATAATTCAGTGTTGCAATAAAAAGTAGTAGTTTGCTACGAAGTCTCGTTCTACGTAATTTTTTTATGCGAAATTATACAATGCAAAAACTTGTATACACTGGAAAAAGAGTACAGTTACATTAATTGGAATTCTGATCTTGAAAATGGACAAATCATGATTTTCTCGTTGAATCTATAATATAATTTTAATTGAGATAATCAGAATTTTGATCGATATGATCAGAATCCGGTTCGTTCATTTTCAACCAGAAATTTTTCTCAGTATACAGAACGCTTTCGCTTCTAGAACTCTCACGCACAAATTGGGTGTTTTCCCGCAAGAGATAGACGACACAGTGAATCATTATATTCTAGAGATTCTCAAGTAAGAGATTAGACGCCGTTTAGATAAATCTTCTGATTGGTCCGCCATATTTTTCAGAACCTGCTTAAGATAAAATGAGATAGATGCATAAGATAAAATGAGATGTGTGCTGTGGATACTTCATTTTATCTTGTGCATAATTAATTTCGGGTCATGAAAAATATAGCCAACTAAATGTATGGTGTCCAATCTCTTACTTGAGGATCTCTATTATATCTTTGTTATTTATCATTAAACAAAGATGAAATCATTCACTGTGTTATACTTTTATCCGTGTCTCTTGCTGGGAAACACCCATTATTATCAATGCACTGAGAGAAAAATATACCAAATTGTAATAAACATTTATTTGAATAGTGCCAGTTGAATATTTACTAAATGTAAACATACATTTATTTGATACAAAATCAATTTGACTTAACTATTATATTTTTTTATTTAGTAAATACTTTTTTCCGTAAATAAATATTATATTAGTACTATTCAAACAATTGTTTATTAAAACTTTATACATTTTTTTCTCAGTACGTAAACTGCGAGCTGTGATGAACGTTTTGGACACCCATGAGATGTTAATCAAGATGTACTAGGAAGACCAGATTTGTCATGAAAGTCCGTGTGAAAGTGCACAATTCTTTACGAGTTCTTTAGCTCTCGCAAGCTGAGATACGCGAAATGAGAGATATCGCTGAGAGTAGCGAAGCGCGCGTTCTCCAATGTTCTCGCTCAAAGAAAGGCTCGCTCCATCACCGTTTCCTCGACATCGCTTCCAATCGCTCCGCGTCCGCATTTGCATACATACGCGTGTGCGTACATACGTGCCGCATGCTGCGAAAGCGATCACGCGTATCTTTTGCGGGGTATACGCGACAGCGTTTACCAACGTGACACTATAATTGTATTATTAACAATAATACAATGAAGTTGGTAAACGTGATCCATATCACGCGTACTTTTCTGATGTTTGCTGGTTTATTTAATCTTTTTTGCACTCAATAAATAAATTTTTTTCCCAAATATAAATAGAATTCTTATAAAAGATCTTTTACAAGAATATATATATGTGTGTGTGTGTGTGTGTGTGTGTGTGTGTGTGTGTGTGTGTGTGTGTGTGTGTGTGTGTGTGTGTGTGTGTGTGTGTGTGTATTGGTGATAACGTATTCATATTGTTAATTAAACAAAATTTAAATTGATTGCTAAAAGGTTGATATCTGAATTATATAAAAAAAATTTACTAAATCTTGATACAAATTTCTTTGAATATACTAAGTAAACATTTACTTATAATAAATAAATATTTAAACTCAATAAAAAATAATAGTTAAATCAAATTAATGGCTTTTGTATTAAATATACCTATATATGTTTACATTTAGTAAATATATTTACTGTTCAAACAAATATTTATTAAAATTTAATATTTTTCCAGTGCAGTGAGATATATAATAACCACATCGTTGCTGTAAATATTAATATACATGTCTATGCACATAGAAAAGACTGTCTAAAGGTTACTTAAGTTCTCATAATGTGAAGTTGACGAGCGCATGAATACATTATATTTCATCATAAAACGCACTGCAAAATCTCTAATGATGTGTAATATAGTTAACCAGGACAGAAACATTGCAGGACAGGATTCCCGCGTTAGAAATCTTGAACTACCAACACAGCATTTTGCAGCAGTCATTAATCAACATGAGTTCAATATGTGATTACGTATAGTGCTCACGGTGGCATTCACTTTATGTATCAATATAAAAAAAACATCGGAATATAGACTAGATCATTAGAAACTGGATATATAAACTAAAAAGCACAGAAGTTTTCTATCTAGAGAAATTAATATTCCTTATGTATCTCATAAACGCTTCTTTAGATAAACTCCAGATGATCAACGGAATTTAAACAAAAAATTCAGGGCAGAGTTTGAACATGGATACAAAATGAGTGACATTCTAATGAAAGAGAAAAAAGTAGGCATCGTCCGGTGTGTTATATTTTCTTATATCGACACGTTAGATTGGAAAGTATCACCAGTGTTCGTGCGGCAAGTACCTATCATCCTTGTGGGTCACGAGAACACGGAATTTCATTACGCACTGTAAACTAAGGCGATCGCTATTATTTTCAGTGTGTCTGAAACTGGTCGGTCAGTCCCTTCGCTGTAGCACGCTCGCTTATCGCGTAGAAAGTGTGCATAGAGAAGATCTCACGATCTCCGATCCATCGTGCGACCTTCCCACGTGCGCTCGAATGTGCATCTATCCCCGATGTACTATTAGTGAAGCCCATATATCAAGCGGTTTATAACTGAAGCTTATTTCCCAAACACCGAGTCCTGAGTTTACACTTCAAATGAAGAGCATTATCTTCGTGTACAGGTTTAAGACTTAATCTTCTACTGGTAACATTGGACTTTAAAGACACAGTTGATTTTTTGGTTGTAAATTTTGATAAAGAACTCCGCATTAATTATATGGAAAATTGGGTCATGATGAAATGAATCGGTTTTCACATATAATGTAACTTATAATACACTGAGATAATTAGAAATGTTTTGTATAATATACGTGATTTACAAAAACTTTCTTATTTTTTAATTTACAAAATTTAGTTAGAACAACCAAACATTTCTCTCAATGTAATGCATGGAACAAAAGATACAGACACAAGGCGCATAGTTTCTGCGCTATAGTGTATTAAAGGTGCACTGTGAGCACAAGTTTTACTTTGATACATCATGGCTCAAAAACTATCCATAAAATTATCCATTGTTCTCCACGTTGTAAGCTGCATTATATGTGAAAAGTAATTTGTTTCACTAGAACCCAATTTTCCATATAATCAGTTCCACTTTCTTTAAATCTATAAAAAATAAATAAAATACAATCTATAATATTTCTGTGATAATAAAAACTCGTTGAAACTTTCACAAGAATGTGATAATTCTTTAAGAATTCTTTAAGATTTCTTTTACAGCTTTATACAGAACAACATAAAAATCTGCATTGAAATTTCAAGACTCATTGTCAGATAGCGGATAAAAAGTAAAAATTTTAGTGCCGACGCAGGATTAATTGATTAAATCATTACATTAATTATAATATTTTATGTCATAAGCTCTCAAAAGAGAGACATATGAAATTGTATGTCAAAGATTCTATCTCATTCATCTCTTTTGAATCGTCTAAGGCAAACCTAAGACAATGGAATCAGCTCTGATGTCTATCTGCACTCCAACGAATTGCGAAAGAACAGCATCGTCATTATCCTTGTCCTCGTCATTGTCGTTACATCGTCGCTTCATCGTAGCTCATTAGCGACAGTCGCTCTCATCCACGGGGGAACCCTCATTAATTTTATTCGGTCGCGTTACGTGCTAACCGCAAACTATCCACCTGTTACAACTAGCTGCATAATACAATAATTGGTACAAACTTTTTACGAGAAATAACGGATTCACACGCAAGAACTTTCGGGAAACAAGAGATTTTGTTGTTGGTCGCTAACTAAATTCTAACTAACTAAACTCTTCCCGCGTAACAGTAACCTAAGAACTATGAGAAAGAAATTGTTTATTGCTTTAATAATTTGTCGTTTTAAATTTGTGAAAGTACAAAGACAAAAATACAGTAGACTGAATAGAATTAAATATATATATATATATACACACGAGTATATAAAAAAATATGATAAATGGCACCGACACTGAAGTCTGTCAATATTAAAGCTTTGTTAGAAGCAGAATAACATCATAATTCTCAGGAAATTATTATAAATTATGCTCGAAATTTCGTTGGTAAAATATATCATTTTAAAGAGGAGAAAGGAGGAGAAATCACGCTATTATAAGTATTGTTTACGTAAATTACGCGTAAAAGGATAGTTCGCGTAGTCTATTGTTGCAAACAATCGACACACTTCTCTACTTTATGTTCACATTTGCTGATCATAATTTGTAATGCCGCAACATGCATTAAATACACACCGGTAAAACGCGACACGATTTGTCCTGTTTCTCCGTTCGCGCGGGAAACATTTCAAACTTATATTTAATATTTTCTACAAATTCTATGTAGGTTTAATTTAAAAAACAAACGCAACGAGTGCATACTATCGTATAAAGTTATTACCCGCAGTTTATATAGTTTATTGCTACACGTCTAGATATGCAGGGATATAAGCGAGTAGTCACATAAAATCTTGCGAGTTTTATTGCAATTGAAGGTTCATGGTGACAGATATACATATGCAGCATATGCGTTAACAAGGTTTTCGCTTCGAATACTTAACGACTTCCTGCTTCTTTTCCATGCAGTCTCTGGATGCAGTCACGAATTCTAAAGAGTCAATTGCGATAAGTAAAATCAATAATACGGAGATATTAGTAAATTAACAGCCTATCGATTCTTAATGACTACATCACGCGATATTACGTTCCTTTATATATGTAACGGTTATTTAATCGTGTATACATATCGCTTCCTTACATCAAAAGTGATAAAAATGTGATTTTTAAGTTACCATGAACGAGTTAAATAAATTATTAAAATATCAATTATAAAAAATGAATGAAGTTAATTTCATAAAAAATCGTCACAACTCAAAATAATGATTTTTCAAGGGTTGTGAAACGAAAAATGACAAATGTAAGTTTGATTATATTAAGAATACATTTTTTGTCGATATTTGATTAGTCAATAATTTTCCATTAAATGGAAAGAAAATTTCTCCTCTCTTTCCCGGAAATTTTTTTAAATAATTACATTTGAAGTAAGATTTTCTCTTACGTTATAATTTTAACAATAACGTTTTCCTCTTCACACAATTATTATATGCTATAACACTATTGAATGTTCCATATCATATCGGGTTTCCGTATCAAGTTTATATATTCAAAAAAAGTAACCTTCGAAATAGTGCTTATAATATTCCACTTTAATGCCCGATCATCAGATATTTTGCTGAATATTCTCCGCAGTATGGAATGGACTTTCTCCGTCATCAATTTTTGTCTTTTTTGCGACGCTCGACGCAAAATAACACGTTTCCCAATTTAGGATAGTGAGTGGCCGGCGCTTCTTCATCAATCGCGGATGTTAGCCGATCGAATCGTTCGCGGTCCGCATGTAGTGATTACCGGGATTCATCTCTCCAAGCTGCGGGGAACATCCCGTCGAGAGCGGGTGATTGTGAGTAGCCAGCAGTAGAGGAGACTCGCGGCGGAAGACTCTTTTACTCCTCTCGAGTTTCACCGGCTTACTTAGGAGCGCGCGCGGAGAAAAGCGACGTCAGTTCGCAGGGGCGATTTGCCGAGAACGCAGACGAGCGGTCTAAGCTCGCGAAAAAAAGTTTTATACCCGGTCGCACGAGTGAGACACACGAGCGGTTCTCTTTCACTCGAAATCGAAAATGGAGAACGCATCCGTGGATCACGAGTTTTCCGTGCGGTGATCGAGAGACTCCCTTGATATAGGAATAAAAGGAAAATTAACAAAGCGAGAAGGTGGACAGAGAGGTGCAAAGAGAAAAATCGCAAAACGATTCCCAGAGTTCGGAGTGTGTTTCATAACCAATTATTTTTCACAAATACAAGTGCTACACAATGAATTAGAAACATTGGTACAAACTGACAACATAACTAACTAATTATTGTCTTAGTGCATCGTGAAGATAATTACGAAGAGAGTTAATTACAAGATTGTTTCCAACTATTTTTGTGCGACTTCGTAAATCTCTATATTGATTCGACTGAGATCGATTTAATTGGAGATTGAGTGCACGGGATAGTGCACGTTCGTCTGTATGGTTTTTGAGGGGATCTTAAGCTGGTGTAACCGGAAGAACGTAATCTTTGTTATTCTGTGTGCCGCGGTAATTTACGTGCACTTCTTCGCGAAGAGGGACGAGATAAAGTGTCGTATCGGCGAAAAGGGATCACGGTGTCGCGAGGACCAGGCATTGAGGTTCCTGATCGCCTTGTAACTATGTGGCAGGTGTTACCCGTGCTCGCGTTCATCGCATTCGCGTGTGACATCTCGCACGACGTGGTTCTGGTCCACGGCGATCCCGCGAGGAAGCCGGAAATTGCGGAACGAAGTGGCGGCTATGAACATCAGGTAACCATGCACGAGAAACGTCGTTCTTGCTTCGATGAATTTGCAACGAAAGTGTAATTCCTTCGAGCAAGCAAGATGTCACGTGTGTAGAAATCCTCCGATGTAAATTGAGAATTTGAATAGAGAAATCGTTGAAAAATTAACTAAAAGACCGATTTTTCAAAAATTCGAATAGAGAAATCATTGAAAAACTAATCAAGAAAGCTGATTTTAAAATAAATTAAACCTGCCATATAGTGTATGTGTAAATTAATTATAAAATAAGTTTTTTTAATTATAAAATAAAAGTTTATAACTTTCAAACTTCCGAGAAGAACTTTGGTTATAATAAAAAGAAACGTTGATTTTCCTTTTTTGAGGAAGTTATATCAATTTTAGCGCGAAGTAACTTTCTGGAGTAATATTTTAGAAGCAAAGAGGTGAATAACCGTTTTATCCGGTCGAAGTGCCGAAAGTCATATCTCTGACGTTTTTCACAAGTCATGATTTTTCGTAAAAACTGGTAGGTTGTGACATTTCTACTGATACTCGTCACGCAGGGCCACTGAACGTTTCTAAGTCGGGCAGAAATAAGTAGGTATATGCACGCATGTCGCGATTGCGAAATAATCGTGACGTTCGTGGGTGACAGGTTCAACCAAGTTCCGCTGTAATTGCATTCATTAGACATCGTTAAACTTGAGTAATTCAAGTTAAGCGCAAAATGTTAAGAACCTTTTTTTCGTAAAAAAACTCAATAAATAAAATACTATGTGTTTGAATTTAAAACAATCGGTTGTTCCATCTTCGGATAAACTATATGTGATAATTTACTTACTAATTGAATAAATAAAAAATAAAAAGAATAAGAGAGTGAAGCAGTGAGTTGAAGTTTATTTAAAAGATGGAACAAACCAGCCATAGTGTTTTAAAGTCAAACACATAATATTGTGTTTACTGAAAACGTTTAAAACTAAAACATCTTCAAATATTCACAAATAAACGGAAACAAAAGTAAAATATTTTAACATTTTAAAATTAAATACTTCTTTTTTGAGTGAGAGATTGCCCAGACATTCAATGTTGACAAATTGACTGCGTTTCACAAATCATTTGAATTTCAATAAAAAAAGAAACAAAAATTATGCAATGATCCATGTATAATGAGACAACACGCGATAATAAAGCGCAAAAAAACCTATATAAAATTACTAATATAATTTAATTACTTTTCGCGAGCCTATTTGAGTTTTATATGTAATATGTATAGTGAGAGTTCTCTTTCTTCTTGAATTATTCTTTTATTATTTGATTTCTATCAACAATACGAATTGACGAATATAAAATGAGTTTTTTCAATTTTTATGTCATATATTATTCACTTTAAATATTAAATTCTTAATAAATAAGATTCACTGAAGCGTAAACCGCTGAAACTAGTTTCCGATTCCCCAGTGAGCACGAAAACTACCAACACCTCAACATCGAAACGGGCCTCATTCTTCTATCGTTTATAACTTCAGGGAAAGTGAGCGATTTCCGAGCAGCCTTGTACATCTGTCCGTATCTCTCTTAACTTGTATTCTGCGAGATTGACTCCGAGATCAATTTTCTATCGGAACGCTTTTCCTCCCGGAATTTTTCGTCGATGCGCCTGATGATCGCGAGATCGATGCGCTGCGACGAGAAAACTCGCGCGTGAACCGTAAGAGAAAGAGAAAGCTGGTACCGCGCGGAAAGTTCGAGACTTTACGAGCGTTTTGTCGCGTATTTCGCCGTATCCCTGATCTCGGAGCCGAAGACGAGGAATGAAATCTGATGCCGAGTCCGGCCTCCAAGAAAGACAAAAAGAAAGAGAAAAAATTTTCGTTTAGTAGTATATAAGTAAAAAGTGCTTCAAGGCAAGTTCTCTCGGAGAGAATAAGAGAAAACGTACAATTATAAATATCACAACTCGTATTGTTGGACGATAAAAAGATAAATTCATGCGATACACCGCTGGAATGCCAGCGCTAAAAAAAAATTGGTGACAAGTTCGAAAATCCGAAGCGTAGTCTTTTCGATCGTTAATTCAAAACGAAATGTGATAAGCCGTATTAATTTACTCTTCCGCGATTTCCGTTACTCACAGGAGAGTAATCGCGGATAATTTCCCACGTGGTTCGCGAATGTACCAAGAATGGACCGTGGAAAATGGAAAACGCGCGCGTGCGATCTTTTTTTTTATGGTGAGAAAGCGAAGTGAAAATCATCCGCGAAAGCATAGAATTTTGTATTAATAAAGTTACGAAATGCTTTAATATAACTCTAAGTTATAGAGTCGATAGAGCTAACGCCCGCTTATGAAATGCTACAGTGACTCGCTTATGTTCAATCGGTTTTCGCCTGATGCACTTTAGCAACGTAACGAAACATAACAAAGATGTCAGTGAGCAAAATGATCTTAATTTATTAAATCTCTAATATAATTCTAAGGATTAAATATAAATGAATTAAATGTAGGTGTAATAAAAAAATAAATTATTTATTAGATCTCTAATATAAATATTAAATATAAGTGAATTAAATATAAGTGTAATAAAAACATAAATTATTTATTAGATCTCTAGTATAATTATAAGTATAATTATAAATATAAGTCAATTAAATGTACACAGAAAGGACGGTTTTGTTGAAGTATCTAAAAATTCAGCTGAATACAAATCTCAAAATAATTTTGTTGAACCATCAAAATAATTATGTAGGATTATGCTCAAACTGGTTGCTAAAATGTCAAAAGTTTTTGCAGTACCATTCATACTTGAGTTTCCTACGCAATTATTTTGGTCCTATCTGGCTAAATTTTTAGATACTTAAGCAAAATTGTTCTTCAAAGAATTTATGTAAGAGAGTAGAATTGTGTGAATTATTCGATTCATCAAAATTTGTTTTTGAAAATTAGTTTACCATTGTAAGCAAATAGTAATCCAAAATATTTTACAACAATTTCAATAGTGAATTAATTTGGCTACAATATTGTCTCTGCCATGCGAAACGAGAACGGAAAAGTATCTTCGCGAGCAAAGAATCGCACGCGGCTCTCTATTTCGCACATTCTCACGCGCGAGCGTCCGGCTTGCGAAAGTAAAAGCGAGAAATCGCCGAATCCTCCTTTCAGCATGAAGAAGATCCTGACGAATAATCGAGAGATACATGCGCAAGATCCAGTGCTCGCGACGCGTACTTCCGCGGCGTACTGCACTGTTAGAGCAATCAAAAGAGCAATAGTAACCCAATCTTTCGAGTTAAATAATATTTTCTTTTCTTGAAATAACGTTTTGTGTTATTTTTAATTTTCATGTGTGTCCAAATATAAATCAATTTATTTCTGTGGTTAGTTTCAAAGTAAACAATATTTATATTAACGTATAACGTGCACTCAGATAATAAACTAAATTTGAGTGAAATTTAATATATTTATTTAAATTAAATTGTTTAATTCCTTTTTTCAGTTAAGTTAACGATCTATGATTAAAAATAATTAAAAATAATTCAAATTGAATATAACTTGACATTATAAATTTAACAATGTGTCAATGTAAAAAGTTTCTCGAAACTCTAACAAGTATCCTTTCAGTACAGAAACTTTTAAAAAAAGGCAAAGATATGGATAAATTATGAAAGTTGACTTTTTTTCTGATGTCCGAGTATCTCCATTTTAAATTTTAGTGCAAACTATGAGCGTATAATTTATTGAAAAATGTAATCTCTCTAGTGGAAGATCAGTTAACTATTTATGTAAACATTTCGTGATTGTATTTATAAAGAGTTACGAACACCTCAATACTTTCTATCGTTATGGTCGTTGGCCTTTACCGTTGCTCACAATTGTATGCCTCGTTTAACAACGATTTCCTGCGTGACTTAAGACGAATTGCAATTTGCCAAAGTTTAATTTTATCCCTGCGAGCAATTTCAATAAGCGGCAAATATCGCAGATAATTTGTTCTCATAACATTCATGAAAAAACGAATTGCTTTCTTGAACGTGATCATTAAATATTATTGAACAGGAAATATTATCAGGAAACTTGTTCCGACATAGAAAACAATATTCGCTGCGAAATAAAATTATTTAAAATTACTGAAGAAAGAATAAAAGAATAAAAAATTAATAATCTTGTAAAATAAAGGTACCGTAACCTAAAAAATATATATTATAATTATAAATCTAACTAATCTAAATAATTACATGATATCATGAATATCAACTAATTATACGTATCATAAAAGTGCATTTCAACATGGAAAGAACAATTTGGCTAAAGTATTTACAAATTTAGGTAGATACAGTTCTGAACATAATTTTGTCAAAATAGTTATGTGAGAATTCAAGCATAATGTGCAATGCTGCAAAAAAATTTTGACATTCTGTAACCACTTTGAGCGTCGTACATAATTATTTTGACAATCCAATAAAATAAATTTTTCGTTCTTTCCGTGAAATAAAATGTTTTCTCAACTATGTTTCACATAACTTTGCGTAAAATATTGGTTTAGAAATCCACGTATTTAGAAATTTATTAAATATTTATTTATTATAAAATTTGATTTTTAAGGAATCTTTTACTCTTTCAGACGGAGCTGCGGGGACAGTTGAACGACGCGGAAGTGTCGCAAAGTTCCGCGGAAAATCTTGAGCGATCGAGTGAGCCTCCTGCAGGCAAATGGAGAAGCAACGGCGAGGCTCTCGAGCCAAAGTGGCGTGACGGCGACTCCGTGCCTCTGCTACCGTTTTCTCATTACCGGTCTTACACGAGGGACGAGGTCGAGGATGTTGAACAAGAGGCTTTACTGGCGACGAGTCGCCGACCGTTCAAGTATCATTACGCGATCGATCAACCGGATCGTCCTCGAGGGGGTAGACGATTACCACCTCCGGACGACTATAGCCATAAAGCCTCGTATCGAAGTCGGGACTATGAGAATCCCGATGAAAATTATCCGCGCAAAAGACGTCGTCCGTTGAAGAATTCACAGAATCCAACGTTCTACGAGGAAACGATCAATAGTGCAGCAAGCAACGACGGAAAACGCGGTCGTAACATCGTTGATAGTTCGTTGAACGATCAGGAAGTTACCTGGAGGTATCGCGAAGCTTTCCAGGCTCGTCCCAATGAGTACGAACATGAATTCAGCGACGAGGAGTACCTAAGACCTCGCCCAAGGAAGAGACGACCACCGCAGAATTATGAGTTCGCCCTGGCGAACGACGGGAAGGAGGAATCGAAAAATTCCTCTAACGATGGGAAGGAGGAATCGAAAAATGCCTCTCGATATTTACCTAAGGGCGACGAGAATCTTTCGATGGAATCGTCGGACAAAGAGCGAGAGAACGCGCTTGAGCTAAAGTCGCTTCTGAAGATGCAGCAGGAGGAGGGCTCGAGTCTATCGGAGATACTTCAGCGCAGAAATCTGACCCTGAACGATCTCTTAAAGGGAAAAACCGACGTGATCAACGCTTTGAAGTCGAGGATCGCCGATGAATCCGACGAATATATCGAGGAAATGTCAAGGGTGATGTCCGACTCCCTGATGAAGCTCGCCGCGACGGTAACACCACCTTGGGTGTCTACGCAATCATCCATGTTTGAAAATATCACGATAAAAATTACAACAACCTCAGATACGATTTCGGATAGCTCCCAGATGACGAACGTCACAGATAAAGTCTCGAAGAGACTCGAGATTTCCACAAACAACACAAATAGTGTTAAAGAATCGGAAGACGCTGAGAAGATGACGCAATCCGCGCACGATGCCTCCTGGTTGAGATCTCCGACGACTCCCCTGACGCTCTCGACGGTGATTACCACGTCGACGTTGCCGCCAATCGCAGTAAATTCAGCGGAGTATTTTCTGAACGACGAAGGCAACGCGGAATCGACGAGCGACCATGCGACGAGGCTTGAGAGCCTTGACGAGGACGAGATCATGGAATTCTCGGACTTCACGGATTTCAAGAAGGGGAAAAGTTCGGATCCGCCGAGCGAGAGGATTATCTCGCAGCAAGCGCCTCGCGATACCGAGTCCACTTTGAGCATCGAACAAATTCTCAATCCCACGGAGCGGACCAAGCGGGTGGAAGGTCGTGAGAACGATCAGGATGACGACATCAACAATAATGAGAGAAAAATGATTCATGATAACGATCAATCAGTTCCTATCGGCGTGCCCACTGCGGAGGATTACAAAACATTTATCGAAGCCGAGTATCAGAGTGACGCTTCAAATCCTAAAGACAACGGAAAACAAACTAAAGATCACTCAAGTAAAACTGATGCTGTTGTGAGTCAGGTCGAGAAGAAACAAACGGCGAATCATGCTGATGATAGAAAGGAGCTTTGTGACAAGAATCACTCAGCTGATTATCATCAGGTGACTCGATTGTTGGGAGAGAGAGTTCGCGATCGCATGTTAGAAAACCATCGAGATACCAAACGCTACGAGGAAGTCGTCTCCGAGATCGAACCGGAGGCACGAGCGGAAATCTTCGAACTGTTTGCGTCCGGCTCAGCCGGCAAGCGACTGGAACGTCTTCTCAAATCGAGGAATATGAGCGTGGAGGAACTGATAGCTCTACGTCAAAGGGGCTCCAGCAAGGTCCACTTGACGGAAGTATCGAGACTGAGGATGTCCAAACCTAAAAATCATCAAACCCTGGAAACCTCCAACACAAACAACGGAGAAATTATCATATCACTCTCGCCTACAAGCAACTCTAATGAACATTTCGGCGAAGGAGATATTACAGAAAGAGGAGACGCGAAGCAAGAAATGGAAGAAACGATGAATCGATTCAAAGACATCATGAGCTACTTACACGATCCGTTCTTCAATAAAGACGTGGAGAACATGTCGATGTCAAGGTTGTTGGATCTCGTTGAGCGCGACAGAAACACGTCAAGGGAAATGATGTACCCAGGAAATGATACGCTAAATGTTAATGAACTGGAGAATTCCCGCCGAACGATGCAGATTGTCGATTTACTGACAACGTTCGATTCTCTGCCTTTCGCAAAGGATGTGCAGCAGCAGTTCAAGACTGAAATTAATAACAATGAACACGAACCAAAAGTGAAGCTTGCGGTAGACAACAATAATGCGAGCGTAGTGGTGATTGATGAGACAGAGAAAACTCTTCGATTGAATGACTCCAGGGAATTCCATGCTGGATATGTCGAAGAGATTGAGAGAGAGAAACCGAACACTATTGATATAAAAACAGTGTATGACGAAACGTTGAGCAGCACGAACGGCGGAGAAGAAAAGAAGACTCTGTCGAAGGTGAAGCCAAGCATAATAGCAAGCGGTGCGATACTAGGCGTGACGATCGTCGTGTTCATGGCGATTTTCATCGTATGTCGGATTCGGCAGAAGCAGAAGTACACATACAGAAACACGTTCTCTCGTGCAGTCTTTCAGGGCCCGGTTATGGCGGCGAGAAAGCTGTCGAATTCCAGCAGTTTGAGCGCCGTAATGGTGAACGTCGTTGCCACGTCGACAACCAAGAGGCCCGAAAGAACGGAGACGCAAGAGTCTGCGGAGGACTTCGACAGCAAGAGCGATATGGATAATGATTCATTAGACGCAAATGATAGTTGGGAGACGATACCCGATTATGCTAAGTAACTCGTCGCCGACCTAATTGCACAATTAGCATATTAGTTTGGCGTAAAAGATGTTCGTATGTTCGTTATATCTTAATTTTTTTTATTAAATAAAACAAAGTGTTATAATTTTTAATCGTGCTATTTTCACAATATTTACTTTGAAGGAAATTATTAGAAGGATTTTAATACTGTTTTTTCATCTAAAAAAATGTTTCAGTTTTATTTTTGAAACATCCGTTATTTAAAACAAAAGATTATAATAGAAACACGTATAAACTTTTGACGCCAATCTAATAGAAAATTGCCAGTATTTCTGCATACTTATCAAGGACGAATTATACCCTGAAGGCTGATTGAATCTTTAGCAAGAGCTACATCGATTGTTAAGTTACTCATCGCGTTATTTTACCGAGAAGTAAATCGGTTCCCTAAATGTATATATGTGCTTTTTTAAATTACGATCAATACAAAAAAAAGTTGCAATTAAAATATGCAATAAAATTATTTTCTATATAGGATTTCTTAAATGTGATAAATGATTGTTATTATCATAAAATTGCTAAACTATTTTGCTAAACTTCCACGTATAGAAACTAAGATGTATTTATTTATAGGTTTATATATAAATATGTATTGTAAAAGTTAATTTTATATATAAAATTATAAATTACATTCAATTGATTTGTGATTACCTATCCTTATTTAAAATTAATTATAACTTACTTTATTCTAATTACTCACCAATATCTTTCGTAAGTAAAAACGTTTCTAAGTATTGCTGAGACGGCGTTGTTGGTATTTTGAAATACTTTGTTAAAGTAGGAATATTGCCTCGCGATGTTTCGACATTGTTTCAATGCAGCCTCTAAGTAAAAAAATAAAGAATAAATCTAATACGAAAATTACAAGCTATAAAAATTGCAATATAAACTATGCTACACAAAAATTAAAATATAAATTTAGTTATTATTAATATGAAATTAAAATTATCTTTTGTATTATTAAGCATACGATGTATGAATATATATAAAAATTCATCTTTTGGATAAAACAGTGTGAAATAAGATTTGTAAAAATAATTTTTTATGTACCTAATGTAGAACTGCCTTTCAGCTCAATCATGTCATTAGTCTTCATGTATAAAACTGTATTATAACTGCTTGGAAGCATATCTAAGTAAGGCTTCCATTTAGAATTCTCCTTGTGTCTCTCTATAAGAACCGCTATGGCCAGAGCCACTTGTGGCATATGCTGCACCAGTGGATCATTTTGTAGAATAGTCAGTTCTGATGCTGCGGTATATGTGCTGAAGATGAGCGTCCTAGGTATTTCCAGGATCAATTGGTTCTCAGCAAAGTCGATCTCCGCTTTTAGCCCTAGATCATATCCTGGAAACTCGGCAATACTCAAGCCATCCACCTGTGCCCCATTCTCCGTCAGCCAATTTATGAATTGTCCAATCCCCTGGGATCGCTGAGATGATTCCGTCTTCATTTCCTCCAGACGTTTAACCTTCAGCAGAACTTCTGATATATCCAAGTAGTTGTTCCATGATTGCGTCACGTACGCTGGGTTACTACTCACTGTAAACACATCAAAATAGCAGATAAAAACAAATAACTCAACAATGTATAGCAGCAGAATAGATTCTAATGGTACAAGCAGAGTATGTCAAAATATATATATATATATATATATATATATATATATATATATAAAATCCTTGACACATATTCATTCTATCTCTTCCCTAATTTTAGGCTCTATGGGTGCTTTCCAACAAGAGCCACCAATGACACAGCATGACATGTTAAACAAAGATGAAGTGATCACTGTGTTACACTATGGTTCTTGCTGGAAAGCACCACTTATTCATTTATTTATTACCAAACGTCATAGTTAGAAGGATATAAAATCTTTTTCGTGAAAAACAAAGCTTTTTGTCCAACGTGCTGAAGGATATCGAGAGAGAACTCGATGTACGGGAGTGAGTACTTACGATGAAAGAGTTTCTCGCACAGGACATTAAGCTCGTTCCTTTTCGCCGCAGATATATGCCTCTGTTGCGGTGATGGACCCTGTTGTTTACCCCTGGATGATGCATGAGCCTTCTTCCTGCCCATTTTTGTCTACTATCTCACAGCGCTCTCGTAGCTCCTCTTCGCATTCAGATGCATTATAAATGCGTAACGCGCGGCGCCTACGACAACCAGCGAGAATAAACAGTTTTCGCCGCAACGAAAATAGCACGTACGGGCAGCCTGCGTGCGACGCGGGTGTTGGTGTCGTAATATATGCGTAACATAACCTCTAAACAGCACGATCCCCGCGTGCCGCGGTTCACCGCTGACCGCGCCGCACACTTTATTGATTTTCCAATTTCTGCCAAGGGTCACCTACTTTCGCGGTTACTTACTTCCCGGCTGGATCACTCATCACTCTCGATCATTTGCGGTCCGACCAAATTACACAACCAAGATATATTCTGGAATACATGTACTAGGTACCTATTATGGCAATAATCGGAATGGATTCCGATAGGAAAATTATTTCGTTTTCTCTAGAAAACACAATAGAAATCTAGAGAATAATTGAATAATTTCGATCGGAATTAGGGATGGGCGATGTTGGAAAAAAAGATCGATGCTAAATTAATCGTTTGAATACATCGAGGTTGAATATTCGATTATTTATCAAAAATATCGATTAATCGGTTATTTTAAAAGAAGTATTTTTTAATTGTAGAAATGACTTTATAAGAGATGATTTTATAAAGGAATAACGCAAATTAATGAATACATTTTATTTTATTTTTGTCTCTCTCTCTCTCTCTCTCTCTCTCTCTCTCTCTCCCTCTCTCCCTCTGATAAAATAATTTCTCAGGTTTCAGTTTTCCGAAATGCGGTGCACTTGTAGGTTGATGCTGAAACTATAAATAATTTTCAGAAAAATTATATTATTGTTGCTAATGCATGCTTTTACAACAAACCATAAATGCAGACATTGTTTAATGAACGTATAGTATTTTGGTTAAAGGAAATAATATGTTTTCAAGGAAATAGTTCAAGATGGAAAGTTCTGTTTAATTGGAAGTAATGCATACATAACATTTTCAACTATTTTACATACGCATCTTACACAATACGCAATTAAACATTTAAATAAAATAAATATTTGTAAACCAAGGGATAATCTTGTAATAAAACATAAATCTCACTTTCAATAAGAAGAATAAACAAATTAAAAGCAAAAATAAACAAAACAGAACAGACAAGTATCAAAATCACAGTACAGTACAAAATCACAGAGTAGAGACAAGTAAAATCATTCCATTGTGATTTGTGACACGACCTTATTAGATAAAAAATAATTTTTTTAAAAAATACCGATGTTTAACATAAAAAATCAATGCATCGATGCATCACTGAGAAGAACATCGAGTGGATTAATCGACTATTCGAAAAAAAACTATCGACCATTTCGATTAATCGGCAAACATCGCCCATCCCTAATCGGAATCAATTCCGAACATTTCCATAATAGGTGCACTAGATACAACAATAAACTTGATAAAAATATTTATTAATTACGCATTTTTTTTATTGCTTTCCATGCTTTACGACTTTAGTATGTTTGTTCAAACAGAATTAGGTTATTAATATGAATATTATCTTTGTTCATTAATATTATCTGTTTGTTCAAACAGAATTAGGTTATCAACATGAATAGTATCTAAATAAAAACGGAACTTTGTAAATTTTTTTTCTCTGAAGAAATCGCATTATCGAATTGAATTTCTTTTTATATGTGATAGCAAAGCATGTCTCAGCAAAATCGCACATATCTGCGATTGCTTATGATGCTGGCAACTTGCTGTAGATCTGTCTTCAGCGATTTCGAATATACCGACACTGTAAACAACAATGTGTATATGTATTGCCAGCAGTTTAACAGCAAGATAACTGTGTCAATGTATCGTCCGTTGTCGGTAATACAACAGCATTGTATGATGCTGCATATTATTATGGCAACTTGATGGCAATAGTACGAATTTTGATGATGACGAGTTTAAAGTTGTCGGAAAATTGCTGGCAAGTTGCTACTTGATATTATCAAATCGTGAAGGCCAACAAATAAGGACTCAGTTGCCGCAATTCTGGTAGCAACACATACTTAGCAATGCATGCTTAGCAAGCAACATACCAACACAAGTCAGACACGTCTGGGTGTATGTATTAAATGTGTTTTATATTATGTTCCCCTGAATTATATAATATTAGGTGTTGAACTTAATTCCTGCCGCTCGCTTAATTTAAAACAATGTTCCACACCTTTAGAAACTCTAAAAAAAAATTTTTTTAATGTAATATGCTAAAAAGTGTGTCAAACTTTTTAGCATATTACATTATAAAAATTTTTTTTTAGATTTTTGAAAGGTGTGGAACATTGTTTTAAATTAAGCGAGCGGCAGGAATTAAGTTCAACACCTAATAAATACACCACATACGCACATACATATTTATAACCCTCACCGTATATACGGGGATCATTATTGTGTCCAAGCGATTTTTTAAATTATGAATATTTTGAAAACAAGTGAATACAGACGCCGTTCTGTTCCTAAAAAAGCTTGTGGAGTGGAGGAAGATGCCCATGAAAGTCCGGCAGTGGACGTCATTTTCTTGCTGAGCAGCGGATGTTCAAAATCGAGCGCGAACACAATTTAAATGACCCCCGTATACACTCAACGCATAGGGTAACCGGTAACTGTCCCTATTAATATGCCTTTTAGCCAACTTACTTATTACTGAATTAATTATTAAATACTGTAGCTTTAATTTTATCTGCTTGCAATCAATATCGGTTTTTTCAATATTTCTTTTTCTTATAATATTTCTGTAATCTAAAAAATGTTAATACTTTATAATGTTTTTGACAAAAATAAAAAACATGTTTTGTCCCTATGAGTCCTCCAAGCGGCGATGGTCCTATTAATGTGCTCCCAATTTGTGTGTCTATTCATATTTGACTCATTTTAACATATACGTTGGCCAAACAGGTAGAAATTTAAAAAATAGAATTGCAGAACATAAGAATCATATCAAATGGAATACGAATCAAAAATCAGTAATTACAGAGCATAGGATGAATTTTGCACATGAATTTAAATGGGACGATATTGAGATTTTGGACGAGGAGGTGATTTTAAATAAACGACTTACATCTGAAATGATTTACATTAATAAACAAAAGAGGGGATTGAATTTACAAAATGATACGGAAAAACTGAGCTCAGCATATGAATGTTTATTATCGAAAATATAAATATGTAACCGTGAATGTTTATAATAGTCGGCGAATGTAGGATACATGATTAGAGGTTGGAGATAATAATAATTTACATTTGAACGATTTTAGTAGAACGTTGACATCAGACATGAATTTAAAGGTACAATATTATATTATGGTTATATGACACATTGTATAACTAAATTGATATTATATCTATAAGAAGAGAAGAGGTAAAAGACATTGATTAGTATGTAGTGTTTTAGGGAACTCAATGATATTGATATATATACGTAAAGAATGTTGAGAAGGATCCGATTCACAGGATCGAAACGTACATTGTAATAATAAAGATGATTTTATCACACGTTTACAACTGGTGTTATTGACTTGATAAGGCTTTAAATACTTTATGTTTTAACATATAGTTACTAAAACAGGTAATAAATTTAAGCAAATTGTTTAAGTTAATATTACATAAATCATTATTTTAATTATATTTATTTCAATGTACACTTATAACACAACGTTCTCAGCTCCAATACAGGGTACATTAATAGGGACAAGCTTAAAATCTTGCGATACGTATTACTGGATTCACATAAATTCCTCATATCTTT